>NW_023270447.1:27300545-27366388 GCF_011800145.1 Mirounga leonina
ATTTCTACTTTTACTAGTACACAGGACCCATTTCATAAAGGACGCTACCCATTGTGCTGAAATAAGAAATCATTAAAAAGTGAGCACCATCATCATATAGTGTGCCTAGGACAGATTGCCTATTTTCTTGCTATATTTTTGCAAAAATGAAGAATTATAATGGATATCAATTTTATAAGGTTTCTGATGACCAATGTGTGATGCTGAGTCCCTCAAACAAGCTACATTGGATGCTTATCATAATAATTGGAGCAATTATAAACACAATAGATGCATGTTGCCCCAAATGAGATCTGAACGCCTGATAAAAGGAAAACTGGGCCTCTTCCTTTTTCCTGTGCATGTCTTGTGTAACTGCCTCATTGTCTATAACTAATAGATAAAAAAGCAAAGAGGTGATTCTGTAATCCAATATACAATGAAATAGAAACCCAATTGCTTGCATTTCTACTTGCTATGCTAACCCTTTCCTCAGATGATCTTGGCAGCTTTGCCTTCCTCTAATTTTGCTAACATCTCACAGATATAAAAGTCCGCACCCCCAACCCTCTGGCTCCTTCCCCTCCCTTCTTTTCCCCTTCCCGCTGTTTCATTACATTTTCTTATGTGCATACCATCAAGTCCTCTTGGACACATAATAAGATTTGTGCCAGACTATGTTTCTTGGCTTTAATGGTTAGTTAGCTTTCCAGAATACACATGCTGCTCTATACATGCTTTTATTACTGACATCATGAGAATGCATCTCTCCGATGTTTACAATTGGGTGTTCACCCTTAAATAAAAGCAATGAGATCAGGTTGTTTAAGAGAATCTTTGAAAAGCAGAATAAAAACAGCTGTTATCTGCTTGAACCATTTCATTTTCTTTCATGATCTGAATGATAATGATGTGTAGCAGTGGGCAGTCCCTAGCTCTCATTAGACACCACACATCAGAGCCTCTTTCAGGTTGGAATTCGGTCTCTGTCCCGGAGTTCCAAAAGGATCGTTTCAACCTCACTTCTAACAGGTGTTGGTGTTTGCGGGAGGGGGTGACGGGAGGATAAAACACCTTTGCTTGTTCCCCACTGACCTCTGGATTCAGGAGGCTGGTTTTCATTGGCAATGTGGGTTTGAAAGTCAAGCCAGGTCCTTGCTGAAATCTCTCTCACCAGGAACAGATTACAAATATTTCCACATGTCAAACAAATGAACAATAGGGTGGTCCTTATTAATCAAAGCTCTCCTAAACCAAGTACAGATGGTAGCAATGAACTTCTCGTCCATGAAGATTTCTGGAAACGGGAGGAAATCTGTCTCGCAGGAACACATATTTCTTCAAGTAACACCAGACAAGGAGTAAGGAGCTTAAACCAAATGTAACCAAAACCAAAACACGACAAAACATAATAATAAATAAATACACTTCTAAAAATCCCAGTGTTCCCAATGATCTAAACCGGAAGGTTGATTGAGCTTATTTCCATTCAACACACCCTCATCACAAACTGTTTCTGAAGATTCTGCGGCATTTGCCTAGAGACTGACAAGCTTAAATTGGTTTTAACCTCTGGAGTCCCCTTTCATACTGCAGATGTTGCTGATTGGGGCGCAGAGTTCTGCTTTCCCCAAAGCCAGTGATTTTCAGGCTCTGGTGGCATCTACCATGGAGAGCATAACTCCTCTCAGACAACAATGTCGTTTGTTATTTTTAATTAACAGAAAAATATCGATAGGAAGAGTTGAAATTGCATTGTAGTCAAAACTTGAGAGTGAGGAGAGTCAGAAAAACAATTCTATTTGAAGAAGAGCCCAGAGACTGGACCCATGGCTGCGCCTCACTGACCTGAGCCATATTACTGGAGCCTCTCGAGTAGCAGAAAACTGGGTTGGGGAATCTCCTGGGAAAAAAGACTCGTTGGGACTTTTCTGCATGACAGGTGTTACTATTTAGGAAGAGTATATTTCAGATGTTTTAGCAAAATCAGTTCCACTTCTCTACTCAAGACTGGTGCTATTATGGTCTGGTGCAGTCCTTCAAGGTGAGGGATCAGAAGATGCTAAGATGTCACTCAGTTCACGCCTTATCTCAAAACAGTGTTAAACCTAAATTGTACTTGAAAGGTGAAAATTCTATTGTGAAGCCCTTAACACATGGAAGCCCATAACATGGAAAAAATTCCATGATATGAGAACTACCAGAGGCCATTTCTCTCACTAGCCTAAATCTTTTATACTGCTGCTAAGAGTGTACTTCCTCTTGGTCTGTTCTCAGTAAAAGAGAGCAATATTCAAAATTGTTTAATGTGTGGGTAAAGATTTTTTAAAGTCTCATCTCAAACTTTTTCAACATAATTACAGTAGAGATGGAACATTTTTCTACTAATAGATTAAATATGTGTCTGAAACCTCAGATTAATTATAATCTTTTTCAAGAGGACTAAAATTTTATAACTTTTCATGAGGAGATAACATTTTATTAGATTTTAAAAGGAAATGAAATAAAAGTATTATATAAGAACAATTCCCTTACATTCCATAATCATGATTCCACAATGACTTTTTTTTTTTTTTTGCAGAGGGGAGGAGGTGGCTCAACTGATTTTTAACATATTGGAAAGTTGCAAAAAGCCTTATGAAAATAGTCTCTATTACTATTTTGAGGATGTGATATATTTTGTTTAAGGTATGAAATAGTATATTTCAATATTCCAAATAGTTCCCTGAATGTGTGGAAGTAGACTTAAGTCCAGGTTTTGTCCTTTCTTGAATAGATTATCCAATTCTAAGTTCACAGAGAATAATTGGCAGATGCCAAAGGAAGACTTCATTCTTCTAATTTTCTTGCGGTGTTGAGTAAGTGATAATATCTCAATGAAATTTAATTTCGAGCATGCTTTCAGCCACACACACCCCGCCCCCTTCCCCCCCTCCGCCGACTGGGCATTCCTCAGAAAGTACTTGTAACTCTTTCAGGCTTGTTACCGAACCATCATAGATTTCAGTGAAATTTCTGTACTCTGTGGCATAAACTAACCTAGTAATTTCTATGTTGAGAAGACAATGGATGATTACAGCGGGTATTGAAATCTCAACACTATTGAGGAATGCCTGAAAAATTATCTTAGAATATAAACATGGGCTTTTAGAATCATTGCTAAATAAGCTGTTTACACACAATTCAGATATTATACACTTCTGTAAGCATTTTATAATACCCTTGGCTTGTTTATTAGTCTATTATAATATAATTAAAAATAAGGAGAGGTCACATATCTGTCCCCTAGAAGGAATTAATGAGAGTGCCCATAAGAAAGAGAAGAGAGAAAGAGAATGAGAATGTTGTTGGAAGAGTGAGGGGGAGAAGTGGAGGAAAAGGAAGAGGAGGTCTAATTCTGCATCTGGAACATAGTAGTAGTCTGGGGCAAGTTGGGATGACTACTCATCAGAACATGTATACATACATGGCTGAAGAGAATAGTAATTCACATTTTTTTTTTCCTATGGATACACATAAAACACTTTCATTCAGTGCCTCCATGTGAAATGGTAGAGAGAGCGAGTTCTGGGTTTGATTGTGAGTATTGCCTTTTACTAGTTTTATCACCTTGGTCAGGTCACAGGTAAAATGTGATGAAATGTCCTGATAGATCCTCCTTTGCTGGTATGTTATGAGGATTGATTGAATAAATACTGGGAAAGTTCTTGAAACTCTGTTTGAGACATACTCACCACTATATAAATGTTTATTAAAACATGTTCTTATTTAATTCTCACAGAAACTCTCTTTGATTAAAAAACAACACACTGTTTTCATTTTAAAGCAAAGACAACTGAGGTCCCCCAAATTGATGTAATTTCCCCCAAAACTAGTAGGTGGTGGAGAAGGGGTTGGTATTCTGTAAGGTCGATTCCAGGGGCCAGAAGCTTCACTGTGCTCTAGGGTGAGCTAATAGGGCATGAGATCTAGTCATGAACTTTTAACTACCAAATAAGATCTTCTGATAAAAAACAAGGACACTGACTTTATCTACAATCTCTGACATTTTAGGAAGGAGTGGTAGATGATGACCAAAATACAGAAATATATAAACTGCAAATATGCATTTAATGTGTGTTTTCTTTTCCTGGTAACTATTTTTAAACCCATTTTTCCTTTCTAAGAGTACACACTTATTGAATTCTTTGACAATACCACTAATTTTGATATGGAAACTGGAGGTTTTATCATTAAAGAAAAGTGTCATGCAAATTCCAGTAGATACTTTATTTTTTATTGTTACTATTCTGGAATTAATAGCTTGTTACCAAGGTCATCTCGTCAAGAACATCTTCCCTGATTCCTCTGAGTAGATTATACCTGTCGGTTAGATCGTCTCTCAACTATGTGAACTTTTCTATTTTATACAAGTCACCACTTTAATCACACATTTAAAAAAAAAATGATTGAAAAATGAATGTCTTCTGCACTCCACAGAAAGCTCCATGAATGTAAGAATTACTTCTGGTTTGCTCATTCTTTGACCTCTAGAATGATATCCAGCACGGAGTGGGATAACTGCTCAGTAAAATATTTACCAAACAAATAAGCAAAAGTCACTGGCCTCTGACAAGGCTGTTTCAGGGTGTTGGTGTGGTGAGTAGTTCAGCTAAAGACTGGTTGCATGTTAGTGACAGGGTGGAAGCTGTGTGAATAAGAATGCTCTGTGAACAAAACTATTTCGTGGTTGTTTTAAATAGTAAATATGGAAAGATAAAACTCAGAAAAATGAAGAAAATCAAGAAAATGAGATCTGCTTTAAGGGAAAAACACGAATTTTTTTTTTTCCCAGGAGGATAGGACGTTTAAAAGGGAATTTTAAAAGATTTTTCGCAGTATATTTTGCAGTTTCGAGTTGAGTCCCTTTCTGTAATCTTATTAAAACAAGCTGGCTGTGGTTAGAACCTGCAGGTTAGAACAATGCATACAAGAAGTGTTGATGGCCATGGTAATATCACCTTTTTTTTTTTTTTTTAAGATTTTATTTATTTGACAGAGAGAGAGAGAGCGAGAGCAGGAGCACAAGCGGGGGAGTGGGAGAGGGAGAAGCAGGCCTCCCGCCGAGCAGGGAGCCCGATGTGGGACTCGATCCCAGAACCCTGGGATCATGACCTGAGCCGAAGGCAGACGCTTAACGACTGAGCCACCCAGGCGCCCTAATATCACCTTTATATGGTGGATTCTTTTGCTATGTATCAAGGAATCATCACCCAGTGACCCTTGGGTGCAGGAACTCGTATGTGATTAATCAAGGAAACACTTTCTTTGTTGAACTCTGGAGAGTAGTTTCTGTACCCAGCAGGTGAAATAACAGACTGGGGAGCCTGGCAGGCAGAGTGGCATATTCCCTCCTGACCTCAATTTCCCAAAGACACTCAGTAGTCTGTTTGTGGATGACATACTCAATGGGAAAAGCACCAGGCTAAGAAAACAGTGAGAATCCTATCATAACCTTATGGCCTAGGGAGATAGTTATCTTCTCATTTAGTCAAGACAAGACCAGATTTCACTGGTCTGTGAGAATGAAGAAAGATAGACTAATTTGGTTACAAAGAAACCATGCCATCTATTAAGTCTTTTGTTGCCAATTCATGTCCATGAAGCTCTGTTTACTACCTTGGAAGTGCAAAAAAATAAAAATAAAAAATAATTTTAAATCTGCTTTTAATCCTTTAGAGAGAAAGCCTGGTTATATTATTTCTTCTGTATGGTTGAACGAGTGACTACCTTCACGGAGAGAATGTTTCTAGGGATTTAAGCATAATGTATATTTGTACTTACTTTATATTAAATTTAAAAGTTAAAAATGGGACATAATTATATGGGTTTTATTCCCCTAAATAGGCAATCCACGAATGCATATTGGGTTCAAGCAGGTAGTTGAAAATGATGCTGTTTAATTACTTTATGGATGATGAAGACGTTTCCTGAAGTTGATTAAAAAAATTTTTTTTTTCTAGAAAGTCAGGTTTTTATAAACACTCTCAAAACGAGCAGGACAGTGATATGGCATAAAAGGTGTTCAATTATTAATTGGTTGATTGATGTGTATCTATTTTATGAAGTGGATTCCCTATCTATTATCCTCAAGCATCTATTCGGTACAACCCTCCTCAATATTAAACTTTGGCCAGGTGATCATGTAGGGATTTTACATAATGGAGGTGGGTAATAGGTAGCCTTCCTCCCTCTTAAATCACATAGGCCTCTTATTGGTGTTTCTTCCTCACTGCTAAATTAAGACAGATGATAACCCTCAAGTAATTGAAAAGGGAGAAGCAACTTGTAGAATCTTCTCCCCAAAAGTGAAGCTGGAATAGATTTCACGTAGAGAGCAATAGGAAGAGGAACTGGTTAATTATCAAGGGCCTCACCTACAAAATAACTGGTGCTTACTTTATAAATATTCTTGAATTTCAGGAGAATACCTTTTATGAAATTCTACATATATACAACGATTTTTCTGGGGCATGGAATTTTGTGTTTTATCTGAACTTTCTGCATACCCAGGTTGTAATCACTGATCTCCCCACCTCAAAATGGTAGAGACAACTGGGAATATTTATATACTGCTTGCTGAGAATTTCTGATTTGTTAAAAATGTAATTGCTAATAAAATTTTTACCATGCAATTTATCTCTTCTGTAATGAGAGGCTAGGGAACTAGTTCTATATATTTTTTTCTTCCTCTTTTCCTTTGTAATGTTAGATCTCGGTTGGAGAGAAAAGGACTAACAGCTGGAACTTATAACTATTTGGAAACATCAACAATGTTGAAATTTACACTCCCATGTGCAGATGTTATCAGACAATCAAAAAAATGTGTACAAACAATGGAAGAGGAAAACAATTTTATCGAAGCATGATTTAGTTGGATGGGGCACAAGGAGTTACACTTGTCCGTTTTCAGAAAAACCTTGTGAATCAATAAGATGAGATAGATTATATTAGAGCGACGTTTTGCAAAAGATTTTCTAACTCAGTGATAGGTATGGTCTATACTAGATGACTGACTTTATGAAACATAAAGTTTTACCCTCACCACATTATATAAGCAAGAGAGGCCGAACTAATAAAAAGAAACTGTGCCAGTTGGCACTCTTTCCCACTGGATTTCAGGATTGTAGTCAAACACGTTTCTCCCTAATACTATTGGGCATGGTCTCTTAATAATACGCTTCCAGCAGAGAGTTTGGGCCAAGTCTTCCATTGCTAATTTATATCCTGCTTATCTAAGAGAGATTGGTTAATCCAAGTATGGTATTTTGGGATGTGGGATTAGGCTAATACTACTCTAATATAGAAAAAAAAAATTTTTTTTTTTTGCTTCCTTGAGGCTTTATCTGTCAAGCTAGCTTCTTTGTTAGCATTAGCTTGCTCTTTCAGCATAATTTAGTAGAAATTGGTAAAAATAGATGAGACTTTAGTATCCATAAAGACCCTTAGGAAACAAAGTAACATGGGAAAATAGGTATAAAACTTAAATATCTCAAATATATTCAAAACTGTCCTCCAAAAATAAACTTTATTTTTATTCATTGCATCCAGGCAGGAAGTGTCTTCTTAAGTCCAGGAAATGTTGCTTTTTTTTGTAATGGGGGTGGGTTGGGATGAAGGGTGAAAAGTATGCATTTGATGCTTTTTTTTTTAAATTTATTTTAAAAGGTTTTATTTATTTGACAGAGAGAGATACAGCGAGAGAGGGAACACAAGCAGGGGGAGTGGGAGAGGGAGAAGCAGGCTTCTGCGGAGCGGGGAGCCTGATGCCGGGCTCGATCCCAGGACCCTGGGATTATGACCTGAGCTGAAGGCAGATGCTTAACGACTGAGCCACCCAGGCGCCCCTGCATTTGATGCTTTTGCATATGGTTTAGAAATATCAATGCCCGCCAGATTTGAAAACAATCTTTAATATTGGAGGTATTGTGTAGTGGTTGAAAGTATGCACAATGGAATAGATAGACCTGGATTTAAATCTTGGCTCTGCAGTTTGCATGTTCTATGACTTCATGAGCTACCTTTTCCTTGCCTCATGCTTCTCATGAGGAAATCAGAGAAAATGATTGCTATGAAAATCAAATAAGGTGATAGAGTGCTTAGTACAGTATGTAAAGCACTATCACAGTGGTAAGGATTTAATAAATAGTTGCTATTATTATTTATATTATTATTATTGTTATTTTAGATATATTCCTTTTTTAAAAAAGATTTTATTTATTTTGTTTTTTTGTGAGAGAGAGAGAATGAGTGGTGGGGAGGGGCAGAGGGAGAAGCAGGCTCCCCGCTGGGCAGGGAGCCGGATGTGGGGCTCCATCCCAGGACCCTGGGATCATGACCTGAGCCGAAGGCAGATGCTTAACCAACTGAGCCACCCAGGCGCCCTATTTTAGATATATTTCAAAGCCTTGGGCGCCTGGGTGGCTCAGTTGGTTAAGCGACTGCCTTCGGCTCAGGTCATGATCCTGGAGTCCCGGGATCGAGTCCCCCGTCGGGCTCCCTGTTCAGCGGGGAGTCTGCTTCTCCCTCTGACCCTCCTCCCTCTCATGCTCTCTCTCTCATTCTCTCTCTCAAATAAATAAATAAAATCTTAAAAAAAAAAAAAAAAGCCTCATTGACCACAGTAAAATACTTGCTCCTAGAAAAGGAAGACAAATAGGCATCTTCTGATCAGAGAAAAGACTACATAGCTTTCGCCGTGGCACAGGTTTGGCTAGAGGGTGAAATGTAAGTGGCTAAATTGTCAAGCATTAATCTGAATTTAGCATAGACAGACTTCTGCAAGGAGAAACCTCTGCTGCTTTCGAAGGGCACATAAAGATAAAATAAAGGAGCAGAGGACTTGCTAGAGAGGTAAGAGTAGAGAGATAGATCCCTCCTTTATTTTGGAGGAAAAAATATGTGAGCCACAGACAGGAAATGATTGCGAAGTACATGAAGACTGAAGCTTGTTTGCCAAATTCTCTGTTGTTTTTGTTTTCTTCCACAGAGGACATTGAACAGCTACTGAAAATGCCTGAAGAGTGACTGCAGACACGGGTGGAGAGTGCAGCAGCTGTAGTTCATCATTTTCAGCATTCACATTAAAATAGTGGAATCACAGGGCAGCTCTCCTATGACAACGCTTGCCACATTGTACTGCAATTTACACTAACAGGACTGTCTCTCCCACAAGGGCTACAAGCACAAGACCATATCTTATTCGTGTATCACCAATTCTGAGCACAGAATAAGTGCTCAAAAAACGAGCTGGCTGCATCAATGAATCAATTTCAGTCAGTCTCAGATAAGGGCATTCATTTATCTCATTTGTTAACAAACTGGATTGCCTGTTATACTTCAAAACAGCATATGCTAAACTAAAGCTCAAAACGAATTTCTGACCCAGTAGTTACCAAATGATTTTAGCATGAGTATTTCCTTTAAGCGTCAAAAATTTTCATGAGTATTTGTACTTGAATTATCTCTTGATTGAGAAAATACATGACACGGCATCCAAAGCAGCTCCCACTTCCATTCGAAAGTGGTAGCATAAAGGGGTATTTGTGGCAGCATCTTTGTACTAGAGAAACAACCGGAGACAGGTTATAAAAATGTAATCAATGTCCATCTATAGTGGACGGATTAAATAAATTATGCTATACTCATGTAATGAAATACTGCACAGTACTAAAAAGGGAGATGGTAGAACAATATGTACTGATACAGAAGAATGTCCAAGGTATATTAAGAGAAAACATCAAATTGCAGCCCAGAACATACAGTATAATTTCCTTTGTGTATGAAAAGCTGCGTAAGTCTGTGGGGAAGAGTACGGAAAGATTCTAGAAGAAAATAGAGTAAATTGAAATGAGTGTGATAGGAAAGGAGCATTTACTTTTCACATTATAACTTATCATAGTTTGAAGTCTTGCCTCATGAGCATGAATTATTTGTATCTTAAAACTCGAAATGGCATATCTATGCATGTATTATCTTTCTCTATTTTATCTATCTATATATTTTATAATGCTATAATTATAGAATTATATATTCTATATCTATGTCTTTATATATTTTATATATAGATATATAGATTTTTTTTCCCCCTTTCGCTTTAGACCAATATGTTCTGCCGGTAGCTGAAGTTTCGTCCATGCCTCCAAGCGGAAATCCTTTGAGATAATTCTGCAATTCCCCGTTAGTGCTTTCATCACCAAAATGAAAACCAGTCTTACACAATTCTTATAACTCTTTTACCTTTTTCAACAACAACAAAAAATCAATAAACAAACAAACCAGCAGGTTTTCAAATGTTTGCCACCTGCCCCATTCTTTGTGCACGCTCAGGAAGTATTACAGGAAAGCCTGATACTAGGAGGGATAACGGGGAATGCTTGTGTTGATTTCCGAGTGAAGCTTCAGAACTCCCCTCTTCCCTTGCTGTGGGTAGCCTCAGGTCAGAGTGAGGGGAGCAAGGGTGGAAGAGGGAATCCACAGAACACTTAAAGTTCTGGGGAGCCCAGTGTGAAAACCGCCACCTCAATCTACACTATCAGATCATCTGGTTGACTCGAGGTCAAACTACAGTGTTGAGATTAGATTTCAGATGAGCAGACGTGAAATTTTATACATACAATTTGTTCCCCCCCACCCCTTGGACTTATATTAGCTCCATATTGCAGGAAGTGCAAAAACCCTGCTTTGTTCACCTTCACGTTCACTTTCTTCGACCATCTCCATCTAGTGCCAAGCCCAGTGCCTTGTGTTTCTAGATAACCTGAAACCATGCAGTGAATTAGTGGTTGAATTATACTGACTAGGTTAGATGACTTTTCCAAGATCATTATTCAGCAGGTAAATGACACATGGGTTCCATCCCTGAAACCTCATTCCCCATCTAGCCTCTTACTGTTATGCCCTAAATCATACTGTGCCTGAGTCATCAGTTACAAGGCATTTAATTTGATTTTAACTTCTATAAAATCTTAAGTTCCTTTCTAGATTATTTTGGTTTTCTGGGTTCCTTTGAATTTAAGAAAAACAGTAAGCTTTTATACAATATCCACTCTTCTGCATCCCTCCATTAAATTATCCCTTGTTAGCTCATTGTGCATTTTCTTCATAGTTCTTACCCTAACTCAGAATCACTTTTTCTTTTTACATCCTTCTTGGTACAATTCTCTGACTAGGACTGAATGCAATCCCTATTAGGAAAAAGATCTTGTCCCATTATTTATAGGGCTTCTCTTTCAATAATGTCTACATTGAATGTTGAATGGTTCAATAAAAGTTACATTATTCAGAGAAATCTTGTTGAAAACAAAATCTGTATTAAAAGGTTTTCTGGGGGCGCCTGGGTGGCTCAGTTGTTGAGCATCTGCCTTCGGCTCAGGTCATGATCCCAGGGTCCTGGGATTGAGTCCCACATTGGGCGCCCTGCTCAGTGGGGGAACCTGCTTCTCCCTCTCCCTCTCCCTCTCCCTGTGCTGCTCCCCCTGCTTGTGCTCTCTCTGTCTCTTTCTCTCTGTCAAATAAATAAATAAAATCTTAAAAAAAAAAAAGGTTTTCTGAAAAGCATCTAAGAGGTGACAAGATGGTAAAGTCTACAGGACAAAATTGAAGAAAAAGTGGGGATATAGAAAAGTGAGTAGAACATGGAGTACTTAAGTTGCCTGTGTCCCAAGGATATTTCTGTATTTTGTCAAATGAGAGCTCTAGCTTTGGCAGATCCTTTGAGGGTCTCCAAGTAAGGGAGTATAAAAGGACATCCTATTTATGTTGAGCTGGTGCCCCAAAGGGTCCTAACCCTCAAAGGACAAGGAAACCTGCAGGAAAATGTCTCTGCCTTTTCATCTCCTGCTCCTAAAGGGTTGCAGTAAGGATGGTTTGGCATATCACTGAGCAAGCAAGAAAAGGAAAGAGAAAAATAACCTGTCCTAGAGAACTTGTGAATATTTTTAAAGATTTGCAGCCTGCACTATGCACTGCTTTGGCAGTCTGGGAATCTCCAATCTATGAATCTTTGATTTGAGATGGTTCCAAACAATTAGTGCCTCTAGATGTCTGGCAGAAATGAACATTTTTTTTTTTTTTCCGGAGGAACGCACCTCCGTGGTAGACCTCAAGGAATCCCCATGACTCAGTACCCCAGGAAAGAAGGCATTCAGAGAGACTGCTGAGAGCGACATCAGTCAGAAGGGGCACATCTACAGACTTCAGACATTGGGATTATAAGTCAGAGACACTCAACAGTCACCACAGTTGAGGAAGTAAAAGGTAAGGCTGAGAACCACTGCAGAGAATAGAAACTCTAAAAAGTGGCAGAGAGGATCTGAAAAAGAGTATCACCTCAAATTGTTTTTAGAAAAGAAAACTTCGAAAACCAAGACTAAAATCCAATGGACAAATGTAACAAGACGTAGAACTCCAGTGATGTAGATCAAGACAATTATTCAGACCACAGCATCGAGAAATAAAAAGATGGGAAATAGGAAAAGGTAACAATGTATGGCAAGGACTGAAGGATTCGAGTGTACTTTAGGGGCCCAGAGGTGAGCTGAGAGGAACAGATGGGCCTTATTTGGAGAGAAAAGGGGCTGAGAATTTTTCTCAGTTGAAGAAAGATACTAATCCTCAGGCCTGAAACAGGAAGATCTAGAAAATGCCCAGGCAGGACAAATAGAAAGAAAGGCATACTACCTACATCATCCTGAAGCTGCAGACTGCAAGAACACAGTGCCTAGAATATAGCAGTTAACAAACAAATAACTTTGGAGAAATGAACCAATTTGTCCTGAAGACTGAGGGCTTTCAGGTGAGACTGCCCTTCAGTTATATGACATAGGCCAAGTTACTTCATTTCTCCAAGTTTAGGTTCTTCTTCTATCAGTCAAAGAGGATAATAATATATTGGCTTCTGGGCGCCTGGGTGGCTCAGTCGGTTGAGTGACTGCCTTCGGCTCAGGTCATGATCCTGGAGTCCCGGGATCGAGTCCCACGTCAGGCGCCCTGCTCAGCGAGGAGCCTGCTTCTCCCTCTGACCCTCCCCCCTCTCATGCTCTCTCTATCTCATTCTCTCTCTCAAATAAATAAATAAAATCTTAAAAAAAATAATATATTGGCTTCATATGATGGTAGAAAGAAGTAAGTTTTTAAAGCATGTGAAATAGTACCTTACTTGGAAAACAACATAATAAATGTAAACTACCTTTGTTGTTATAATATAAAAAATAAAAAGACTATTTTCATGAGGAAGCATTTATGTATGAAAAATGTCTTCATTTAGTTTCCCAATTTTCTAAAAGTTTAGCTCTACAATAGACACATTTTGGTATAATCTGCTTGTCTGTGATTTTGAATTACTTTAGAAAACTATTGGTGAACAAAATGTTCTACAAGTTTTGGCACAGACTCAAAAGAGCAATAATGATAACAATAAATACTGGTATATTGTTGCACAAGTTCAAAATGCATTAATATGCATCATTCCATGACCGACTTTGCTAACATTATCAGCTTCTGGAGAATGGGTAACTTCCTGTGGAATATTAAATCACAAGTGATGCTACCTGAAATTAATTTTGAAAATAAAGTTCACCTGCTATTAAAGTTAGGACTATATTACAATCAATTCAAAAAAGGCCACGACTGTCTGATATTGTAACATATTGCCTAACCACTCCTCAAGGTAATGGCAAAACATTGGTTTCAGCTGTCCTCATGCAATATAGACAGATAATTGATAGACAACAGAGTAGAAAAAGACATTATTAAGGACAGTTAGAGATGATAGAAGATTTAACAGGGTGCAATTTGAAAGTGTGCTTCTACTCATCAGAGTTGTAGCAAAGCTATACTCCATAATGACCATTGATTCAATGTCTATTTATTTAGCACCAATTGTTTGCACCAAATTGGTCAAGGATCTTTTAAACCTAGTGAATGCACATCACATCATTTCTTTTTTTTTTTAAAGATTTTATTTATTTGACAGAGAAAGACACAGCGAGAGAGGGGAACACAAGCAGGGGGAGTGGGAGAGGGAGAAGCAGGCTCCCAAGGAGCAGGGAGCCCAATGCGGGACTCGATCCCAGGACCCTGGAATCATGACCTGAGCCGAAGGCAGACGCTTCATGACTGAGCCACCCAGGCGCCCCTCACATCATTTCTTTTAATGTGTTTTTATTAGCCCAATATATATTCTTTTGCAAGGTAGGGCCACCAAAAATACAGGGTACCAGCACAAAGACAATGCATGCTTCTAAGCTGTTGCAGAGAAAATCTTGGTGAGTAATAGTACATTCATTTGGTCTCGACTGGGCATCTGCTATCATGTGATTACCAAAGAGGAGAGGAGAAAGAAATACCTTGAAGATATTTTGGTGCACAATTCAAAACAAACAAACAAACAAACCATGAGAGAAGGCATTATTGAGTCTAGCAAACAAAACCAGTTCAATTACCAACTTACCACACACCAAGGATGCTGGTCACCTTTAAAACCAAGGCCAAATCAACTAAACTAAATGAAATGGTTTCCTGCTTACTAGGTTGATCTTATTAAGTCCTTTATAAAAGAGCCCATGTCTGTTTTATTTCATTTAGATAGAAGAATAGTCAGACATGTCATTAGATTACCTTTGAATTTGACCTTGTACTTGTCATTTTTTATGGTAAAGAATAAGACTTTTTTCAGGAAAAAGAAATAAAATTCTTTCAAATTAGAGACATGGAAACCTAATAGATTGTGCTATTTAAACAGAAAACAAATTAAGATTGCTCTGGAGTCTTTTTTTTTTTTTTTTTGTAATTAGCCACAAGTTCCTAAAGGACATTAGACAATTATAGAAACATACTGAGCTATGTGGTCTCAGACTTCAAGTTAACACTTATTTTCCTGGTTTCTGAAGACCTTTCATTTTCTTTAGCAATCATTTTGGGGATCATTCTCTTTTGCTCCTGAGCAAATCTTTTTATTTACTTTGTGGCAATTCTAGATTAGACAAGTAGAATTCTCTCTTTAGTTTTCTTCCCGGGAATCATCTTGATATAAATATTGCAGATCATTTTTAGTTTTTATTTTAGTTATTAATTACATGAAGCCCATATTTCATTATCAGTACATTGTTAACTTATTTTCCAATTCTCCTAAATGATCACCATAACTTTCTGTAATTCTAGGGCAGGCATTCCAGTTTCACTGAATAATAGCTAAGGACTTTTTCCTTGCCACTCTCTCCAAAACAATGTTTAATAACCCTACGTATCAGGGAATATTTCTATATGTCTTGCCTAAATCATTCTTGTGTTTATTCTTTCTCATTGATATGACACTTCATCTGCCTTTTCCCTTGGATTTAATTTACTTGACATCAATCAGTTATTGTGAATAGATCAAATTTTCATAAATTTTCACATTTCACAAACATAGTCATATGACATCTTTCTAGCTCTCATTTCAGGCAGCCTTTGGAACATATTTCAACTTGGGGAAATAAAGCCAGTTTAAAAACTGTATTTTCATGCCAGGGTTATATTCACATGGCTTTATGATTTTCCAGGACTCACCCAAGGAGTATCTCACTAAAGGAAAATAGTGAGTTTTAAATAAATTTATAGGCCCATCACTTTTATATGGCCATATAATAAAAGAATATGTGGAAATGGTATTGATAAAATTTAAGTATTCTCCTCAGGTACAGCAGAGAAACAAAGGAATGGAATATCATGTCCCCTTTTTATCTATTTATCAGAGACTACCTGACTGCAGGCAGCATATATAGAACTTGATGTCTTGTGGGACAACTGTGGAGCTTATAGTAGCAACTGGGTTTAATGTAAATAGGAGGAAGGTAAAATCATTTTCTTCATAAGCATTAACAATCAGCAAAGAAGATAATATATAACTGAAAACTATTTGTGAAGCCTCCTGCACTTCAAGTGAACATGGATAAAATTGATAATGCAGCTGTTTCTTTTGCCTGCATCTATTACCAGGTGTATCATGAAGTAGACTTTTTAAGCCACATTTTCAAATATATGAGTCATCACTGATACATTGTCACTTACAGTGTTTTAAACGTTCAGAAGGTGTATGGGTGGAATTATGTCCCCCTCAAATTCACATGTTGAAGCCCTAACCTTCAACGTAACCGAATTGGGAGATAGGACCTTTAAGGAGGTAACTGAGTTGAAATAAAATCATAGGGGTAGGGCGCCTGGGTGGCTCAGTCGTTAAGCATCTGCCTTCGGCTCAGGTCATGATCCCAGGGTCCTGGGATCGAGTCCCACATCGGGCTCCCTGCTCGACAGGAAGCCTGCTTCTCCCTCTCCCACTCCCCCTGCTTGTGTTCCTGCTCTCACTATCTCTCTCTCTGTCAAATAAATAAATAAATAAAATATTAAAAAAAAAAAAGATCATAGGGGTAGGACTTTACTCCAATAGGACTTTACTCCAATAGGACTAGTGCCCTTGTAAGAAGAAGAGAAAACCCCAGAGCTCTCTCTCGTCCTGCCACACAGAGGACACAGTGAGAAGGCAACCATCTGCAAGCCAGGAATATTCTTACCAGAAACGAACCCCACTGGTACCTTGACCTTGGACTTCCACCTTCTAGAACTGTGAGAAAATAAATGTCTGTTGTTTAAGCCACCCAGTCTGTGGTATTTCGTTATGACAGCCCAGCAGAATAATACAGAGGGCATTCAAATGTTTCAGATCACGTATCAGTAAAACTTCAAAAACACGTATAGAGTTATAGTGACAGTGGCGGAAATCGTACCTCCTGATTTCACATCTGTTATAAACTGGTCATTTTCTAGAACTCAAAAAGAGAAATCAATGATTCATTATTTAAAGATTAATTTAAAATGCTAAAATAATTAAACAATAGGAAGAGGCACAAAGTACAAGAATCCTTCTCCACCTCTTCAGAACACCTCCCTAGCCAGGTCACCAGTTTTAAGAGTTTCCTAAATATTTTTCTGGTATCTTCTACTCATTCACACACACATACACACACCCCTTTATCTTCTGTGCAAATGAGATTGTACTATACTTTAAGAACCTGTTTTTTTTTTTATTTTAATTTATTATGTTACGTTAATCACCATACATTACATCGTTAGTTTTTTTTAAATTTTATTATGTTATGTTAATCACCATACATTATGTCATTAGTTTTTGATGTAGTGTTCCATGATTCATTGTTTGCATATAACACCAGTGCTCCATTCAATACGTGCCCTCTTTGATACCCATCACCAGGCTAACCCATCTCCCCACCCCCCTCCCCTCTAGAACCTATTTTTAATCACTTTTCAAAACCTATCTCCCAACATATAGTATATCTAGACCTTTTTCATTTTTAAAGGCTCCATAACATGCCATGGTATGAGTGTATCCTAATTGGTCTAACCAGTTCCCAACTGATGGGAATTTAGATTGTTTCTAGTTGTTTTCTGTGATGAACAAAGCCATAGCGTGCATTGTCGCTTATATCTTTGCACATTTGCATGAGAATTTTCATGTGAAAAAATTTCCTACAAGTACAATTACTGACAGTGTTTGTACATTTTTTAGCTTTGATAGGCATTGTTAAATTTCCCTTTAAAAATGTTGTGCCCACATTGCTTTCTCATAACAGTCCACACTCTGCTTTCCTAAGCCTTGATCAAGACTGAGTAATATAAAAGCCTTTAGATTTTTATAAAAATATATCTCTTGCATTTCTTTAATTATCAGAGAAGTTGTACCTCTTGGACAAACTCTTTTTTTTTTTTAAAGATAATATATGAATGTATGTATGTATGTATTTATTTGACAGAGAGAGAGAGCGAGAGAGGGAACACAAACAGGGGGAGTGGGAGAGGGAGAAGCAGGCTTCCCGCCAAGTAGGGAGCCCAATGCGGGGCTTGATCCCAGGACCCTGGGACCATGACCTGAGCCGAAGGCAGATGCTTAACGACTGAGCCACCCAGGCGCCCAACAAACTCTTGTCTGAAGGATTTTTCACTGTTCTAAATAAAGTTGCTTTTTAAAAAGGAAAAATCTGGCCAGTGCCATGTAATTGAAAATAGTTCATTTTTATCTTAGGCATGTTGGGTCACTAGGTACACAATATTGCTAACGAGTGGTTAGCTCACAACAGCTACCCCTATTGTGTGTTAGTCCATAATGGGCATTCAGATTGTTATTATCTTAAACTCAAATAGCAATAGTAGTCTCGATAATAATGGGATAACAAAAAATCCCGTATGTTGAATCTGGGTGATTTTTACATTTTAATCAGGCCAGAGGAGAACAAAACCTGCATTCTAACAATGAATGCTGATGTGATTTGGTTTGAGAGGGAATGGTGAACAGCAGAATAACTCCCCTGGGAAAATACTATGGAATGATGATTATGTCATGTATGGCACGGTATACCCAGACTTACTTAGAACCTTAAAGCACAGAAGGGCTCAGTTAGGCCAGTGCTTGGGAAGAATATCTATAAAATTCTTTTATGTCAAAAATTAGTGAAACAGAGGAACAAATATCCAGGGAGAAAAATCTAAACCATTCTTGGACAAAAGAATCATGACCAATGGAGGGCACGACCTTCCTCAGCACGAATCAGGCCAGACAAGCTTAATTGGTTTTTTTCGTCGGATTACCAAATTGGTGGATAAAGGAAGGCAAGTGGGGTTGTAAGAGCAGGACTTTAGGGAAATGTTTGATACAACAATTATTATTTGTTTAAATTCCTGGGTTATAAGTCCACCATTGGAGTGTTGTGAAAAATAATTTACCACAGCCACGTGAGGTTTAATCTCAAGAGGGGAAGCATGATTCGGTATCACAAAATCTATTCATAGAGAAGAGCAAATTGATACATTAGAAGGAAATGATATGTTTATATGAAAAGGTGCTGAAAAGGACACTGAAAACATCTACAGACATTCATTATGAAAACACTAAAAGGAATAAGAGACTTTCCTTGAACATGATAGTCACTATTTTAAACCAACAGTCAGTATTTATATAATGGTTAAACCTAGAAATAAGATAACAATCCCCCTTGCGATCATTAATTTTTATTACTATTTGGGGATTCCTGATTAACCAGTGTAACATGAAACCAAATATGGAGTATAAATATTGGACAGTTGTAATCCCCAAAGAGTTATATGAAATCACTTAAAATATAATTGGGTTTAATATAAAGCTAGAAATATGATTAAAAGAAGAATTCATGATCAAAACATCAATAAAAGATATCAGGAACATAGGATAATCTTAAAAAGAAATCTCTACATCATATGTAAAGAAAATTACAAATATAGCTATAATCACTCTAAGTAAAATATATAATAGAAATTTAAAACTTTATTGAGATCTTTAAGGATAAAAAACATGATTCTGGAAGAGCTGAGTGAACCTCATTTATTTATATGTGTAATATAATTCCCACATTTATTTGTGTTTTAGGAGCTCTTGGGGGAATTTAAAACTTTTTTTTTTTTCTTTCTAACATAACATTCATTTAGAAAGAATAAATAGGCAAGACTATCAAGGTAAATTGGAAACAACCACCACTAGCACTACAAAACACATTATAAACTTATAATAAGTCAGTTTATGGTTTTGGTATAAAAATAGACAGCTGAATGGAAGAGAATAAATAGCTAAAAAATAATTGTTATTTTTTGTAAAAAGGCCATGTGTAACAAAGTCATTGTAAATCAGTAAAATGGGGGAGGAGAAGGCTTAATCAAAAGTGGTCAAGGGCAAATAGCGACTCAGAAAAAAACATGTATTTTCTTACCTCACATTTTATTCCCAAATAAGTTCCAGATGGATTAAAATGTGAAAATGTAAAAAAATCAAGCCATTGTTAAGGTAGAAAAAAATTGAAAAAAAAAAACAGTTAGATTTTTGGATAGAAGACTGAATTTATAAATGATTAAAAAGTAAACACAAAGAAAAATGCCAATAAATTTAGTTTTATAAATATTAAAAAATCCTTATTTCGTAAAGAATACCTCACTCTATAGTTGACAAAGGGTTAATAACTTTGCAGTTAAAAAAAAAAAACACATACAAATTCATAAGTACCAGGCACAGGACAGGAACAGACAATTCACCAAAGAGGAACTACAACTAGTAAACAAACATATGGGAAAATGTTCACCTCATTAGTAGTCAAAGAAATGCAAATTCAACTGAGATTGGAAAAATGAAAAGTTACAGTTTGTTTTCATAACTTAGGCTTCTGCAAAGAGAAGGGGAGTAGAAATAGTTGGAGTCCCTGGATTTCTCTGTGTTGGGGACAGGGTGAGATGTGAAAAAGCAGGAGAAAACCATGTCATAGGACCCTCTGCGTCCTGCAGCTCTCTCCCTGAAGGTGTCCTGGGCACAAGGGGCTGGGCGGTGGGGGAGGCATAGAGAAGGGAGGCTTGGATGGAAG
The DNA here is from genome assembly GCF_011800145.1 of Mirounga leonina. Classification (NCBI taxonomy): domain Eukaryota; kingdom Metazoa; phylum Chordata; class Mammalia; order Carnivora; family Phocidae; genus Mirounga; species Mirounga leonina. Next base: position 27,320,996 of record NW_023270447.1, read on the forward strand.
AGAAATTGGTAAGCGTGATATTATTTCCTTGAGTTAAATTGAAGAATTTTAATAAACAGCTTAGAGTGATACTAACAAATATAAGATATGACACTATCTTTCCATGGTAGCATCAGCAAAACACTAAAAAAAAAAAATTCATTGATAGGAAAGGGTGGTGTGAACCTGGAATTTTGTTACCTATAACATCATTGATAAAATTGCATTATTAGACATTACCAACCAGGTTGAGCTGGCTAAAAGTTTAGGGACTACTCTCAAACCCTAAAATGCATAAGGTTTATCAAGTACTGTATTCTGGGCATTGCAGGAGGACTTCACATGAATTCTCTGATTTAGTTCTCACAATGAGGTATGCATTATTATTGTTACCATTACTTCATTTTTATATAAGCAGAAATTGAGTCTTGGGAAGGTTAAAAGACTTGTAAAGTTTACATTGATAATAGACAACAGGGTTGTACTTTGGACCTGGACATTTTGATGACAAAATCTAGTCTTAATCACCGTAAAATACCTAATGTGAAAGATCATGCTGTGTTAGCATATGCGCATTATTATGACTCTAAAAAGTGCATACAAATCCAAAGTGAAACGCAGAGAAATGCTGAGACATGTGGTATAAAGGTGGCACGATAGATAATTCATCATTTTTCTTTTTTTTTGAAGCTTTTTGAAATTAAGGCATAACACTTGAAGATATTTCTAAAATGAAGAACAACTGTCAGGCAATTTAAAATATTCACGCGTTATGTCATTACAAATGTGTCACACCGACCGGAAGCCTAACAACCAACCAGCACTCGGGCTGCTGATGAGTGTGACGTGGTCCCTTCAGGAATCTCAGAGGTAGTGTAAACCTTGATGAATCTGAGGGTTTCCTGCTGATAACGCCTCTCCTGCTGTCTTAGAATGAGTATATACCAAGCAACATCCAGCTAATATCTGAATATGATTTTACCAAAAGAGATTCCACCTTAAGATTTTACTAATTTCAGGGGCGCCTGCGTGGCTCAGTCTTTAAGCCTTAAGCATCTGCCTTCTGCTCAGGTCATGATCCCAGGGTCCTGGGATGAGCCCCGCCTCAGGTTCCCCGCTGAGCGGGGAGCCTGCTTCTCCCTCTGCCTGCCGCTCTGCTTACTTGTGCTCTCTCTCTCTCTCTGTGTCAGAAAACAAACAAATAAATGAATAATTTTTAAAAAAGGGATCTTACTAATTTCCATATTGACCACAACTAAAGCATGAGGAATGTGATAAGGATGGTGCTAACACCATTTACCAAGCATTTATTAAATGCCAGACAGTGTACTGGATACTTTTCTGCATTTTTTTTTTCTTGTGCACTCAGCTCTCAGAGTAACTTCACAGTAATACCTTTATTTCATATATTTGTGGATGACTGGTCTCTTTTTTTCCCGAAAATCTATTTATCTCTTTGCTCCAGTTTGGTTGTTTCTGATAAATATAAAAAGACATGCATTTACTTTCTTGACCAAGCCCTGTGCTATTAGTGTTAGCAACCCCTGCCTGACCACACTACACCTCCAACAATCACAACTCGTATTTGGTCTGGTTGGGTCTCACTGAAGAGGCCAGTCAGGTCCTGGGGTGCTCAGCCTCTTGCAACATGCATCGGTAGAGTGGACCTCGTGCCAAATCACAAAATATTGGGGTGTAGATAATTGATAGGAGATATGGAAAGGAGAAAATAAGGAAAGGACACCAGACATAGGGAGGGAAGGGAGGAAGTAGGGAGGAAGGAGGGAAAGAAAGGAAGTGGTGAGAATCTTATTAACAAGTTGTAACGTACAATTGTGTGAAATCACTATAGGTTTTGTCAACCCAGTCAAGCACGTTGAGAACACTATGGTGTTTGCTCTACTTCCATAAAGCAGGCTGGAAAAAAATCCCAGATTACCAAGCCACAAGGCAATGTATTCTTGGTTGGCACTATCCTGCTGTTCCCTTCTCAGAGCTGGAAAAGTGTGAAAAGTAAAAGTTATCCCACAGGCAGCTGGGTAAATGCCTGATGGTTCTCTGGAATAGGTTAGCAAGAAACCAGTATGTCCAGCTTTGGACTTCATAGTTTTGAGCTGAACAAAACGGACTTTTTAAAACATTGTAAATTGACTCGTGAAGAAAGGCTAAAGATATCTCTATTACTCAGCCTAGTAAAAGGAAGAGAGAACAAAGCCAGTGCCAGGAGTGGCAGGGGCCAATCCACCAGAGAGCGGAAGCTGGTATTTACTGCTATCTTGGTAATGATGTTGTTATTATAGTATTAAAAAATGAATTCATTTATTTTATTGAACATGATAAGGATAGGACCCAATATAGGTCTCTTTGTTCTAATTAACAGAATGTCAAAGGATGTATTCTTGGTTTTAAAAATAGCATCAAGGATAGCATTTTGAAAAAAAAAAAAATCATTAAGTCCAAGTGATGGAGCAGAGCTGAATTTCTCCCTGAGGCCACCACTCCATTATAGCATGAATCTAGTGCAAGTCTCCTCAGAAGGGGGTCCAGAAATCCCATTTACTCAGGGACTACTGTTAAACATAGTCGAGGAGTCATCCAAGACAGAATGCTGAGTAAATAATGTCAAATCGTTCCACGCACTGATATCCTTGCAACATTCCACTTTGACATTCCCTAATTCTAGAACAGGTAGTAGAATGTCAGAAGTTCCTTAAGATGGTCATGTTTCCAGTATGCTTGTAAGCAGTAACATGGTCTTTCCATTTGTACAAATGTTTCTTTTTTTTTTTTTTTTTAAAGATTTTATTTATTTATTTGAGACAGAGAGAATGAGAGACAGAGAGCATGAGAGGGAGGAGGGTCAGAGGGAGAAGCAGACTCCCTGCTGAGCAGGGAGCCCAATGCGGGACTCGATCCCGGGACTCCAGGATCATGACCTGAGCTGAAGGCAGTCGCTTAACCAACTGAGCCACCCAGGCGCCCTGTACAAATGTTTCTGACAACACAATGTTCAACTGATACTTGTTGGTAGAGTTAGTTCTTTCAGAGCTTCTTAATAAAATTGCTCTTCTTGCTTATCCCCATGTATTATGATAGATATCAGTTCTTGCTGCTGTTTGTTTTCTTAGGTACTTTTGAATACATCTCAAGGTCCTTCATCATCTTGTCCTACTTACCTGTCCAGCTTTCTCTTCTGGCTTTTCAATGGTGAAATCTGATCACTTGTCTTTTATCAAATGCCTATTCATCTTTTCAATTTGAGGTTTAATGATACCCCCTCTATGAAGACTTCCTCGGTTCCCTGAACCAGACTTAAGTGGTCAATCTTGTTGCCATTGCCATTACACTTTGTAAAAGTGTACTTGTAAAAACAGGTATCAAACAAAACCTGCTCATAGGTACTCACATCTCATTTGACTACAAGCCTCCTGAAGATAGAGACATCTTATCTTTGGGGGTTAGGTAGCCAGCATGCTGTCTGGAACAAAACTCCATGATAGCTGGCTTCCTTGGGAGTCCTAAAGCAGACAGAACATGATTGGTGCTGGGCACAGTCTTCAACCCATCCCTGCTCTCCAGTGAGGGCTGACTGAGAAGGAGTATTCTCCATTCAGGAACTGGAAGGCAAAGAATGGATCTCCATGTCTCCAGTACTCTCTCATCTTACCTACCTGCATGGGGACAATGAAATGGATGCCAAATAATCAGAAAATGCCTGAACTAGCTGTGACTGTGCTGAAATTTTCAATAAAGACCAGGATCCTAAATGGATGTGGTATCCAGTGTGGACAACAGAGTGGGTATGTAAGCTAGAGTGAGCAATTGTTACCATGGTTGGACCCTGCACCTGTTTGAATTGCATGCCAGGATCCCCAGAATGGCCAGTGGATTAGCCGGCGGGTTTGCCCTACTCATTTCATTAGTCTCCTAACAAGGCAGTTTTGCATTTTATGGAATCCAACATTTTTAAAAAGTTTTTTAATACCAGCTAGTTAACTTACAGTGTTCTATTAGTTTCAGGTGTACGATACAGTAATTCAACCCTTCCATACATTACTCAGTGCTCATCACAGTAAGTGCCTTCCTTAATCCCCTTCACCTGTTTCACGCATGCCCCCACCCACCACCCCTCTGGTAACCATCAGTTTGTTCCCTACAGTTAAGAGTCTTTTTCTTGATTGTTTTTTTTCTCTCTTTGCTTGTTTGTTTTGTTTCTTGAATTCCACATATGAGTGATATATGGTATTTGTCCTTCTCTGACCGACTTATTTCACTTAACACTATACTCTTTAGCTTCATCCATGATGGAATTCAACATTTTTATCCCCCACACTCTGATATATTGGGGCTTTTCTGTGTGTTTTAATAGGTGTTTTTGAATCAATAACAGGATAAAAGGATGGGATTAAGTCCTCTGATTAGTCTGATAAATCTCAGTATCTTAAAGAATGTATCTATTATCCTACTCTCTCTCTCTCTCTATATATATATGTATGTATCTTTGTAATATATGTCTATTTATATGTGCAACTGTATATTTTATATGTATATTTATATTCATATATATTTAAATAACATATTGTTGGCTCTTGTTGAACATATTGCTGATTATCAGCCTTTCTCAAACATGGTATACTGAATCTAAGGTTTATGTAATTAATCTTTGGACTCACTACTTTTTCAGACTATCAGATTTATTAAGTGTAATCATTGCTTCAGTTTATTACCTCAGATTATCTGGATACTGCCAGATTAATATTCTGTCTCCTAAATTGCTGATTCCCCCCCCCCTTTGAAACATCTGCAATTTTGGTGGCTTACCCACCATGTCATTGCCCAAACTCTTGATGAAATCAAGCATTTGGGTTAAGGAATGAGGTGCCATATCTGTAACATACCACTAGAAATCATCTTCTAGGCTGACATGGATATATTCATCTAGGTCTTTATTAATTCATCTATATAATTTTTTGGACCTCTAACTTACTTTTCCATGTTGTACTTGAGAAGTAAGTCCTTTTTGTGGCCCCAGGTACCTTATAGCTGTTGTACGTCCTTGATGTACTCCGCAAATTACATTGTTAAGGAAAAAAATGCTGCCAGTCAGCCTGTTACGGATGAACTGATAAGATTCTCTTAATTGCTGCTTCCCTTTTCTAAGTTTTCACAACCCATCCCTTTAGTAACATGTTTTGAATCTTGCCAAGGATTTATGGAGCTCCTTTGTCTATTATTGAGGAAACTGAAGATTGAAATGTTGTTCAACATTTCCAGTTGTAGGTTTTCAGCTTTCACTATGGTCTTGCCTTCAAACTCATCCTCCTTAGGGTTTTTCAAAGGCCAACATTTTGAATGGGATCTTTCCACCCAGGTGGAAAAGGAACCGAGGTACAATTATTCATTAATTTATTTAGTGTTTTCGACATTGATTAAGCTCTTTCTCAAAGGTTCTGTACAGAAGTAAGACTTGGTTACAACCATTTAGGTAGTTACCAAGTATTGGATAGGACAGCGGTTCTCAAAGTGTGATCCCCAAATTAGCAGTATCAGCATCATTTGGAAATCGGTAGGTATGTTTTGGAACTACAGAAACTCCTGAAGCTATGTTTTAATAAACTTTGTCCCCTTGTAGAATTACGGTGATAGACATTAAACTTTAGAACTCCCGGAATAAGACACATGTGTAGGGAAATAGAGTGTTATAATGCTGTTGTTTTCAACATGCTTCTGGAGGATAGAGGAGTCACTAACCAAAATGATATGGTTGTGCATCGTAATCTGTGGGTTTTAGTCATACGTACAGGTGGACAGTTATACTTTGGTTACAAGGGTTTCCTTATGGAAAGAAAACATCTCTCCACCTGCTTGTTGATGTACATTATTTTAACAGGGGGTAAAATCTATTATTAAGCCATCAGAAAATTAGTCACCTCAAAAACGTTTTTGGGATGAGATGGGGTAACAAACAGCAAACTCATCAACTAATTAATTAGAGAGTGATAACTATAAAAAGCCAAAATCTGATGAAGCAACATCTTGAAATGGATTTAAACTAAATTATGATCAGTTAGTCCAGCAACAGGTAGGCTTTTCAGGTTGTACAGGAGCCAGCAAATGGAGGCAAGTAGGGTACAAATAAGGAAAGCAAACTCGACTGCATTGATATTCCTTGCCCTCTTTGACCTCCTTACAGAAGGTGAAAGTGTTTAGCCTTGCCCAACACCATCCTGTCTTAGAGGGACATGGTTCCTGAGTTTTATGATACACTAATATTCTTTGAATAATTTACAAAGACTTTTGTTGACTTTTTATTTATAAACACAGTTTGACTTCATTCATCTTTATTCTCAGATGTGTCACTAATTGAAGTATTGCTGTAATAGTTTCTAGGTTTTTTTTTTAATTGATTGACGCACAGTGTATAAAGTCTTAAATGACATGGCAGATTCAAGGATGACTTCTCTTTTCACATGAACAGTGGACAGGTTGTTTGTTTCACACTGGTGTGTGGTATCTAAGATCTTTACACCACAGCTTACTACTGGGGGACACAGAGACCACAGTGTTCTAGACCTCCTGTGCTGACTCTTCTCCCATGACTGCCCTTCAGCTGTACCTACAGCAGACCCCCTTGTCAACACTTGCTCCTTTGCTCTTTGTTTATCTGTTGCTATATCTGCCACCTCCATTGCAATTTGAACATACTGGGTTTTTTGTTCATTTCTGTGCCCGGTAGTCAATACCATGCTGGAGAGATGATTTGTTTCATAAGTGTTTATTGAATATGTGAGTGAATGATTGGATGATGAAGTACATGATTTTTCTTGTTCAAAATCATGGCATACTTTCTGAAAAATAGCCTCTCTATTTCCTAATAAACAACTGCAGTAAAAGCGGACACAGAGATTTAAGTCTATACCTTTACACTGTATTTCAGGTTACTCCTTGCATATGATAGAACATTTCATTGATAAAAAACAAAAATGATTAATGATGATTCTACATCATTGTAAATGATGTAATGTAATGTAAAATGTAAATGATGGTTTTACATCATTGATGGTGCTGTTTTACAAGTCTTCTCTCCCTCTATGTCCAAAACAAGCAAATGTTTAGAAGTGAGAATATTAGTAGACATATTTAATAATTTTAATGGAAACATTAGTTTTGGAAGTTCAGGTTTAATTCCACAAACTTGTCCTTTTTATTTATACTTTTCCTTCATCTTTATCCTATTCTCCATCTTTTAATTGCCTTTCTCCAGCTCTGGTTAATTTTTCTGCCTTATGTTATTTCAACCTAATTTGGTATATGTAAAAGTACAATTTGGGGAAATAACTACCCCAATTTGCGCAGAACACTAAGGTTTTATGCCTGTGGCTGTGGTCCAAATAGGCAGAAAAGGGAGTGGTGGTTGCTTCTCATTGCCTTGGTTCATTTAATGGTTCTGTAGGTGATGGAGACCCTAAAGATGCTGCTTTTCCACTTACGGCCAATATTAAAGAACTACAGAAAATGAGAACTTCTTCCACTTTTTAGTAACACCTGCCTCACTTGGGTACACATGGCCCCAAAAGGTAGATTTTTTAAAAGCATTTTATTAGCATACTGAAAATTCCCGTTAAAACGCTAGAGAACTCACCAAGTCACACACTATGTTGAAAACTGTCCTTCATGAGACTTCAAAGGGTAGACCTAATACATTTTTCTCATCTCTAATATCAATGATTCTATTATACTTAGTGTAACTTAATTCTTTTGGTATTTCCAAAAGAAAATTTATTACATAAAGTGAAGTGTTTTTTTTTTTTTTTAAAGCACAGGGGGTAAAATCATATTTAATGAGGGATGAGATGATTTTAAGTGCTACAGTGTTATTTCTAAAAGGGTTGGAATCATTCAAAATTTCTGAAGTACTCTGCCCTAAGCATTCTGATGGTAAGATAAGTTTTAACTGTCTTCAGAGCTTAATATCTGAAAAAAAATTTTTTTTTGGCAAGGGAGAGTCTTCTGAGAATGAAACACACAAGTATCTTTAGGATGCCTATATTTAGTTGTACACATAATTTTGTGACTATAATAATTTCCATGTAGAAACAATAGCAATTATTTCAGTTTCTTTGGTACACAATATGGTTTTAATAAATCACCCTCTTTAGAATTTTGTCTCAGATAAAACAGACAAAAACATTACTTCAGATAAAATTAGGATTATTTTTTGTTAACAAGAAGCATTGTGCTATTTTATGAAAGGCAAAAAAAAAAAAAATTTCCCCCAGCAATTATTTAAGTTTTGGATTTTATAAAGTTTTATATCTTTTCTTTAAAACTATGGGTCAATGCCAAAGTTCAATTTCTCGTATACCGGTTGTATTCCATAAAAAAGGTAAAAATCAATTAAAGTCATATATTCTGGAAAAGCATCTAAATGTATGGAAACATTATTAAGTTAAAGCCTTTTTTTGTTTTTTCTGGCATTTCTCCTCCAAATTGTGTCCAAACCACTTTGTTTCACTGTAGAATAAAGGAAGCTGTGTGTTTTCTTTTCTTGGCAGGTGAAGGTAGAACTAATACAGAGAGGAACTTCTTTGGTAGTGGATGGCATGACGGAAATTGGCTAACTGATGACATCACCCTGTAAGGAGGGAAACTCTCAAGGCTATTCCACTGGCTTTGGAAATCAGTACAAGCTGTTGTTGGGTTGCAGTACCAAAAAGCTTAGTGATAATGAAAAATAAATAAATAAAAATACCTACTCCCCATACCAAAGTAGTCTAGCGCTTCCTGTAAGAGTACAAGTGCTTCATGCAGATTAATGCTCAAACTCAATGATGCCTTGTTTAATGTAACATGTTTTTCTGCCATGGGTTTTCTGAGCCCAGGGTTTTTTGTTTTGTTTTGTTTTTCTTTCTTTTTCTTTTGCTTTTTCATGTCCATAGGAACGATACATTCATTTAGTCTAGTTTTCCCTTGCTTGTGGAAAAAACAAAAAAGTATATACTTTCAAATGAGCCAATCTCATCAGAATGAAGTCATCCATTCAGCTGAAGCAAGATTGGTTTTAGAAACAGAACAACAGCTTTGTATAGGGAGGCATGTATTTTGCCAGAAGTAGACTGTATCTAAATGCTTTATGCTGGGGCGCCTGGGTGGCTCAGTCGTTAAGCGTCTGCCTTCGGCTCAGGTCATGATCCCAGGGTCCTGGGATCGAGCCCTGCATTGGGCTCCCTACTTGGCCTGGAGCCTGCTTCTCCCTCTCCAACTCTCCCTGCTTGTGTTCCCTCTCTCGCTGTGTCTCTCTCTGTCAAAAATAAATAAAATCTTTAAATAAATAAATAAATAAATAAATGCTTTATGCTAAATCCTTTAACCCTAACTCAAACACAAAACAACCCTGGAAATGTTGTGCCAAGTGGCTACTAGTCTCAGACAATTAATGTGGTGCGTGTACACACACATATATTTATACACACATATGTATATGTAGCTATATGTAAAGGTATCTATGTATCTATGTATCTATCTATCCATCTATCTATGTACCTATCTATATACACACAAGCACACACATTCTTTATTTTATCTCTGATATATCTAGTTTGATTGAAGAATAAACATACCTTTACATCACCATATATTAGCTGTCATTTGTCAAAAATGCATGCAGTGGGGCACCTGGGCGGCACAGTTGGTTAAGTGTCTGACTTGGTTTTGGCTCAGGTCATGATATAAGAGCCCCTCATCAGGCCCTGCGCTCAGCGGGGAGTCTGTTTGGGATTCTCTCTGCCCCTCCCCCCCCCTCTCAAATTAATAAATAAATCTTTTTAAAAAATGCATGCAGTTAAACATATTGTAGAATTTGCTTGAAGGGAAAATTCATTTAAAAAAATCTACTTAGCAAAACATAAACTATACTTAAGCTATCAGTACATGAGCTAATATTTTTATACTGCTGCAAATTATAAATATTTAAGGATTTTCTTTTGGTGAATCCTCACAGAGTATGGTTTCAAGGAAAAACAATAGCCCAAACTGCAAATATTTTAATAATAATTTTATTCTTGTGGCCAAATATTGTATTTATTGAATCCCTGAATGTACATTTGTGCATTCTATTTTTCTGTTCCCATTTCTCTTGTTCTGTCTGTTTTACCTTTTGGTACCTTGTTATCTCTCTTTGTCTCTGTCTGACATACACACACACATATACGGACACACACTCCTGCAAACATTAATTTAATATAAACATTAGTATAATATATGTTAGGTATCACAATGAAAATTCATAGGAGATTCAGATCTGGGGGGTGGAGAGGAAATTTTCTTGTAGGATTTTTTGTACTGACAGAAGGTTTTGAATGGGAATTATGCCTGAAAAGAAGTAGAATAATAAGAATGAGCTCCCCAAGTGGATGGGCATATAGAGATGTCAGTGAACACATTCTGTGCATCAGTAAAGTACATTCAGTGGAATGGAGAGATACAAAACAGTGTGGTGGGAAAATGGGGGCATAAAGATAGTGGGACAGATTGCTAGCAGCTCCGTATTATATGAATGTAAATTTTGAAGAAGAGACATTAAAGACAGATGCTGAAATCATTAGGGATCAAATGGTAAAGGTCTTTGTACACCATGGATACAAATTTTTGGTTTTATCTTAAATGAGAGTTGGTGGGGTTAATGTAGAGCATGAAATCAGCCATAATGCCTGGCTTGCTAAAATGTAACACAGAGGCTGCTGGGGGAAAGTGGAGGTTTCAGAGAAGGGCCTGGGCCTTTGGAATGCCGAGGCCCTCATGACCACTCTGCCATTGGAATGCCTCGGGGAATTGCCTTCCCGAAGCTTTCTTAGCCCAAACAACCCCCCTGTGATCTAAGAGAAGTATGTATTGTCCCCTAGGCTATGTTTAGCAGAACTCATAGAACACGCAGATTAGCATATCATATCTTTCCCATAAACAGATCCTTCTAGTTCCAGTAAGACCCCTTGTCACACATCACATGCTTGGAAACAGTGATAAGGATTTGTGATTATCCTGAAGGACCAATAAAAGCAGGAGCAAAGAAGGTCAAAGGGTCTTTGTCTCTGAGCGTTGACCCCCTTGCCTTCTCTCTTTCACAGCAAAGTTTGGAGTAATCTTTGATCTGTCTGTACAGGGATTGCTGGCCATTCCTGGCAGAGAGTTATTAAAAGATTTCAAACATTGGGTTGACATATCCAGATGTACATTTAGATTCATCACTCAAGAAGATGTGTGGTAAGTAGAGATGGCTGGGGCAAGGAGAAATATGGAGGCCTTAACTAAGGAAGTGGCCAACGGAGGTGGAGTTAGCTGAAATTTTTGAAAGACATTAAGGACAAAATTGATAAGATTTGGTAAATAATTGGGTAAGGGGAAAGGAAAAACAAGATACAAAATTGTTGCCTCATTACAGGTTTGTTCAAGTATAAGGAAATTTGTGACACCAAGATAAGAGATACATGAGGAAAAAACAGGGCTGGTAGGAAAGTTGCTAGCCATTTGGGGATAGTTGACACACAATGTTTCATTAGTTTCAGGTGTACTACTTAGTGATTGACAAGTTTATACATTACACCGCTAGTATAGCTACTATCTGTCCCACTACATTGCTATTACAATATCATTGACTGTATTCTTTATGTTGTGTCTTTTATTCCTCTGACTTACTCATTCCATAACTGGACACCTGTATCTCTCTTTCCCCTTCACTTAGTACTTCTCCCCTCTGGCAGGCATGAGTTTATTCTCTGTATTTGTAGTTCCAGTTCTGCTTTTTGCTTGTTCATTCATTTTTTAAGATTCAATTTATGAGTGGAATGATATGGTATTTGTCTTTCTCAGTCTGACTTATTTCACTTAGCGTAATACCCTCTAAGTCCATCTGTGTTATCTCAAATGGCATGATCTCATCCTTTTTTATGGCTCTGTAATATTCCATTTTACATGTATACCACATTTTCCTTATCCATTTGTCTACTGACATTTTGAGTTTGTGTGGCTATAAGATAATCAGTTGGCTGTCTGGGTCTAGAACTCAGGGGAAGCTAAAGGTAGGAGAACATATAAATCATAAGCATTCAGAGAGTGAGTAAGATCATCTCAGGAAAATAAATAGCATAAAGAGAGAAATAAAACTTACGATAAATCACTGGAGGTACAACAACACTTAAAGATAGATAGAAGAGGAAAGATAGAAATGGTCAAAGAACTAGAAGAATGAAGAGAGTCTTATATCACAGAGCCCAATGAGTGGGAGGCTTTCAAGAATCATAGATTTGAAAAGAAGTAATTAAAATTCATTAGAGTTTAAAAAGATATATAAGGACAAACTTTAAATATTGAGATATTTCATATTATTTTATCTCAAAGGGATGTTAGTTGAATCCATAGTCTAACTGTGAAATTCAGGTTAGTGTAAAATATTTCTGTGTTAAATCAGAAGCCAGAGAGTTTAAGAGATTGACAGAGAAATATCTTCTTGGTATGTATTAAAGGATATGTGATCCTGGGCCAGTGAAAAGCATAAAGACAGTCACAGTGAAGCAAGAAAATTAGAAAACTTAGAATCTGTATAAAATAAGTTCTACATTTAATTTTACAATCCTTTGTTTTACTACCTTCTGGCAACTGAGGTTTTGTAGGATTTCTGGCATGTTCCTATAAATATTTCTGCATTGAACCTGCTTCTTTAAATAAATGTGATTTAAAAAAAAAAAAAAACTACATCATGCCAAATTGGATTTCCTATTTCTCTTTCTGGAGCCATATGTATTATATCCACGCAAGTTCCCTAGTAAAGAGTTTAGGGAGATAATGGAGATGCATGAGTTTCCTTTTACCTACATGACTTATCTTAAACGTTATTGTAGTAACCAGGTCACTTGTTATTCAAAAGTAAGAAAACAGAGGGAATTTATGATGACTGAAAGAGCCAGCCTAAAGATTTTCATAAATATTTTCAGAGGAATGTGTGAGAATACTTGCTGAGAACCAACATACAATCCTGCATGTCTCCATTATTCAGCAGAAGAGAAGGAAATTCACTGGAGCAGCAGAGAATAAATAGAAACTACTATTCTTTAAGAACCTATGAGGAGTTGTGCCCTCTGCTAGTAGTGCCCATATATGTTAATAGACGCATTTAGTCTTTTAAACGATTTTTAAAAGATATTTTACCCCATTTGCCAATGAATAAACCGGACCTTGGGAAAAGCAGGTAATGTGTTAAAAATCAGATAGCTAGTCAGTGATAGAGATATCATTTAAAATCAAACTACCCAATGTCAGTGGTATGGTTTAAAATCCAACAGATTTCAAATAAGGTTGAATAAGTGTAAAAATTGAATCAGGGCAATAAAATGTAGACGTCATTGAAATCATGCTTGTGGATATTGTGGTCATCAAATGAAGATTCTCCAGTATTGTTCCCAACCAGTAATTCAATGCCATGAAGAGATGTCTTTTATGTCACAAAGCTGGAGGGTCTCACTTCTTTGATTTGAAAAGGAAGAAAGCACTTGATAGAAATAAACATCACAGAAGTGGGGTTAGCCATGAGATAAACAGGGAGGGTGGCATATATAACCATTGTTTTTTTCCAATTTGAAGGAGAGTGTGATAAAGTGAGATATTATATATGAATAGAGGTGCAAATGAAAGATTGGTATTGATAAATTCTATTAATTACTTTCCCTATATTTGGAGAACTTTTAACCTCATATCTACTTTATATGCCACTAGTCTTTGCTTTGGTCTCCACCTTAGTTCAGTGTGACTTATTGTCTAAACAATTCATCTTCTAATTCATTATTTGCTGCCTTGCTTCTGGCTTGACCCAGTATGACCACACACAACTGGACTTTTTGTTAAAATTTCATACCCCTCTTAGTTAGATGTCCCAGTGGGAAGCCCAGTAAGTCTTGGTCCAATATACCTCCACCTGAGCTCCAGCCTCAGGTGGATCAGCTGTCAGATAGGGTGGAGAAGCAAATAAAATCAAATAAATGTTGGTTATCACAATCCTAGTATCAGATAAGTCACAGATTCAAAATATTCATTACCAGCACCTCATTGTTCTTGACATGAAGATTTCTGGTGACTGATTACCAGAGTACTGCTTAGAATTTTGCAGTTTTTACTAATTGTTTCACTCCTCTTTTCCCCACTACAGCATTGCAGGTAATAGAAGGTACAGTCTTAACCTCTCAGTATTTCATTACATTTCATGTTAAGAATGGTTAGGTCTAGACAGCAGAGCTAAACATCCATATCTGCCAATCTAATTGTCCTACACTTTGGTCCATCACATTAAAAATGATCAATTTTCAACTCCGTTTGTAGCTTTATTTTTCTGTGTTTTTACTCATGGAGTGAATACATAAGTTAAATCTTTGGTTGCAAAGATGACCTGGGGTGCCTGGGTGGCTCAGTCGTTAAGCATCTGCCTTCAGCTCAGGTCATGATCCCAGGGTCCTGGGATCGAGCACCGCATCGGGCTCCCTGCTCAGTGGGAAGCCTGCTTCTCCCTCTCCCACCCCCCTGCTTGTGTTCCCTCTCTCACTGTGTCTCTGTCAAATAAATAAATAAATAAAGATGACCCATGAAGAACTGTATTTGGGATATGGAAATCAGCCAAAATATAATTGGTGGGTTTCCATTCCAGTGTTAAGAAAAGAAAGCATGATCCTGGGCCAAGACAAAACCATAAAAATGATAAAAATAGAAAATTTCAGGGCTCATCCTTTCTTTGTTCTATTAAAAAAATCACCCGCCCCCCTCTAAGTTTTTCTTTCTGTCTGGCTTTCTGTTGGTTTTTAGAGTGGTGGGAGGCAAGGGACAGAGTGAGAGGAAAGACAGAGCTGGAATAATAGATTATTAAAACAAAAACACAGCAGAGACAAGCACTGAGGAATGAGTTAAGTCCTCTACAGATACTGAATGTAAAAACGATTCACCTTCACAAAGAAACAGAGGTCTTTCAACAACATTAAATGTTCTTAGAAAAGTCATTTGCAATGCAGTTTAATTGAAGGGAGTTTAATTTTAATTGTTCATTGCATATTAGAAATAGGAGTGTATTAATAGAGTGGACATTATCAGAGGGACCGGTGGAAAAATACCATGGTAAGTTTCCATAGGTTTCTATCATTAGGCTATTGTTTCCTCCTTATAATATATGGAGGCATTAATTTATATCCCAATGTGCACTTGAGAAAATTTCTTGACCTGGAAAATAAGAAAGCTACCTCTCTGAATTGGGAAAAAATAAATAAAATAAAATACAACTCTCTTAACATTGTTGCTACACAGAGATAACATTTAAATGACTTGATTGATTAGCAGTATACTGGATGACTTTTGTTATTTATTTGACCAAATGAACCGATTGTTTATGCCTAGGGTTAGCATAGTTTTAAGCTCCTTGGTGACCACTCCTATGTGAGAATTCTACCCAGCTGGTAGTCCTGCTTTCCCTCAGAGGAAGGGTAATTCTGTACTAGAACACATTTTTTTTTAAATTTGTCAAACTTTATGGAAAATTTGTTATGTATAAACGTCTCTAGAGAAAACATTATTCGGTTGGATTACCATAGGATTGACTCATTAATAGCTTAATTTGAATAATGACTAGGTTACCCTTTAGCATGTTTGACTGTAGCAAGATTGTTAAAATATCACAGAGAGCTTCGTTTTCCAAGATTAAATCAAAGTTTCCTATTCTTGATCTTATAGCTGTCAGGAATACTACACATTACTAAATTTTGTCTTCTAATTGCAATGTATTTTTTCATGTCAATAATTACATCCAAATACTTAAATGACAGGATATTCATTTTGCTTAATAAATTTCTACCAGTATATAAATACATATAGCAAGTATATAAATGCTGATAAATGAGAGAAGAATCCAATGTGGTGAATACAATACAATAAGTGTATGTATATCTGGAATAATCTAACAAGAAAAGTGGCAGAAAGTCCTATAGGTCGATAATACCAAAACAAAACAGGGTTACAATGAATAAAAAATAGGAAAGAGGCTCCATAATTAAGATGTTAGGATAGGGTAAGTAAGTTAGACATATCCACTCAATGGAATATCACTTGATCATTTTAGAAGAGGTTTTATACCTGAGAAAAGCTTTATATCTAAACAGATTTTAAGGAGATGTAACAAAACATTAGCCATATGTGATCATTTGATGATCAAAGCATGGGCATTTTTCTGCCACTCCTTTTAGTTAAAAAATTAGGAAGGAAAAATACAAAGACAATAAATGCTATGAGAACAGATACTTTTTGATCTGTACTGATTACTGCTCTATTCCCTCAAAAAGTGAAAAAAGTATTTTTTGAAATTAGATTTTGCTAAAAACTTCTTACATATAAATTTGGAGACCCCTATTTTCTTATCTTGTGGAGAAATTAGCATAATGTTAGAAAGACAATGTAATCAATGTAATGACTAAAGTTTAGTTGTATTTCCAAATCTAAGCTTTTTGTTGGTCAAAAAAATTAAAAAGACAGCTGCCAAAGTTATAAGATTAATTTTGAACATAATGAAAAGATTCTTCGGGGGAGGCAGAGATTTACATGGCTCTTAGTTTTGAAAAATCTTCTCAGGTGACACTTCATAGAGAGAGGGGACACAGAGTGATATAATGAAAAAAAATCATGCTCAAAAAACTTCCCTATATTAAATGTCAAGGTAAGATTCCTATAGTGTTTTACTATAGGACGGCTTAAAAAAAGCCTAGGACACCATACAAAGTATTTTGGAGAAGGCAATCGTATAGAGAGCCCCAAATTATCATTTAATGTTTAGCTTCTTGGGATACCTTAAGCCAGACACAGTGTCTATTAAAGCTTGAAGGAAGAATAGACTCTATATCCTTAATTAAACATAGACCAGAAAAACCAAAGCCTTTCCAGGAATGGAGGGCAGCACCAACAGGGAATTTGTTTTTGAAAAAAATATTGTGAACTCTACTAGAGCAGGGAATTATTAAGGGGAGGCAGGAAGAATTCCTAAAGATAGGTATGGGTCTTAGTGGGATTGTCTCTGAATAGGTTTTCTTCGAGGGCAGAAAATGTCTTAATTGCTGTGTGTTTATTCCAATGCCTTGCATGTAACACGTGGTTATTGAGTGTTCGTTGTATTAAAAAAATCAGGGAAAAGAAAGTGTTTATACTATTGACACTTCTGAAGGAAGTTTCTGTTTCACTCTTGGGTGCCTGAAGTGGAAAAGTCAGATTAACAGGGCTGATTGCTCATTTTTCTTACTCAGAAATTAATATTGATATATTTATTCAGCAAACATACAGTGAGTGCCTGTATGTGCCAGTCCCCTTTGTGATACAGTGATGCATACCACAGAGTCCTGTCCTTAGGAAGCACTTACCCAAGGACTTCTTCAAAGCTTTGGGCCACCCTGTGTAGAATCAGTGAAATCTTAGGCAAGAACTCTGATACGATTTGTCAAATTTAAAGTGCTGAAAGTAAGCTATAAGAGCAGATTGAGCCATCTTCTCTCAGCAAGAATGTAGCCCAAACCCCAATCAGGGTAAGTTTGAGTATTATTGAGAGACTATTTTTGCCAAAAGCACATTAGAGTATCTCAAATGGCATTATAATATTTGCATTCAGCAGTCTCCAAAATGGCAGCTTTGAGACTTTGAAATCAATGGAGCTCCACTCAGAGGGAAGAATCACGTTGTTGAGAACGTAGCCCAGTGTATCATCTACTGAATGATACCCAACAGAATAAACATGCATTTGAATTGTCATTGTGGTTTGTTGTCTTTCTTTTTTTAAAATAAAACTAAGGAGAAGGTAAGATAATGCAACTAACACTGCTCAAAAGTGCAACATTAGCTCCGTCTTTTTTCTTTTTTTTTCCTGCTTCTCTTGTCGTATGCATTTCTGTTTTATCCACAGATTTACTGCTCAGTTTTTAAAATGTAGATATTACATAAGTAGACTTTTTCCCCAGGGTGCATTAAAATGTTTTTGAAATGCTTTGGGAGAAATATTTCCCCCTTAGATTATATCTAGACTGAAGACTGATAATGAAAGATAAGGGATGCCAACTTGTTTTTATTGGACACAATAATTATGTATTTTCTTTTCCCCTTCATTTGTTCATTTGCTTGTCATTTTTTTCCTTCCTTTTTTTTCTTTCTCCCATCCTTTTTTAAATAAGTATTTATAAATCACTTTTCCAGGTACCGGAAATAATAGACATGAAAAAGATAGGTATGATTCCTGTTCTCATAAAATTTATATTTTACTTGGAATAGGGAAAGTAAGCACATTTACAAAAAGGTAGTAAGAACAGCATAGAAAACAAAACTATATACAATTATAGGGAATGATTTGGATGAGCAAAATACTATGTCATATTTGTTATTGGGAAAAATATTTTTGATGAACTAATAACTAGAAGTGACAACTGAATGACACATAAGAAGCAAAGATCAGGGGTCAGAGAGGTCCAAGTGGAGGAAACAGCAAGTTCAATATCCTGTTTGATTTGTTCAAGCAATAGTAAAATAGTTCACATGGGTGAAGCTGATAACAAAAGAAGGAAAGCATTGTATGAGGAGAAGTGGGAGAGCTAAACAAAGAGTAGATCTTAGAGATTCTTGGAGGCCTCAGTGAATGTCCAGATTTTATTCAAATGGGAAGTAATTGAAGAGTTTAGGTGTGGTCACCCTGCATGGCGTGTGGAGAAAGGATTGTTATTTATTGTAGTGGTGAGGGATGGCTGTGAAGATAGATTCTAGGTAAATTTTGGACTTAGAGCCAAAGGACTTGCTAAGGGAAAGAGAAGAATTTAGATCAACTCATAAGTTTTTGGCTGGAAAAACGAGATGATTGTTTCTCTCTCTGAGTGTGGAAAACCAGATTGGGAGTCAAAGGGTTGGTGAGGGCACATAAAAAGTTCTGCTTATGGGTATGTTAAGTTTGAGATGAGGAATAGATATTTAGGTCGAGATGACAAGGATGCGGGTAGACATACAAGGCTGGGGCTCAGGGGCAAGATCAAGGCTGAAAATAGAAACTTTATCATAAGTTCATGAGATTAGTCACCCTTTTCTCATCTACCACTTGAGGAGGTGGCATACTTATCCTCCTCATCTTGTCTCTTTTATGATTAGTGGCAGAGGACTGGGGAAAACATTAAGAATGCAGCCTACAACTTCATAACCAAAGGAAAAATCAATACTTTCCAATGACCGTGACTTCATGAGTGCCATATTATTAATGCTTTGCTTTAGCTCTTCACACAGCAGAATCACTTACGAATTCCCTAAGGATTTCCTATCACACCTGCTGGGAACTTACACCCAGATCTCTGCACACAATTGTAATCTAGTGGGAAAAGAATGGGCAGAGCAATCGTGAGTGTTCAGAAATGTTTAAACCAGATCCATGAACAAATTTAGAATTTAGACTAAAAGATCTAGCTTGCTAAATTGCTCTTTCTCTCACATACATCTGGATTTATAAAATTATACCTCAATTGATCAAGAATTTTTTTTTAATTTAGTGCATATAGTAATCTGTATAAAGAGATGATCTGTGGAGCTTCTTTTTGAAAGGGTAACCAGAGCCATTAGTTTTTCCTGAATGGAGGACACAGAATGAATGAAATGTAACATCTAAACAGCTACTATTAAAATTTGGGGTTTACCTCAAAACCTGGAGTTTCTTTTTCTTTAAAAAACATAGGTAACCAAAGATGGATTGAATCTATAGACTCTAAGCTTTATGTGGACAGAAGCCATTTTTAACTTGTTTAGTGGGGTTTATTTTTATCTTTGGGGAGAACTAAAGGCCTTTCCACATCAGGGCTTTTACATATGCTGTCTTCCTTTTTCTGAATTCTTTTCTCTCTTCCTGCTCCTCTACCCTTTTCCTTTAATTAACCCTGCCAATTTTTTAGAATTCAGCCTAAGCATCACTTCCTCAGTGGACTTTTCTTGATCTCACTGAGAAGATCTCTCTTCTATCACTTGATAATGCTCCTATAGAGAAGTTATTAAAATTTCCAGTTATACATTTGTGTAATTGTTTAACTGAGATCTTAATTTTCCATTATAATCTAAACAGGTCCGTTTTGCTCACCATTGTATCTAGGTGAGGACAACAGTAGGCATTTATATAAATCAAATACCTTCATGATTTCCAAAGTGACAAGAATCATGGAATCTCTAGAACGCAAGGAAAAAAAAAAAAAAAAGGCTGTTTTATTCAGGCTGATGTTTAGCTGTACCAACAGAAATTAATAAACCTATCCATGAGATTTTCCCCAGAAAGAAAATTTCATATATACCGTATCTTTGAAGAAATTAAAGAACACAAAAGCAGCATTTCCATATATCTGTTTTTAAATTGGATTATTCAAAGATTCAAACTGAATTTAATACAATAAAAATCTAGGACACCATCAGCTCCCAGAAAATCTAGATTCAGTGCTCGTACTTTACCCCGAGCACAAAGGGCATGCAATGGCATCTTGGACTTAGTCATCAAGGCACATTCATTTCAAGAGAGGTGAGGTCACTGCTTTCTCTCACTGCACCTTATTCACATGATATGGGAAAAATATTCTCATACCTGCTTATGAAAAATCTGTCTTTCCCCACATTGCCTTGGAAATTCACCCTCTGTCACACAGTTTTAAAGGTGTAAAATTTATCCTGTTTCCATAAATTAGCTTTTGTGATTTTTTTTTTTTAATTATGTTGAAAAGGGAATTAGAGGTCTAATTTCCATACTTGGGGGCTTCATTCTTCTAAGTAAAAATGGCTAATTAATAAGTGCCTTTTATTTAATATGTATAATAACTTACAGGAAAATGATTGTTATTCCACATTTGCTAATTTACTTTCTTATTACCTCATATTTTTTATAACATTTTAATGTTTATCAAGCACTTTCACTTCTTTGATTTTCACAAGAGCATTCTGAGCTATGCAGAGATTAATATCCTCATTTTGTAAATGAATGAATTAGGGCTTAAGGAGTTTAAATAACTTCCGAGGCATAATAGTGTTTAGTGAAAAGGGTATGCACATTAGCGTCAGGAGAGCTTGAATTTGTATATGGATTTTATTAGTAACCGGCTTTAGGACCTTAGGCAGCTTACTTATAAACTCCCTCTCATTCCCCACTCCTGCCAAGCTTCATTTATTTCAGCTGCAAAATGGGAGTGTTATTCATCTCAAATCATTGTTGTACAGAACAAATAACAAGACATATCTGAATTTAAAAAATATATATTTAAATGGTGCTAAAATTTTTTTTTACCAAGCCCAGTATTTTTTCTATAATACCATGCTATATAACAATAAATACAAGAGTAAAAACTGTTCGAGTTACATCCTAACAAATATACTGGAGACTCTGAAAGAAACAGCTAGTCAAACAGTAAAAATGAATGCTTTTAGTAGATCTAGCAGAGCAATCAACGGAACGTAAAGGAGCCTAGAATGAATATTTACAGGGTTGGCGGGGTGGGGAGGTGTTGTATTTTCAGATGTGGGATGTTTGCAACCTGAGAACTCAAAGAGAGAAAGAGTCTGGAGGCCTGATCACGAATATTAGTCTCTCCTAGTCCGTGAATGTAAAGCACAAGCCAAACAATAAAGCAGAACAAGAACAAGGCCCAAAGACTCAGCGTTCTTCCTTCTGGCTAAAGGGGAGGGCCAACTTGGGAAGGCAAGTCTTGCTATGTTTACACTTTTTCAGAAGGTCTTTGGATGTGAGGAACTATTATCTGGGCATCTCTTGGACAGAAGAGCTTTAAATATCCAGCTGCTGAGATGCAAGGAGATCTGTGACTCTTAATGGGCTTCAAAAAGAAAACTTTCTTAATGCTCCCTTGAAGGCAGACTGAAGCATCCCACCGAGATGTTTACGAGGTTTCCGCCCGAAGAGACTCTAGTACACATCGGTCTATAACACTGAGAAAATAACCAAAGATTCCTTCACAGAGAATTGGATGTGACCCTCTCACTTCTTTCTCCTTAATCCTTTTTTGCTTTCTAATTTTTTCAGTCCCCCCTTCAACAAAAATTAATTTTAAACTTAGGAAATGTGCTCAAGGCCATACAGTAAACAGAGGGGACGTAAGTTGAATCCACGCCTGGCAAAAATCCCATATTATTTTCATTGATCCACACCTTTTTTTTTTTCAATGTAATCTGAGAATCATTTTTCTTTTCCCCTGAAAGGAGATAGCATTTTGCAAAGCATAACCTAAGCCTCAGTGAAATTTTAGGGTGAATTCAGCATGCTTAATTTTTTAACATTCCTGTTAGAGATGACACCATTTCCCTTAGTTCGTTTTAATCGAATTGAGGAAAGCCATTGTATAAATATTAGGTGTGGGAGAGAGGGAGGCATTTGAGAATTGTCCTGGAGTGCTCTCTCAAGTCCTTCTATTTCTACCTAAACTGTTACCCAATAGACTAATTTCATGTCAGTTGGGAAGCATTTGGTCAAGATTCCTTAAGCCAACAATGTTCATATCCTACCCAAGATAGAAAGAATAATACCAGGAGAGAAAAACATGTCATGGTGGCAATAAGAAAACATTTTCTTATTTTTGTACAAGATGGGGCTCCTAGGCAGTTGTCAGGGTTATCTGTATAAATGCAAAGCAATAGTCTGATCCAGGGGTTACAAAGACAGTGACGAGGTCCGGCCCAGAAGGAGTAGGTCACCATTCACTGGGTAATGGCAGATAAAAAGCAGCCCTTATTGCTCACAAAACACCTGTGAGAATTCAGAAGCTGTGTGTGAGAGCTGGCAAAGCTGCAGGCCCAATGAACCTGCTTCTAATCACCTCTCTTTTCCCACAAAAGGTTCTGCATGCTGTTGTCTGCAGCGTACTTTCTGAGACTGCAATGCTTTCTTTCCCAAATGCCCGCCGACGTTCCCTCTATGCACGGCTACAGCCCTTCACTTTCATCGTCTCCGACCAGGCACCTGAAGTACTTGGTAATTGACTTTTTGCGCCATACATCCAAACAAGTTTATAGATTACGAGAATGCATACATACATATTTGCAGCTTAAAATTGCATGCCAAGTTTCAACTAAATAGAACTCGAAATGCATAAGACATCAAAACTGGGATTTATTAAGTCATAGCAAAAGGTTTCTGCTGTAACAGTAAGTAGCAAAGAACATTACCAAGGGTAACTGTGAATGTCTGGCACGTATTTATTTTTTCCTAATACAGTTGCTTTTGCTAAAATCTATATTTTACATTTTTAAAATCTTTCTGAAAAAGAGGAAGGGAGTATAGTGATATTTGTGACATAGCAATGGGTTATGTGCTATTTAATATTCTGCTTTTAACCAATTAAATCAATCAGCAATTACTAAGACCTATCTGGTAAAAGGCACGGGGTTAGTTGAACTGAAGAATACAGAAGTACACAAATTTCTGTGCAAAGTTTGCAGCCTGCTTTTGTTTTTTAATTTAATTTTATTATGTTATGTTAATCATCATACATTACATCATTAGTTTTTGATGTAGTGTTCCATGATTCATTGTTTGCATATAACACCCAGTGCTCCATTCAATATATGCCCCGTTTAATACCCATCACCTGGCTAACCCCTCCCTCGACCCCCCTCCCTTCTGGAACCCTCAGTTTGTTTCTCAGAATCCATAGTCTCTCATGGTTCGTCTCCCCCTCCGATTTCCCCACCTTTCATTTTTCCCTTCCTACTATCTTCTTTTTTTTTTTTTTTAACATAAAATATACAATTTGTTTCAAAGGTACAGGTCTGCGATTCATCAGTCTTACACAATTCACAGCGCTCACCATAGCATATACCCTCCCCAATGTCCATCACCCAGCCACCTCATCCCTCCCACCCCCCACCACTCCAGCAACCCTCAGTTTGTTTCCTGAGATTAAGAATTCCTTATATCAGTGAGATCATATGATACATGTCTTTCTCTGATTGACTTATTTCGCTTAGCATAATACCCTCTAGTTCCATCCACGTCATTGCAAATGGCAAGATTTCATTCCTTTTGATGGCTGCGTAATATTCCATTATATATATACACCACATCTTCTTTATCCATTCATCTGTTGATGTACATCTTGGCTCTTTCCATAGTTTGGCTATTGTGGACATTGTTGCTATAAACATTGTGGTGCACGTACCCCTTTGGATCACTACATTTTTATCTTTGGGGTAAATACCCAGTAGTGCAATTGCTGGATCATATGGTAGCTCTATTTTCAACTTTTTGAGGAACCTCCATACTGTTTTCCAGAGTGGCTGCACCAGCTTGCGTTCCCACCAACAGTGTAGGAGGGTTCCCCTTTCTCCGCATCCCCGCCAACATCTGTCGTTTCCTGACTTTTTTTTTTTTTTTTTTTTTTTTGAAGCAAGATATAAGAATTCACAAAGGGAATTATGCTGGTTGCCAGTAAGGTTAGTGGGAAGGCATTCTGGAAGGGGCCAAGAAGATGAGAGGAAGGACACAGTTACACTTCAACCTTTATTCTTTCCTTCATTCAGTCAATGTTTATTGAGGACCTACTCTGTTTCTGGTAGTGCATTAGGTGTAAGGAAATACAGTGTTCAACAAGATCTACATTTTGACATTTGAAGTGTGAATTTACAGAGGTAGTTAAGGATATGATTGATTAGGAGTGTTGGCTCTGGGGGAAGAAGTGGAGTCCTAGCTTCATCAGTAGCTTGTTAAGTGACCTTGAGCAAGTTCCTAATTCTAATATTTATTTCCCCTATTAGTGAGGTAAGACTGGCAATTGTAGGGGCGCCTGGGTGGCTCAGTCGGTTAAGTGTCTGCCTTTGGCTCAGGTCATGATCCCAGGGTCATGTGATTGAGTCCTGTATTGGGCTCTTTGCTCAGAGGGAGTCTGCTTCTCCCTCTCCCTTTGCCTGCCACTCCCCCTACCTGTGCTCTCTCTCTCTGTGTCAAATAAATAAATAAAATCTTTATTAAAAAAAAAAAAAAGACTGGCAATTGTAGTTTACCTTTAGGGCTGTTTGTGAAGATTAAATGAAATAATGCATGGGAAATACTCACACAGTACTTGGCTTACAGTATTTGCCCCACAAGTGTGAATCCAGTCTACTAGACTCCAAAGTTCCCTTTCCCGTCATGTTATCTTCCACCTTCCATCTTTCTTTGGTGCTATTTCTCCCCCTTTCAACCCTACCACTTTTCCAATACTCCTTCTCAGATTACTCATGCTATAGAGGCACATGTTTGGCCCTCTTCTCTTACTCCACATATTTTATCCTGGGACACACTCTTCCTTTCACAATGGTTTTAACTACCATCGGTTCATTGGCAATTACCAACTGCTCATCTGTAACTTCATCCAAAGCTTCTCTTGTGAGTGCCAAAACCACAGCATCCCTGACATGTTCACACTGTCATCCCAAAGCCATTTAAAGCACAGCGCATCCATCCTTTTCTCCCTCTTGGGTTTGAAGACACTGTTGCCCAAGTAAGCCTTCAGGCACCAACTTTGGAGTCAACCTAGACTTTTTCCTCTTCCTCATCTTTCCACCTCCAATCAATCGTCATGTCCTATTAAATCTTCTTTTACATATTTCTTTGCAAATTCACTTCCCTTTCTCTATCTAGTGTTCTTGCTGCTTCACTTATTAAATCTCTCATCATCCCAGAAATGGTCATTTGTAGGGGTGATGTGGAGCCCAAGAATCCGCATCTTTCTAAATTCAGGTGTGTTCAGTGGCCCAGTCATCAGAGCCTTTAACCTAGACTATGGCCCGTCTCCTTCCAAACCTGCTCCTCATCAATCTGTCCTTGTTTTGGATAACAAATCTGATCATGACATTCACCTGCTCAAAATCTTCAAAGTCTCCCTAATATTTATAGAATAAAAGGACCCAGTTTAAACTTTCCATCATGCCAAACAAGGCTCATGATCCTCTCATCCTTCCCTGGTAGTCTAGTCTCAAGTATTACTATTGGCGGTATGGGTGGTGCCTAAGTGCAAGGGTCTGGCAGAGAGACTACCTGGGTACAAATCCTGGCAAGTAAAGTGAGGTTAATAATAGCACCCAGCCATCAGGTTCTTGTGATGATTAATTCACACACACACACACACACACACAGAATATTACCAGATAAGTAGTAAGCAATCATTACACATTGGCTCTCAATACTTCTTCCAACCCTCTTTGCAGCCCCAACACTCAATTTAAGTTCCACCATTACTATCTCTGAATATTCTAAAAACATTTGTTTATCTTTCTATCCCACTCCCTAACCTGATTTGTTTACTTGACTAAATCCTTCTATTCCTATTAAACACTAAATTAAACGTCATCTCATTTTTGAAGCCTTTCTGGACTTAACCAGTCAAATGTAAATACTCTTTCCCTTCACTTCCACTGCTGCTGCTTTAATTCTACTAAATTGTTTGGATGTATTTCTCCTTTCTACAGGGAAAGGGTCTAGATGACTAGAAGAAATGGCTATGAACTAGACAGGTACATAAGATGCACCAAAAGAGCTTTAAAAAATCACCACTTTCTCACATGGCACATCTTCGATTAGGAGGAAGGGCATACAGCAGTAACAGACAACAGTATTTAACCACCATTGGTTTTAGGAATTTAAGTTATTGGGGTGCCTGGGTGGCTCAGTTGGTTAAGCGTCTGCCTTTGGCTCAGGTCATGATCCCAGGGTCCTGGGATCAAGCCCCGTGTCAGGCTCCCTGCTCAGCAAGGAGCCTGCTTCTCCCTCTCCCTCTGCTTTTTGCTCCCCCTACTAGTGCTCTCTCTCTCTCTGTAAAATAAATAAATAAAATCTTAAAAAAAGGAATTTAAGTTATTACTGTGAAATCCAGCAGAATTTTTCAAGTTTTCCAAGATTATCTTGTTGGGCCCACTCCCACTGGGGATTCTAGTATTCCCTGGAACCTCCAGAACTAGCACACTGCCTGACATACAACTTAAACTATTCTTTATAGTATTTAGGCTGTTCAAATTCAAGTTTTTATAGTTAAGGCTTAAACCTGTTGTACAAAGTTGTGTTTCAGCTATATTAGGTGGAGAGGAGAAACAGAGTATGACTTGCATGTATTTTGCTCAATGTTGTGTCGTTCCAGTGGATAGGTTGGAGGTCAATACACTGCAAGATTTCAGAATCTGAAACTCAGGTATGGTCTGGCAGCATGTTCACGGGTGTATTGAGACTTTGTCCATGAGGTATTTGAGATGTTGCAAATTCTACTCCATCGCCAGCAACTTCACGGGCATCCAGGCACCCACAATGGGGCACCAGGCTCAAGAGTTCAGCTGAGAAATGGCAATCGGTGAGAGCGAAGCAGGGCAAGCCAGAACCCGGGACACATGTGTGCACCTGGCGCAGATCTTTGCTGTGACTCTTTTGTCTATGCAACCTATTGAGGTTGTGCCTTTGAGGTTAGAAGCAGCACAAGCCTTTGGAAAAGACACACATGTGCCCGTATGACATCTTTGCTGCCATTCTCTGGCTTTTGTGTTTTGGCTACCTGCCACTGCAATGAATGGCTTTCAAATTGCTTCAAAAGTGAAATGGCACTTTTATATAATTTCACAACAAGGGAGCCACTCTTAATCTTTTTAAACTGACTTAGACACTTGTCAGTTATTTGAAGGGGTTTATAACTTTGTCACCTATGCAGTCATTCAAGTTCTTAAAAAAACAAGTGCAGTCGGTAAGAGGAATACTTTTTTTTTTTTTTTTTTTTGGCAGAAAATGTAAGCACTAAAAACATGATTTGACTTGAACTTGATTCTGAGCACTCAGCACCTTTCCTCTAGGATGCAGACCTCCTTCCACCAACCTGAAGGTTTTACACGCTGGGTAAAGGACATCAAAGAATTTTCCACAATTAATCTGAACTCATTTTTTTTTTTCTTTGTGCATTTGTCAAATACCTTGTCCATTCAGTAGGATTTCATCATTTGGTTTAATATCACCAGATTGTTACTTATCATTGGTCTTTAAAATTCATTTTTATTTCTCATCTTTATCATAACACATATAAATAATTCTGGAATCAGGTGGGCTTACTTTCATCATGGTGTGGGGAGCAGATTCCTCCATATTATCATATTTTTAAATAAAAATATTGATGGCTCTGGTGCAGAAAAATAAAAAGTTTAAAGGTTTTAGTTTTTGTGTACTTTGGGAGGTACCAGCAGTTTTAGAACAACAGGAAAGAAAAGAAAGGGTAAAAAGAAAAAAAAATATCAAATAAATAAAAAACATCTGGTCTGACAACTTGTATAAGTTCCAGACTCCTGCAACTTTAAACTGCCAAGCCTTAAACCTCTGAAAGTCGAGATTTGTAATGGAAATGCTAAGTGACCCTTAAAAGGCTTAAGGGACACTGTCAAATAATTTAGGGTCAAATTTTGACTGAGCTTTAAATTGTCATAATCTGGTGGGAAATATGTCCCAGATTTAAAATATTTTTGTTTTTGTAATTTTACATTTAATCATAAATATCAATGAAAACATAATGGACATTGTTATTTAGAACCATCCTTTTGAGTCATAAGTCAATAAAAATGAGCAAATTTCTTCTTTCCATGATCAGAGAGATGCTGACAGAAAATCCATGCTATTACTATAAAATCAGGTAGACTATGCTCCGGTGCTTTCTTTGTATTTCCATGCAGTCTGCCCCCAAAATTCTGTTAATGAAGTCCAAACTGTCTTAGAGTTATGAAAGAAATTCTATAGTCAAGTGTTGGCAATGGCTTTCTTCAATATTTGATGTTGTTACATTGGCTTCTTTACCGATTATTCTTTAGATTCAAATCTTGGCAATTCTTTTTAAATTGCCTCCAAAGTAATTTTCGGTAGTTTTTCCTGAAATCCTTGAGGATCCAGTTTAATCTTGGCTTACAGGAAAAAAAAATGTCTTGCAAATATTCACTTGAATCAACGTCAAACATCTTCATGCAAATTTCTGACAGCAATAAGCACATGTATTTTTGTCAGAACATTCTCAGGTAGGGTAAACAGTGCATCATTTAATACAGCCCATCCTATGAGAAAGTGGTGAGCGGCAAAATTATACCCATGCACTAACAAAATCAAAGAGAGTTATTTGACACTTAGTGTTTTTTTTTTCCTTAGGAATTAATTCCTAAAAACACAATCAGCTTTTCAACAGGGGTAAATCCCAACACAGGAGGAATGAAAGAAAGGTGCAAAATAAATTGTAAGGTTGCCAAAATGTTTCATGGAATACTCAGATGATACTTTCAATAATTATTTTAAATTTGATATGGACAGGAAGGTGCAGGGGAACAAAATAAAAGAGCAGGAGAAGACAAGATTATAAAGTGCTGTCCTAACTAGGGAAGGAGTATCTAAAGAGTGTTTGTAGAAAGTATTTATTTCTTTTTTTTGATCACCCCTCCACCTTCTTATGAAACATCAGAAACTGGTCACTCCCAAAGCAAGGTACAGAAAAAGATAAATATGTGGTCTTATCTGATATGGCAAATTGGCTGTTTCTGTAATTTTCTTGTATTTGCTTCCAGTCAAGCATGGCCACGCTGAGGAGAGAATGCTTGGATTTCCTGAATGAATGAAAGCTGGTGTGTGTATGCGTGCAGCTTGCAAAGCATGTCCCTCTTTAGCATCTCCTTCTTTGCATTTTTTGGAGAGACTGGTACAAGGAGAGAGAGAGAGGAGAGAAAGTGTGTGAAAGAGAGAGAGACACAGAGAGAGAGAGAGAACGTGAGAGATGGGAGCTTTTAAAGAGGTCAAAATTCAGAGCACTGATATCACCCCTACTTTTCTGTCATTCTTGTCATCACTTAGTTCCTGTTTTTTCTTCTCAGGTTAGTTGTGTGCCAAGCTGCTCTGGCAACCAGGTTAAAAAGAAGTGAAAACAAGCAAGGAAGTTTACACCACAAGACATGAAGAGAAAGATCAGCTTGTGACCGAACACCATATAAACAAAGAAATTCCCTGATAGGAACAACCACCCATCACGGCCTTTGTCCAGCAGCATCTGGTTACCAGCAGCCATCTCTTTAGCGGCCGTGGAGTGGGGCCTGTGGAAGGGCCTGGTGCCAAGCTCCCCACCATGGCTAATGGCTTTGCTTGCATTGATTTAAGCCTAACCTTAGCTATTGGGAGGCAGTTTTGCTTGGGTGCCATGATTCTTTCCAAAACAATCAATAGTTATCAATACACAGTCGTAAAACTTTTTCAGTGAAGAAAAAATATATATATGGGTTAAAATGTAATCAAAAATCAGTGTGACCGTTTGAATCTCTCGGAGTATTACTGCATATTACTTCCATTGGTGCAACAAAAGGTCATGCAGTTATATATTTGCCTTTAAAAACCAGCGAATGCGTGATAGTTTTTGCTACTCGGAACAAAAATCATTAAACAAATTCATAAATCAATGAAGCATACAGATACATTACTTTAATTATTATTTCTGCTCAGATGGTTGGTTTATATAATGTAATTGTTTACTGTTTCCCAGTATTACACTGGAAAGGCTTGATTGGGCCACTTCATATTTCATACTGTGCTCATTTAGGAAGTTTTTATTTTTTAATGACAGTGAGAAAGCATAATCTTCGAAAGCTATTCACTGTGCACCCTTTTTGTTGTGGCTGTTTTTATTGTTACTTGCTCTTGGGCTTTCTTTTCTTTTTTTGACATTTCTAAAATCTGGCTCTCCAACTCAAGAATTTGCATCTCACTTCTTGCTTCTTTTAGCCAGGCTCAGGGAAATCATTGTAAGTTTTTAATCAAGTTGTCTTTGTTATACACCTAACGTAGGAATTATACCTTTTACCGTCAGAGAAGTAGAGCAGATGTAAAGGAGCGGCAACTTTGATCAAGTTAGGGTTTCTATAGCACTTAGAAACATTGCAGTCCCAAAGGATGCTTCTGTCCCGATCCCATTTTAAAACACCAAGAGTAGCTGAACTAAGTCAGCGATGAGTGTGTGTTTGGTAACAGTGGTGGTAGGGTGTGTGTGTATGTGCGTGTGTGTGTGTGTGTGTGTGTGTGTTTTAGAATCTTAGCTATAGAAGAAGGTAAAATCTGTTAGACTCCAAGGCTTTAATCCTTTTGGGGGCTCTGCTCTGTTCTCTAGGCCCACTGGGGTGGCCGAGGCACCTCCATGGCACCTCCATGGCTTTGCAGGGTGGCCCCACCCCTTAGGTTCAGTGGTGGGAGTGGCAGCACGAATAATCTCTGAATGCTTCAGGGTTGTTTTTACTTTGTCTTGAAAAATGGCATGTTTTGCAGACAAATAGCCCTGTGACCTGGTCCTAGAGAATCCCCGAAGTCCCACAGCCTTCCTGCTTCGCGTCATGCACTCTCAGTGCCCTACATTTCCGACTCGCAGTGGCTCTCTTGGTCTAATCTTTCTGTCTGGCTTCTGCTCAGATGGCTGCAAGTCATGATTTGCACTCATGATCTCTGTATCTAGTGGTTGTTCAGCCACACACTTAGTGTTTTCTTCAGCACTGAGAAAATGAGAACAAATGAGAAGAAGGAGAAAATTGAGATCAAACTTTCTTGGCTTTTAGCAATACGGATGAGTTGAGAATTTTCCACGTCTCCCAAGTTATGGTTCCTTTTGCTTAACAATTTCTTCTTCAATCCGTCTTTTTCTTCTTGCATTTTACTATAAGCAGTACGTAGAATTCAGGCCTCAGCTTCAATACTCTACCTAGAAATCGCCTCTGCTAGATATCCAACCTCACCACTCTCATGGTCTACCTCCCCCGAAATAATAGAACACGATTCAGTCAGGTCCTCTGACATTCTATAATAAGGATCACTCTTCCAATAACCAATCATCCAGTTTCCAATCACCTGTTCCTCATTTCCATCTGAAACCTCATCAGAGTGGCCCTTAAGGTGCATATTTCTACCAACATTCTGTTTCTGATTATGCCTGCATTCTTTAAGTATATGGAAGTTTCCCCTCCAGCTCTCTTCTTCTCCTTCACCTCACATTTAACATCCATTTTCCTACCAACAGTCCCTTCATAGACATCTCAACTTTTTAGAGCATGCGCCTCAAAACACTTCCAACCTCTCCCCACCATCTTGTTCTGAAGCCAGTTCCACATTTTTAGATATGTTATAACAACCCCACTTCTCAGTAACAGCATCTGCCTTTGTCTCCTCAGGCTGCCACAACAGAATGCCACAGACTGGGTGGCTTAAACAGCAAAAATTTCTCACAGTTCTAGAGGCTGTAGAGTCTGATACCAAGGTGCTGGCCAATTTGGTTTATGGTGAGACCTCTCTGGTTTACAGATGCTGCTTTTGGGTTGTGTGCTCATACAGCAGGAAGAGAGAGAAGGAAGGGGACAACGAGAGGTTTCTTTCTCTTACTATCAGCCACAGTCCTTCCAGTTGGATTTAGAGATCCTTATGACCTCATTTAAACTTAATTACCTTCTAGAGACCATATCACCAGATACAGTCACTTTGGGAAGTAGAGCTTCAACAAATGAATTTTAGGGGGACAAAATTCAGCCCATGGCAGTCTCTGATGCTGTTGTCATAGAATCTGGAATGTGGAGTATGTAGAATTTGAATGAAGGTCATATCCTTGAAGTAAAGATGGTTTGCCAAATTGTTCCTTCTGATTATGACATTATAATGCCACAAGTGTGGAATGAGTGTTTACACTAGCCAAAGGATTAGAACAACTGCAAAAATGTGGCTGTGACCTATTTCTACATAAATATGATGGATAACTTTCCTTTTGCAAATATTTTGTAAGCCTGAATATGAAGCATTATATTCCCAGGTAAGTATCCTCCACTCCATCCCCTTTTACCTCCCCAGCCCCCAAATACCTGTCACATTTCTCAGTATGCAATTTAGCTTTGGCTTAACAGACAATACTTTTATAAACTTGCTGCAGAAAGTGTTATGGAAAAGCAAAGTATTAGTGTTGCTGTATTATATCTTGTCACAGAAAATCAAATGTGAAACAATAGAGGCTAGAACTATAAAAAATTATTTATTCATAAAATTCAGAATCCAAGAGCAGATCCAACAAAAGCTCAAATCCTTTGAAATGGTACTTAGGTAAGTGAATAGAATATATAATGAATATTCCAAACTTCATAATCTCAATTGAATATCTAAATTTTTACTAACAAATTTTAGAATATGATTAAAAAATTCCTGCATTAAATTTTACACCATTTTACAGTTTTCTTCCTTCTTAGCTTCCTTTCTGCCTTTCCCTATCTTTCTCATTTTTTTATTAAATAATTCTTTTTTTTTTTTAAAGATTTTATTTATTTATTTGACAGAGACAGAGACAGCGAGAGCAGGAACACAAGCAGGGGGAGTGGGAGAGGGAGAAGCAGGCTTCCCGCTGAGCAGGGAGCCCGATGTGGGACTCGATCCCAGGACTCTGGTATCATGACCTGAGCTGAAGGCAGCCTCTTAATGACTGAGCCACCCAGGCGCCCCTTATTAAATAATTCTAAATCTTGGACAGTTATGGCTAATAGGCCAAAAGCAGCTCACCTAAATTTTCCAGGTGCTGTACAGATTCTCTGACATTAATATTTATAAAGAGAAATTTGTTCTATATATGTATTTTCATTCTGGCATTAATGGATAATTTACTTATCATCTCTCTTTCTGATATTTTAGCAAAATACTTTTAGTCTTCCCATTACTTCTGGAAAGGGGTTTGTGGGGACAGGAATAGATAGGACAATGTAGCAGGATGCATGGCTTTCAAAACTTATTGGGCCAAAGTGTGGTTCTTTAAAAATGATTATGGGTTGATGGAATCCAGAAGCTATTCTTGAGATTAAATGTATCACCTTGAATAAGACTGAGAGAGAGAGAGAGAGAGAGAGAGAGAGAGAGAGAGACATCTTGGTTGTGGCCTAGGCTTAGTGACGGGCTTAGTGTTTGGGCTGCTATAGCAAAAATACCATAAACCGGGGTGACTTATCAACAACAGAAATTCATTTCTCACAGTTCTGGCAGCTGAGAAGTCTGAGATCAAAGCAGGGAGATTTAAGAGTCTGGTTCATGGCCGGCCCATCCTGTCACTGTAACCTCACATGATAGAAGTGGCCAGGGAACCTCCTTTATTAGGCTCCAGACTTTTCATCAAGCTCCACCCTCATGACCTAAGTGCCTCCAAAGTCCTAACCTTCTATTGCCTTCACACTGTGGGTTAAGTCTTCAACATCTGAAGGGAGGGGAGGTGGTGGGACACAGACATCCAATCTATCGATAACAGTGACTTACATCTAACCAAACATTCCTTGAGAACAGCCCTAGATTTAGATTTGTTTCAAGAAAGAGAGAAGATGCCATGTGAGTTGTAAAGCTGGGTCATGGAAAGGGTAGTTTCCATCTGGCTCTTCCTCTCCTGCTTCCTTCACTCCAGTGGAAGCCAGATGCCATGTTGAGCAGCCCTGTGGAGAGGCCACATGATGAGGAACCAGGGCCT
Source organism: Mirounga leonina (assembly GCF_011800145.1). NCBI lineage: Eukaryota > Metazoa > Chordata > Mammalia > Carnivora > Phocidae > Mirounga > Mirounga leonina. Next base: position 27,355,522 of record NW_023270447.1, read on the forward strand.
CTTGTTGACAACCAGCGTCAACTTCCCAGCTTAGTGAGTGAGCCACAGTGGAAGTTCAGTCAGCTCAATGGTAGGCCGGTAAATGTTTTTCTGTTCTCTGAAAAGGAATGCATGTATCTTTATTTCAACATGTGCATATACCCACATTAGTTTCTTATAAAGAATTTATGGTATAGGGGCGCCTGGGTGGCTCAGTCGGTTAAGCGTCTGCCCTCGGCACAGGTCATGATCCCAGGGTCCCGGGATTGAGCCCTGCATCGGGCTCCCTGCTCAGCGGGAGCCTGCTTCTCCCTCTCCCTCTGCCTGTTGCTCCCCCTGCTTGTGGTCTCTCTTTGTCAAATAAATAAATAAATCTTTAAAAAATTTATAGTATAAAATTTTACCAATAATAATAAAATATAGTCTTTATTATAAATTCTATATCCCTACACTTCAGTGTGATCAGTCCTATTTCTTGCAAATTTTATTATCAGTTTTTATAATTTATCTCCAACAAGGCTTACAAAATCAGATTTTGGATAAATTGATTAGTGGTCAATTCAGCAAAGAAATCACTCATTGATGAATGAGTGTAGTTTTTTTTTTTTAAAGATTTTATTTATTTATTTGAGACAGAGAGAATGAGAGAGAGAGAGCACATGAGAGGGGGGAGGGTCAGAGGGAGAAGCAGGCTCCCTGCTGAGCAGGGAGCCCGATGCGGGACTCGATCCAGGGACTCCAGGATCATGACCTGAGCCGAAGGCAGTCGCTTAACCAACTGAGCCACCCAGGCGCCCGTATGAGTGTAGTTTTGACATGAATGCTGGTTGATATTTTTGTTTACATCAATGACTAAAACAAAAGCAAAAAAGCAAACACATAAGCTGGAACTTCACTTGTTCATCAATAGCATGAATGACTTCTCTGATGAATTAGAAAGTAGTTTTTGAATACTGGAAAAATACTTCCTCAATATTTTTTGTGTGATTAATAATGTGACAGCTATGAATACAATATGCTTTTTTTTTTAAGATTTATTTATTTATTTATTTGAGAGAGAGAGAATGAGAGAGAGCAAGCGCATGAGAGGGGGGAGGGTCAGAGGGAGAAGCAGACTCCCTGCCGAGCAGGGAGCCCAATGCGGGACTCGATCCTGGGACTCCAGGATCATGACCTGAGCCGAAGGCAGTCGCTTAACCGACTGAGCCACCCAGGCGCCCTACAATACGCTTTTAAATATAGTCTGCATTATTAACATTTTCTGCACCACTTTCCTAAGCCTGGGCAGTTAACAAAACAATAAATCAAGACCCAGTTTATAAGGTCTGTCCCTTTCTGTTGTATAAATACTCACACCATGATCATTTAAAACCTACCTATTTATGTCACAAAATGTGGACGTGGGAAGAGATGCACAGCTGCACAAAGCTCTATAGTATTTCCATCATATAGATAGAAAAGAACTAAATAACCTCAAAAGCACTGATTGTAGTAAAACATTAAAATTTATATTAGAAAGTGATTAGTTTTGATTATTTTTTATCTTTGATTTTGATATAATTCATTTCTATGTTGTGATGAACCGTGGGTGTTGTATGAAAGTGATGAATTACAGAATTCTGCTCCAGAAACCAATATTGCACTGTATGTTAAATAGCAAAATTAAAAAAAAAAAAAAAAGTTTAGGACAATTCTTGAAAAAAATAATTTAATGGTAAATTTAATTACAAATCTTAATTTAATAAATATATAATTTAATATATCTTCAATAACTTTAATATAATTTAATTTTTAATGCTGGCTATTTAACATTTAGCTTGTGAAAATTCAGAAAATTTAAGAGCCCTCTTTTGTAAGGCACGTGAGCCTGCTCCAGCTCACCACTGCTACCGGCCCAGTGGGGGCTTTGGGTGACTAAAAACCTATTGAACAGGGTCCCCTGGGTGGCTCAGTCGGTTAAGCGTCTGCCTTCAGCTCAGGTCATGATCCCAGCATCCTGGGATCGAGTCCCGCATCGGGCTCCCTGCTCTGCGGGAAGCCTGCTTCTCCCTCTGCTTGATGCCCCCCATGCTTGTACTTGCTTGCTCTTTCTCTCTCTCTGACAAATAAATAAATAGAATCTTAAAAAAAGAAAAAAAGCCTATTGAACAGCTTAACAGCAACCCTATGAGAGAGCCTGAGTTAGAATCACCCAGCTAAGCCACTCTTAGATTCCTGACACATAAACCCTATGAGAGACAAAAATGTTTATTGCTGTTATAAGCCATCTTACGATAATTTGTTATGCAGCAATAGATAGCTCATAATCATACAAACTTTGTATTAGCCAAAAACTCAGTAAAACATAAAAAACCATCATATTTTCTTAAGAATAAAAGAAAAATCTTATCAAGATAAAATAAAAATGGGACGCCTGGGTGGTGCAGTGGTCGGACTCTTGGTTTCAGCTCAGGTCCTGATCTCAGGGTTGTGAGTTCCAGCCCCATGTTGAGCTCTGCAGTCAGCACCGAGTCAGCTTGAGATTCTCTCTCTCCTTCTCTCTCTGCCAACTGCCCCCCCCGTGCTCTCTCTCTCTCTCTCTCTCAAAAATAAATAAGTAAATCTTTAAAAAACAAAGATAAGATAAAAAAAGCATAATTAATTTTGCATTTTGGAGGAAAATTTTACATGCAAGAAAAAAATGATCTTTTTTTAATGAGAAAATGATTACAAAAACCATCATTTAGCTGTTTGATATGAGTACCGAGTGTTAAGGGAAAGAAAATCACTAATTACATGATCTGCACAGTGAATTTGAATGCTTCAAAAATAATTGTTTCATGTAGAAAAATTGCTTTATAATTTCTGAGAACTTAAAAGCTGAATTTGCTGATTTTTATTTTGACTTGTTCCAATTTTCATTATTTGATGCAGACACAATATTCTTTTCATTTAAAATATTCTACCAGTCACAAATTCATGGGAAACATTTGTTATATAATTAACATAAGATAAAAATTAACAATCCAAAATACTTATTAAAGTTAGAAGACAAAATATATAACATAGCCCATAAACGAGCATGGAGGTTAGTTGGTTAAGGTTGCCTAAGCTTAAATATGAACATTGAACAACACCATCCTTTTGTGAATCAGATGATGTCCCATTTGAATATTTGGGTTTCTCAATATGGCAAAAATTGTTTTCCTCTCTTTTTCTTTTCCCTTCCCTACAACCTTACTCACCTCAGGCACACAAAATTGGATCAATCATAAATCACACAAATTGTAACTCTCGACTCACCCTCATCATTAATCTATGCATGTCCTTCATTTATTTATGTATTTATTTATTTACTTGTCTTTGTAATATACTTACCCCAGGTCAATTTGTCACTAAACCCCAAAACTAGACTATTGGCAACAATTTACACTTTTTTGTGTCTTACTTCCTTAAACTATCACATAATTATTTTCTACCTGAGGTACTAAGGAATGAATGTTTGTGTCCTCCTAAGATTCATATGTTGTAGCCCTAATACTCAGGGTGAAGGTCTTAGGAGGTGGGGTGTCTGAGAGGTAATTAGGTTTAGAAGTGGTCATGAGGGTGGAGCTGTCGTGATGGCATTAGTGTCCTTATAAAGAAAAGAAAGAGCTACCAGACCTTACTGTCTCCAACACATGAAGATATGGCAAGAAGGTAGACATATGCAAGCCAGGAAGAGCGCCCTTGCCAAGAACAGAATTTTCCAGCTCCTCTTCATCTTGGACTTCTTAGCTTCCAGAATTATAAAAAATAAAATGTCTGCTGTTTAAGCCACCCAGTCTATACCATTTTACTATAGCAACCTGAGCAGACTAAGACATGAAGAAACTATAGTTCTGATTTTTGTTAATTTTTACTGGCTTAAAAAAAATATTATTGTATACATTTAAAACTATAACAAGTAACTTCTTATTAAAAGAAGATTGTTGTACAATAATAATCAAATAAGTGTAGTTATTTTCTTTACATATACCTTAATTTTTTTATTTTAGGAAAAAAAGGTTACTTACATTTTACTTGTTTACTTGTTACTTGTTAACATTTCTAGAAAAATAGAGTGCAATCTGGAAAACATTGATGTGGTAAAGATCCAGACTTTGCAAATAGAAAGAGCTAAGCTCAAATCTAAACTGCACAACTTACTAGCTGTCTGTCGGGGGGCAAGTTGGCTAACATTGTGGACTTTGATTTTTTTTCATCTATAGGTGGGGGGGGGCAATAATACTGACTCCATTAGGCTATTATAAAGATAAAATAAGACACTAAATGCATACTTAACACATGCATTAAGAATTCAATTAGGTCGAACCATGAGAGATGATGGACTCTGAAAAACAAACTGAGGGTTCTGGAGGGGAGGGGGGTGGGAGGATGGGTTAGCCTGGTGGTGGGTGTTGAGGAGGGCACATTCTGCATGGAGCACTGGGTGTTATGCACAAACAATGAATCATGGAACACTACATCTAAAACTAATGATGTAATGTAGGGGATTAACACAAGAATAAAAAAAAAGAAAATGTAAAAATAAAAAAGACAAAAAAATTCAATTAGGAAAAATAAAGTTACTTAATGGAAAATTAAAATTTATTATATTACTTCAATTTTCTTTTTTTTTTTAAGCCTGGCTGAAGGGGTTGACTCAAGTAAATTTGAATTCTACTGACACCTATCTAAAATTATATCCAAATAGCCAGATGGAAACTTTCTAGCTATCTTTTGTTGTAAAATGGTGAATTGACCCATGAATCACAGTGAAGGCATAGCTTGATGCCAGTTAGTAGAATAGCCAAATTCAGACAAGGCCAATCAGTGTCTTTCAAAGTCATCACAAAATAAACAGAAAATTGTTGAAAGCCATGTGATAAATTAGAATACAGATCTAATTTGGCTTGATCTATCCCAGTGTAACTCCATGTTTCTTAATATTTGCTGTAATTTCTATAGACTCTTAACGTAGGATCTATAACATATGGACATTTAAGTGATTTTTTAGTGGATTAACTTGGGCGTTTATAATGAGAAGTTTATTAGGGGGAAAATTGCAGGAAATTTTGGTTGTTATTAAAATTGTCTATTCTTAAATACTTATGCTTGGTATATTATAATTCCAGCTATGTAGTGGGGTGTAAAACAATCTTTGTTTCTCAAGTTCTGTGTCCAGGAAATCTGACTGTCACTATTCCAGAAAGCCCTGTTCCCCTCGTGGAGATAGTTGGCAACCCAGGTTGAGGGGAACACATTTGCCTAACCAACATTAACCACTACTCATCTATTTTTTCCCTCAGGAAATAGCTGGTTTTCATGTGATTCACATTTTCTACAGGAAAATGTAAAAACTTAAAATTTGAATGTGCATTTGTTCTAGTTTAAAATTTGATCCAGCATAGATATAATTACTAACGTTTATCACAGTAATTGGTACTAATTCTCCATTAGTTTTGATGGTTTTTAGCAGATAGTTACATAATGGATACATAAATGTATATAACTCCCAGTGAGCTCTACAAACATATTTTCATGAAAATATAGAATCATCTAGTAATGTGATCACATGAAAGTAACATAAGTATCACTTCCATTAAAATGCTTGAGAATCAGAATAAAATATTAAACCGTTACTTCAAACCTGAAAAGAACCTGCTTTTATAAGGAGAATTTAAATGTTCAGTTGGTAGAGAAAACTGACGTTTGAAGCAAAAGACGCTTAAGTGTTTAAATGCCAAGCAATGAAATAAAAGTATAAAAATAGGCCTACATAAGAAACAAATCATGGTTTTCTAAAAGGCAAATCACCCAGCTGATAAATCATTTTTGTTCTGCCTGCCCTGTGTGAATAGGCCAAAGAGATGACATGTCTTTTAAATAAATCTAGGTGCCTCTCTCATTTAAACTCTCTTTGCTGCTATATTTATTCCAGGAATTAAAATAGTCCCATGACCTTTCAAAAAAAAAAAAAAAAAAAGCATTTTTACTCTTAAAAGAATCAATTTAAGTTTCCTGTTAAATCTAAAATTTCAATTTTGTTTCTTCCACAGACATAGAATCGAGCACAATTTTTAAGCCAGGCTGTATAATTTTGGTCTTAAAACATGCATTCTACCTCAGCTCCATGTTGTTTCAGGGATACATTATCAAGAAATTATTATCTTTTTCACCAATTGTTGTAACCATCCATTACCTTAAGAATGTAAGCAGGTTTCAAATAGATGCTTAGGACTATGTTAAAAATAAAAGTAAGCAGAATAGTACATGCTTGTTGACAAGGTGAAGAATGAGGTTGTTTGGGAGAAGGTTTTACCTTTAAGACCTTTAGGATTTCATTTAAAAAGACTTTTGGTCCTCAAAAACTTCCCATGAAAGAATGCTGGGTAATTTGAACTTATTAGGCATCATCCTAAATAAGGTTTGTTCTAGAATGAAGTTCTATATAGACCATCTCACACTGGGGCATATAGTTCTTCTTCTTCTTCTTCTTCTTTTTTTTTTTTTTTCTCCTGGGTATTCCTCCAAATTCTAAAACACCACTGAGAAAACCACTTTCTTATCTGGTGTACCACAGACTTGTACCATTGATTTAATTTGGTCTTCACATTTTTATTGTCATAGAAACACTGCCAAACTGCCTCTTCTTTTTTTTCTTTTAATTTTAATCATAAATGAGTGTCAGAGATGGTTTTGGCCATAGATAATGTGTGAATGCTTCTTAGAATGAGTAATTTCCTTTGACACTGCAATTTAATTCCCTTCCTATTCAGCCAGGACCATGGAAAGTCCAATCAGATGACCCTGTACCCTAGAAGAGAGAAAAGATTGCTTCTGTACCAGAAGCATTGATGTGGACTCGTGACCCAAGCAGAAGTTGGGCAAAAAGATTTTGACTCTTTAAAAAGCAGAGGCTTGGATAGTAGTGATAAGGTTAACGTGTCCTCCTATTGTTAATTATATACTGAAAAAGCATGAAAAAGACAGAATAAAATATCAATCTTCTTACATTAAATCTATATTTTGAAATAAGAATTAATAACATTATTTGTTGGTGACAGCATCTTCAAATTACTTTCATTAGAAAATGACAGAACACTAACATATAACTTTTCCAATAAAAGGGACCTCTTGTAAAGATAATGTTGTTCAAAATATATTCTTCAGATTTCTCATTTATTCATTTACTACATGATATTTTTGAGCACACTTTATGTGACCCATTCTTCCAGGCACTGGGTATTGAAATGAGTAAGTTCCTTTCAATAGTCTCCGAGGGGGAAGAGATCCAGGTAAACATAGAATTGTAACACGATGTAAATCACGAGTCCCGGTATCATAGAAACATGAATACAAAATACAGAGGAAAGAGCTCCTGAACCCAACGAAGCTCAAAGTTAAGCTGAATTCAGAAGAAAAACTTGGAGTTTGCCTGTCAGAGAAAGGAAAGAAAGGCATCCCAGGCGGAAGGGTCTGTGTGTATGAAGGTGGGAAGAAGGACAAATGCTGGGAGACGTCAGTCCTCATACCGTGAATTAGGGAATCACAAGATGCAGGTGGGACCTACAGCCACAGCAGTGAGTCTCCCCTAGAGTGAGGAGACCTTCTAAGGACTGAAGCCCTGGGAACTAAGTAGAAGGTGAAGGACTAAAGGTAAAAAGGAGGGATCCAATAAGGAAGAATCAGAAAACTTACAACAGCTAAAATTTCAAGCTATATTTATTTGCTACACACCAAGGTAGGAAGTGGGGAGACAAAATCAAATCAGTCATGGCTTTGACTCTCGGGGTTCTTTCAGTGAAGGGGAGAAACCAATATAGCAAGTGGTATGATTATAAAGGGTGTGTGTGTGTGTGTGTGTGTGTGTGTATAGCATCTATATGGATATGGTGCTTAAGTCGTGTGGAATCAGGCTGTCTGAGGTTGAATCCTGATTTTTTTCAGTTATCGTTAATTGATTAATTATAATCGTAAGCAAATTCCTTACTTATTGGTGTACTTCAGTATTCTTTCTGTGAAATGGAGTGCCTTCCCTACAGTGATGTTGCAAAGATGGAACAAAATAATCCATGGAAAGGCATTAGTACTTGGCACATATTAATGCTCTGTAAATATCAGTTATGACACACACATGCATACACAGGTATTACGGGAACACAGGCTACATCTAAATTAGACTAAAGATTCAAGAGAGAGAGTAAATTATGAGCTGAGTTTTGTAGGATGAGTAAGTTAGTGCTGCAAAGAAGATGGGGAGAAAAACATTCCAGGCATTAAGATAGTGTAATGAGAAGAAAGAATAAGAAAAGAGTCGAAACTCCCAAAACAAGAGTAAGAAGAGGGCATTTTAAGACCCAGAGATGGAGAGTGGAGTTTAAGGAGAGGCTGTACCATGTACTTGTCAGAAGTTGGACACGGATGTCAAACTCTCTGGGTTCAATTCTAGATCTGCCGTTTGGAGGTTGTCTGAATTTAGTTAAGTGACATAATCACTCTATGTAGCTCAATTTCCTCATCTGCAAAAGAGAGATACCAATATTTCCCATGGGAGGAGTAAGGAATTACACAGAACATTGTCTGCATCGTGCATGCTGAATGCTATGGAATTATTAACTATTGTTACTAAATTCCCAGGCTTATGGTGGCGTTAGCCCAAAGTGACATCTGTGATAGTGTGTGCCCTGAGCATTCTTTGCCTTTTCTTAGTTAAGTCATTCAATTTCTATCACTATGAACGCAAAGATAGCCGCCAGTGAGCATTAACCCTTGTACTATGAGTTAATATCTTAATGCTTCGTCTAGACTAGATGCCAAAGTTTGCCAAGTTTGTTGACTGTATGCTAAGGGGAGTGTTAATTGTGTTAAGTCAACATTCCTTCAGAGTAGACAATTTCTAAAATAATCATATAACTAAATATTTTCCCTACTTAGAGAAGGTTACTGAAAAAAAATAAGAATTGAAATTTGAGAGTCATATTTTAGAGACTTAAGAATTTTGGCCCTATTTTGACCTCCATTTGCAAATTATCTGACTGAAGACTTGAGCAGAATCACAGAATTATAATGCACATCATAGAACCTCCAATGACTGGAAATGACCATTTGATACAGTGCTATGTTCTAAGAATTCCTTTGAACAGAAGTATATGCCAGTGTATAAAATTTATGGTAACTGTTAATAGCAATTTTGTTTGTTTGTTTGTTTTCAACCAGATCCTATAGACCAATAGCAATCTTAAAAGAAAGTAAATCTGGACAGTGGAATAACTTGCTGGTGAACTTGGAAGAAGACCATATATTAGCAGCCATGGAAGCCAAAGGATGGCTCAGTTTCCTCCAGTTTAAAACAAATGATATTTAGATGAGAGATCTCATCGTGCTAGAATGACACATGCAAAAGTTTATGAACTCTTTCCAGAAGGATCAGACCACCAAGACACCCTAAATGGGGATGTTCTCTCCCCACTCTTGAGGATTATGCTATTTACAGAATAACCTTGGGCACTGACAGCCATAGATACATTGGCCCACCTGCACTTCATCTCAACAACCCTCAGGGAGCTGGGCAATGAGCACAAGAAAACTACCAAGGCAATGAACACATATTCCCAACTCAGATGCAACATCAAGGAGATGGATACAATTAACTGGCTCCATGAAGAGTTAGTCTCACCTGGTTGTGTGTCTGGCTAATATTTGAAACTAGAAAATGATTTCTACTGAACATCAAGAGTGAAATAAAGGGGAGTTTACAATGACTTACTGTGTAACTATTCCTTTTTCCAATCCTTGGTTAGTATCAGAGTCACAGACCTATTTTTATCAGTATGTTTTTATTTTTTTATTTTTTTATCAGTATATTTTTAAAAAGTAGCATTACTACAGCTTGCACAAACAATTTTCAGAAATCCGGTTCTGAATGTTACAGTCAAGAAAGGGAGGTGAAACAGGTCTGGAAGCGGTGGATTGGCACAGTAGAGGAGAAACTCTGACAAGTCTGCTGAACGTTAATCAGGAAGGAAAGGAATGATAAAGTGAAGGTCATCACAATGCGACTTTGATAGTAACCGTTCTTGTCTCACAAACATCCACACTTAAAGCAGCCTTGCACTTAAAACAGGGACTTGCTGAAGAGAAGGAAGGGTTAGGAAATTTTGAGATCCAGACTCCAACTAATTGTACTATTTACCGAACTTAAAGTTTTCCACTAAACATGGTTAAGAATTGGTAGACTCCCTGAGTGGGAAAGGTGGAGTCTGTCTGTAGCCCCAGGGCTTAGTTCAGGAGTGTAGCTATTAGTAGGATTTAATAAATGCAGAATGGAGGAAGTAAGGAAGGAATCCCAAAATCAGTGAAAACTGAGACAGATCGTGGGGAAAAAAATGCATGCATTGTATTCCTTCTTCCAAAATTGATTTTGAATGACCAATACTAGGGAAACATAGAGGTGGGAGGAGTGTGTGAGGGGCAGTTGGAATCATGCGTGTAAATTACATTTAGTCCCATATTTGCTCATCTGCTCCATGGAAGGGATCTTAAATTCTTTTGTACGTGCAAATTTTATTTCTTACACTAAATTGTGTGTTTTTATAAACAAGGATCGCTTTTTGGTTTGGGGGTGAGGGACTGTTTATTATGGACTTCATTTTGATTTTCTGTGTATGCAATCAATTAATGAATGGAAGCAGGTTGGTGTACTGGAAAGACACTGGACTAAGTCAGAAATTGTGGGTTCAAGATCCAGCTCTGGCTATGTGAAATTTAATTACTTCCGCACTCTGAGCTTTGCAATTTCATCTGCAAAATAGAATAATGATATTCGACAGGCTTGCTTTCTTTCTTTCTTTCTTTCTTTCTTTCTTTCTTTCTTTCTTTCTTTCTT
>NW_023270447.1:27366398-27615399 GCF_011800145.1 Mirounga leonina
CTTTCTTTCTTTCTTTCTTTCTTTCTTTCTTTCTTTCTTTCTTTCTTCTTTTTTGGTTACAATCAGGTGAAATGATTCCCCCCCGACATTTTTAAAAATACAAATCACATGCAAGTATTTTTTTTTAAAAATGTGTCTTTCTCTTGTTATCACTGCAGTTATAAGGCTTTGGATTCAAACCTATTTGGTTTCATATTTTGGTTCTTCTTTGTCTCAGTCCTTGACAGACCTCACTTCCTTTAATTGCCACCCTTGATATTTTTCTTTTCCTTTTCCTAGGACACTTTTCCTTGCCCTTCATCTTTCGCTGTCTTCCTCACATCCGTCCTATAGGAATTCTTACCCTCTGTCTCTGACTGGCAACTAATCCCTCTAAGGTGTTGACTGCTAATCAATGTGTGATAATGACTTAAGACAGAGGTGAACAACCATTTTTTACAAGTGCCAATTCTAGGAAAATAAATGTGTTAATGGGTCATATAAAAAAAGAATACAGTAAAAGTCATCTGAAATCCTACTACCATTTAATGGCTCCATTTAAATGTTAGCAAACTACTTTCTTTGTTTTTTTTTGTTTGTTTGTTTTATTAAGACCTTGGGGAAAAATGTATTCATGTAACTTCCCAATGTATTGGCCAGAAAATCATAACTAAAATTGGTGTTTCTTTTAAACCACTGAAATGGTAATATCTGGATAAATTTGGGGAGGTGGCAACATGTAAATAATTTTCTAACCTTTCATCCTAAAATTAACAGTGTTTAAAAGGAATGAAGCTAGTATGGTAGAAAGACTGGCTCATGGGTCATAATAATTATAGCTAACATTTTTGAGAATTTATTTTATGTAAAAAAACCCCTATAACATGTACTTTACATGCATTATCTCATTAATGCTCACAAGATTACTAAAATCTAGGTATTGTTTTTGGGGGTGAAGAACCCAAGACACAGGGAGGATGAGCAACTTGCACAGTCTCACAGTGGGTAAATGGTGGAACCAGATCGAAACCCAGGCTGGTGGGCTCCACAGCCTGTGCTCTTAACCATATGCTATTCTGAGATATTGAGAAAGGTTCCATATTTGCTGCTTCTTCAGTCCTGTCATGAAAGCTAGATCTGGAGGCTGGGATTGTAAGCAAACCCATATCCAGATAAAATTGGATGGGGGTCACTAATAATGTATTGTGTATTCTTCTCGTGACCAGAATCTAGTATAAGGGATTTACGTTTTCATATTTTCCTGTATAAATAGAGATAGTGAAATCATTTTGTAGTTGGTTAAATTTCCATTCAAATTTTACTGAACTTATTTTGGTAACAAATATCTTGGAAAAAAAGAAAATTGGAAATCACCACCACTGCTGCCATCCACCACGATGGCATCACTACTGCATGACCAGAGTAAGAATTTTAATGATATATTACTGTAAATGATGAGCGCTTATTGTACTTGATTATTGAGGTGCCAAGTCAGGCTCTTCACATTCACTGTGAAGACATTCACATTCACTCTTCACATTCTCGTTCAACACTCACAAGACTTGTGAGGAGCAGTTACTCTATTTCCATTCAACTGAGGGAAATCGAAGCTCAGAGAGGCTTAGCGACTTGTCCAAGGTCTCACAATTAGGAAAGGATAGATCAGAGATTTGAAAGCAAATGTACTCATATGTGGCTTTGGCTACTTTGTTACATTGGTTTCTCTACCTGTCATTCCTTGTTGAGCAGATCTTGCTCTAAGCAACTCTGACCTCATCTGCTAACACGTGTCCTCCCTTGATCACTGAGCACCAGACGTGGATCTACTTTCTGTTCTCCAAGTGCTCTTTCTGTTGCTGCTCTTCTGAATCAGATGTTCTTTCCTGAGATCTTCCTGTGTTTGCTCCTCCTTGTCACTGAGATCTCAGCTCAAGGCCACCTCACCACCTGAGTGAGGTCCCTCACTCCACCCTCATCGCTGTCCCTCACATTACCTCAAAAACACTGTCCTCTAAGCACTTACTATTCAATGTTAACTGGCTTATTTATTTGTTTCCTTGTTTACTGAATGTCACTGCTACTTACAATGTTTGTAACGGCCAAAGTATTGTTGACAGTCCCATAGAATCACAGTAAGCATTTGTTGCATGAATGAAAGGATGGTGGATGAATGAGTGCTGGAAGCCCACATCATTTCCAGATCTATCTGCCTGCATTCCTGACCATATTCCTGGCCAACATACCTCATGCCACAGTGATTTTTGCAGGCCATTGTGGTTAAGGAAGATGTTAAGTCCAGCATTTAGCCACCTTCTGCAAGAGATTATTTTTTTTTTTTAAGATTTTATTTATTCATCAGAGAGAGAGAATGGGAGACAGTGAGCATGAGAGGGGAAGGGTCAGAGGGAGAAGCAGACCCGCCGCTGAGCAGGGAGCTCGATGTGGGACTCGATCCCGGCACTCCAGAATCATGACCTGAGCCGAAGGCAGTTGCTTAACCAACTGAGCCACCCAGGCACCCCTCTGCAAGAGATTCTTGAGGGAAGTAGAGACCTTACTTAATCTCCATAGCTATATTAAATTTCTATATTGGGAGAGGTGCTGTGCTAGGTGCTGCCAAAAGCAGGAAATTTAACTAATATTTATTTGGTACCAAATGTATGCCAAACCTAGATTATGTTTTCATCTACTCAAATAAAAAAAAGTATATTCCATATGGCCCCTATGCTCTGCTCTAGGAAGTGTCAAACATGTCAAAGAGATAATCATTTTTATGGAAATTGAGGGAAGTATGTCACAATGGGTAGGGTAGGAAGCTCTATAGTATTAAAGAGTATGGATTATGGAGTCAAGGCTACATGGGGTCAAAGAGGAGATATGTTACAGAAGACCTTATGAGGAAAGTCTCCTATGATGTGCAATTCACAGATGGGGCAAGTAAGGCTTAGTGAAATGAGGTAACTTGCTCAGTAGGATAGGTGATGAATGACAAAGTTGAGACAAGGGCACAAGCTGATTGTAGAGCTGTGTATCTAATCATTCTGCTCTAACCTTGAAATGCCTAAAGATGCCATTCAAGTTGAAAATATTGAGAAACTTCTATCCACACTTATATTACTCAAATGGGGTTCTTGGACATAAAGTAGACAGGAAAGATTCCTGATAGATTTCAGAGTCAAAATGTACCAAGGGTATGGACTATCACAGAACATTCTCCTGTCTCTCACTTTCCATTAGGATTGGAAATGACATCTTTTTGCAGGGGAGAGGGCTGACATGGGGAACACTTAGCTCTGGAAGGCTAAGAAGGTACAAGAGGCGTCTGGGATAAAGGCCGCTAAAAGACTCGGTCCTCTGGTTTGATGCTGGCTTAGGCTCTGAGAATGGAGCAGTAAAGTGCTCCCTGGTATTTCTCCACTTTTTCAGCCTACCTTCTCTAAGTAAGAGAGCAGATTCATGATAGGAGCCTCAGTTGGCAATAAAAAATATGCATGTAGGTTATTTCTCTTGGAGTCCTCTATGTAGCTGATAGATGTTAAACAAAACCCTAACATAATAAATGCTGCTCAATAATTTGTTCCGATATCCTCCCTTTACAACATCATAAACAATGTCTATAAGGGCTAGAGAAGTTTCTTGACGTGCCCAAAACTATACAACTGGATGATGGTAGAGTTCATTTTAGAAACTGGTTTCTTAATTCTCAGTCCACTGTTCTTTCTAGTGTTGGACTCTAAGTTAGTCACTTCGTTGTGAAATATTACAATCTCATGATGGTTCATTTTTCTCTAAGGAGAAAAAACAAAACAGAACTAGAGACAGACATACAGTTTTATAAAATGAAACACAAAAACAAGAACTTCTGACTTCAGTGTTTTCAAATTTCATGTATAAGTCCACCTCCGTCCCTCTTTTTTTATTTTATTATTTTTTTTTTAAGTAGGCTCTACTCCTAGGGTGGAGTCCAATGCACAGCTTGAACTCAGGACCCTGAGATCAAGACCTGGGCTAATATCAAGAGTCAGACACTTAACTGACTAAGCCACCCAGGCATTCCTCCCTCCCTCTTCTTTTTTTTTTTTTTCCCTCCTCCCTCTTTTTAAAGCAAACTTTCTTGCTTTAATGTTTTACTAGAGAAAATAAGGCAAAGGCACTTATGTTTCAGGTTTTTGGTTTGATTGCCTATGAAGCATTATTGCTATGCATTTAAATATGTATTTCCTCAGAGGAGTCTGACATTTTGGCTACATTTCAAGCTTGTATAAGTTTCAAAGGCCATGTAACCAACAGGAAATGGCAAATAAAAATATTTACCTGAGATTAAATTGTATTTTCATGAGGAAATTTAATGTTTTTTAAACTTTTGGAATATAGATAGCACTAAATCTGATGAATATAAATCAATTTGGCCCCATGAGGTACTTACCCAGCTTGACTGGCATATGAAAAACTATAAAAACTCTGTAAAGATTCTTAGGTTTTTTCCCCTAATCTCTGCAAAAATCTTTCCTTTACTGTCAAATATACCAATAATTAAATGGGACACTCCAGAATTTAGGGCAAAAAGTGTGTTATCTATCAGGAAAAATAGGGGTACCTGGATGGCTCAGTCAGCTAAGTCCCTGTCTTTGGCTCAGGTCATGATCCCAGGGTTCTGGGATCGAGTCCCAAGTCAGGCTCCCTGCTCTGAGGGGAGCCTGCTTCTCCCTTGGCTGCTCCTCCTGCTTGTGCTCTCTCTCTCTGTCAAATAAAGGAATAAAATCTTAAAAAAAAAAAAAAAAAAAAGGAAAAGGAAGTGAGGTTGTGAGAGGAATTACTCTAGAACCTTGAATGTAAATATTTGTTTTGACTTCTCCCGTGATAGTTCTGAAGGTAAAATCTACATTGTGATTTTGCACTTAAATGAAAGGTGTGGAGTTGGACAATTTTTTTTTTTTTTCCATTTGAGCTGGAAAGCTGCTACCATGACATCTATAGCAGTAAGCACCCTTGTGACTTGCAGAATCCATTTGTCACATTGAACTATCCAGTGTGACCCCGGCCCATGGAAAGTACGCGTTCACGTGGGTGTAACAGGGATTTCACTTGTACCCAGGTCACCAGCTACAACTTACCTGGCATAGTGACTTACCTACTCTTGTTTGTGTGTATATTTTCTAAAATTAACTGGCCAGTTTAATTTATGTTCCAATCTGATGTCCAATCATTCAGTGAACTTACCCTGGTTAAAATGCTGTCATATAATCTTCAGGGAAGTGATATTAGGTTTTTCATCATAATGCATACTAAACACTCACAGTTTCAACTTTTTTTTTTATATTTAGTAAATGTCAATAAATCTATGGCACGTAAAAGGGCACTGCTAACATGGCAGCTATTTGATTTCTATACTTTGTCAAATATATGTACCTCTTAATTCAATAATCCTTAAAGGCAATCCTCATTGTGGTTTCCCATTCATGATATCTGACCTTTCCTTAATGTCAAACATCATTTTCCACTAGCAAGGGAATAAAGTATATTATTTATATAAAGCTAATAATTATTTGGGGAAAATAAATATAACATAGAGGTAATAATCATGAAAAAGATGAGCACTTATTCACTGCTCTATTATGCCTGTGACTTGATATATTATTGTCTATATTTGTATTGCCGGGTACCGTGGTCCCAATATAAAGAAAAAATAACATACCCACAAAGGGTCAAAATTTACCTAATCATTATTTCAGAGCCAAACTAGTAACATGAATTAATTCCCAAACCGTCCATTTTGCTTGCAAATGTAAAAATCTCTCTGTAACTTATTTATTGTCATTAGTGTTCTTGCCTATTTCTTATTATTCAGGGCAGTCCCATACTACTTGATTTTTTAAAAAGGAATTAAATGAGAAATGAATATAAGGAAGTTAAGAGATCTAAATTTCAAAAATCTTCCCCTTTTCAGTTGATGTTTTGGTTTGATGTTGATATAAGGTAAAATACTCATTATCATCAAATATTTATTGCAAGCTTACAATTTACCAGACATTGTGCCAGGCATTATGGGACATGCAAATAAGTTTAAGACATGGTTCCGGCATTCATGAAATGTAGGATTCAGCCATGTATGTACTTACCAACCAAATTAATCTATGTCGTTAAACTTTAAAATGTTACCAATAACAGTTGTTAACATGTGTTCTTAAAACATCCTTTGGGCAACCCTTACATGTTTTCTCAGATGCACACAGCATCTGAGATGCAGATCTTACACACTTTTTTTTCACTTCTACATGGTGCAGATGTCAGCCTCTAAACGTGTGAAACCGTTCTTTCCAGGACACGATTAGAATATATTTATTGTTGACTCATACATCTGTTGGCAGCAGGTAGTGGTGATGATCAGGTACACCATGTGGTAACAGCTTGTGTGTACTTCAGTGGTAATGTCACGGTATAAGAGGAAAGAGCCATTAATTTGACTGCATTTCAAAGGTATCCCGGTTTAAAATAATATTTGACCTAAGAACATCCAAGCCCTCCAGATAATTAACCCCAGCATTCTTTGTCTCTGATCAAATAAGATATCGTAGATATTTTTGGATTAAATTTAGATAAATTAGAGTTGCATTCTTTGTATGTCTTCAGCTGTGGAATATTCTCCAAAGAAGTGTGCAAACATGTTAACATAAAAAAGTGTAACCTCTCTCTTTTTTTAATCAGCTATCAGCTACAGATGTCATAGACCAGGCCGCGGGTGATATGTGCTTCATTCAGTGGCATTGATGCTTTTAGCAATCTGTTTGAATTAATCCCTGTTGGGTCAGCATTTGAGATTATCTTCTGACCTTCTTTTTCTGTAAAACATCAGCATATTTCAGAGAGTTTTGGTCATCATCATAGTGATGGCCAGGAAAATCCATATTTTAATACCCTTTAATCTTGTGATGCTCTAGTTTATTAGCTTATGGCAAATACCAGCTAGAAACTAAAAAGCTTCTTGGATGACCAAAAACATTGCCATTTATACATGAGCAATTTAATCAAAATGAAATTCTTTTTTCTATTTCACCTTAACTCAAAATAAAAACTAATCATCGGAAATGTGAAAAGCCACAGAAGGACATCTGCACTAGCAGAGTTGTCAGATGACAGTCTGTGAAGATTATAATTTCTAGAGCAATGTAACCATGTGCTGGTAACTATCATATTTGAGGTGAAACAGAATAAAAACATGTATAATGTAAAACCAACAATTTTTCTCTCTGATTCTCTTAAGCTGTGAAAATAACCATAGGTGCCTATCACCTCAAAGTTTCACAAGTGAAAAATAAATTGACACCTAAAAAAAGAGTTGGTGGTTGGAACGGGTTTGATAAATCAAAGTATTTTAAAGTTGCAGTTTAAATTTGGAACATTTAATTCTAAAATACAATGCTAGTCAAGCAGGCAGATGAAGGTAAAAGATCTTAGCTAGCAGAATCTCCATCTGGATTTTGGAAAAATAGTTTGCATTAGATTTGGGATTACAGGTCCCCAAATAAGGCACCTTGAAAGCATGTTTAAAGGAGCAAATTTCAGGACAGTATGGAAGAAACTATTACCTGCCCACCTTATACATATCCCCTTTCTCTTCTTAAGGAAGAGAATCCCTATATGTTGGGAAGAGCAAAGTGTATGTCTACAAAACTACCTTTCAGCCTCTTTTCAAAATAGGGGTGGAAAATTAGATATAAATATGAGTCTTTGGGTAAGTAGTGGTGGTGGTATTTTGAGAAAAATGCAATAGGATGATCTGGCAAGGCCATTTTCCCCTTACCCTCTCTGGTGTTTGGAAAAAGAATGCAATGGCTAGAGCTTTAGTGCTATCTTGCAAACAGGAGAGAAACTTAAAGAAAGCCAATACGCAGGGTGGCAGAGCAGAAAGACAACAGGACCATGGGTGACTCGTAACTGTGGAACCACCATACTATTCATGGGCAGACTAACTCCAGACTCCTTTGCATGAAAAAAATATTAAGTGGTTTCAGCTGCTATTAATTTGGTTTTACATGATAATAACTAGACCCAATCCTAATATAGATTGATAGATCCTCTATAGATCATGTAAAATGTCATTTACTAGCAAATAAGGAAGGAAATAAAAACCTTATTTAAATAGTCCAGGTAAAGGGCAGACTATAAAATGATAATTAAGTACATCTGTACCCTTTGATGTTTGGAGTCAATGCAGTGTCAAATAGCACTTTTTTTTCTGTGCGTGAAAAGAAGGGGACGGTGGCTAGTGATAGCTTATTGCTGAGTTGGGTAGCTATAGATATGGAAATTGAAGTGACCTTTATCCCTGGTAGTTAGCCATGTTCAAGTATTGAAATATTGTTCTCTCCATGTTATCCGAGTGGAAAGAGAAGATGTTTACCTTGACTAATTATTAAATTATATTTTTATGGTATGCCTAACCAATATGGTTTCAATATTATGAATTCACCTTAGAGTAAGTTTTCCAAGGTAGTATACAAATTTATTACATAGAAACTATAATTCAGGAAACTAGACATTATGAGGGTAAAGACAGAAAAAAGGAAACATAATTAAGCTTCCAATCTAGTACTAAGACCTAATTTTTATTTTATTTTATTTTTTTTAGGGACGGGAAGTTGGCCTGAGTTTTGTGTTTACAAACATCTAAGATTTAAGATTAAATCAGGTTTCATTTTCAGGGGACAACAAAATTTGATGTTTCCTTTATGCTTTAATGATAGAGTTCTTCTGGCATCGATGAAGATCTTAACATTTGACTTTCTCAGAAGTTTTCCTTTCAATGAAAATATAAATCCACTCTCCTTTGGATTAAGATTATAGCCACCTAACATGAAGCCATCGAGTGTGTGGTCGGCAGGGAGTCTTCCCTTTCAAGGTTTACTGAGAAGGAATGTTAGTGCCAAGTCTCTTTTGAAAAAGAAAAGGTTTGAAAGCTGTGATATCCCATAAATGCTCTTTACTTTCAATGAAAGATAGTAAGCTTGTTCTCTGGGACACAACTTTATAAAAACCTTTTTGTTTTTTGTAGAGCGTGTAGATGTTTCAAAAAAGTGATTTTAGCCACCATGGTTGCAGGGTCAAATGGGGGCCATCAAACTCCTTCCCTGGGTTATTCAAATCTAACACTGAGCAAGGTAATAGCTCAGGAAGCAACTAATGAGCCTTGTCCACAGTATTGAGATGGTGTATCAGGGTGACCCATACATTTTAAACAGTCTTTGTATTGATTCACAACTCTTTCAAAGTTTAAAATCGGGCTGCGTTGTATACAAGAGCAAAGTCATAGAACAATGATCGTTTAACATACAGAGGGCATGACATTTGATTATATCTAAGCTTCTTCAAATGCCAAGAAGAATCTGGAGAAAGATATTTGATATTGACTTTTAAAATGTCCACATAGATAAAATTAATAAATCTTATTAAAGTTTATTTTAGAGATATTGATTTTAAAGTAGAAATGCACCCACAAAGAAAGTCCCATGATAAAGGCTAATGTGTAAATTCCTTTAAAACCCGTCGTTACTGTAATTATATGGAGCATTTTACAAGCAACTAGGGACTTCTTTGGATAGATGACTGAAATTTAATCAGTTTCTGGCACAGGCTGCCTTTCTTTCCCACCTCAGATTTCTAAAGCACTATTTCTAGGGCAGACCTGCTCAGATAGTGAACCTTTATTATCACATTTGATCTGTCTTTGAGCACTTTCCAAAAGAAAGGCTTCCACAGATCTCCTAGAAGATAAAGCAATGGGATGATTTTTCTCAATAGACATGTTCTTCCTCCCGCCCCATTCCATTCTCAGCAAACTTAATTCAGCTCTACAGTCTGGATTTTATAATCACAAGGCGTATTATGTATGAAATGCATAAAACATCGATGTGCCAATGTCAGCACTGGAGACTCTCAGATGAAGAAATAGGCATATCCCTTTGTACTCCTGGGCATAGGTGTTTGCCCTGAACCTCTTCAAAAACAAAAACAAAAAAACACAAAAAACACAAAAAAACAACTCATTTCATTTTGCAGCATTTTGGGTTTTATTTGTATTAGGTGGCCTAGTCCTGCCAGTCTGCTGAAGGGAAATCTGGGTTTGATAATAGTTTTTTAGGCAAGGAGGAACTGGAAGAATGATCACAAATGATAAATGTGAAAATTAAGCTACCTCTAGAGTTTATGTTTTACAAGTATGAAATCACTCGGTTTATCTCCCAGATGATTTAAACATATCTGATTATTTCTGATGGTTCAAGATGTAATGGTCTGAAAGTCTAAGTAGAATTCTTAGATTTACCTTTATTAAAACCTGAGGATCTGAAGATATAAGTGCCTGGATTGATGAATATATTTCTGCTGTGGAGGAAAATAACAGCCCTGAGTCACTGCTTGTTCACATCTTCATTAATGTGCTTAATAGATTTCTGTCCTTAGAACAAATTAATATTTTTTTAACTTCTTTTATATTGTAGTTCGCTTAAACTTAGATTCTTCGAACATAGCTGGATTGCAGTGTGACATCTGAGTTCTAGAGATCAATTGATAGTTGTTAAAGATCATGAAGAATGGCCCATTAAAACAGTTAGTATATGACAAATAACAACGTTTGTGTTTAGTGTGGAAATTTATCAACTAGACAGAGCACTTATTCCTGAGAACCGAACGAAAGTCTACTTGAACCAACTTATTAATCAGTCAGTGCCCTAGTCTTAACGGACTGTCTTATTAAAGAGCTCTAGATATATTAAAATTGAACTCTAATGTGATAGGTACTATCCCTGAACCACAGTCACAAAGCACACAATTATTACTAAAGGCTAGAGTCTATGAAAAAGAAAAATAAGCCTTTTTTTTTTTTCCCCCTGAGGACTGGGGTGCTTTGCCTCAAATCTCTGGCTCTGATTAGGTACAGTGTCTATCATGAGATGCTGGCTACGTGGCCAATTCTTTCTCTCATTCTCCACTTAATGCAGAATCACATACCAAGTTATTATGACAAACCTAAAGATAGAGTGATTTGTCCAACTGCATGTATTTATACAGACCACACTGCAGAATGGTCTTAAATTTACAAAATGAAGCAGTACCAATGGAAAAAAAGAAAAGACTGTTCAGGCTGGCAAGTGACATTAATTCTCAGTGAGATGCTCCAGTCCTAGAAGAAATCATCATAGCTTCTCATTCCCTGGGGAGTCTGTGAGGGTAGATGCCCTTAAGAGCTGTGAGTCCTGGGGTTGAGGACTCCTGACAGCTGGGTTGGATATCATCTCAAATGACAATGTCAGTCAGAAGGTATTGATTGTCTGGGAATGCTAGGTGGAAAAGGATGCTTGAGGCTAAGTTTAAGTACAGCAAGAAAGCAAGCCATAATAAATTAGTGACATTTGCATGAGGAGAATTTTAGGGTCATAACAGAAGAGAAGTCTCCAATTCTAACCTATGCAGTCCATTTCTGGCATGGTGCTGACCTCAGCTTACCCAAGAGGGAAAGTTAAGCACACACTTCCATAAACAGCCAATAGTTTCTCTACGTAATCAATAATCCTTCTGGTAGAAAGGTGCCAGGTACATGCCCAGTAGCAATCGGCAATTAAATGGTTTACTGAATACCAGCAGTGACCTAAGCGAGAATTTTCTTTGTTTTCTTCTCAAGGTTTTATTATTTATTTATTTATTTATTTATTTATTTATTTTTAAAAATTTTATTTATTTATTTCAGAGCTGGGGGGGAGAGAGCATGAGCGGGGGAGGGAGGGGTAGAGGGGGAGGAATCTCAAACAGACTCTGCACTGAGTGAGGAGCCCTATATGGGGCTCGATCTCAATGACCCTGAGATCAAGACCTGAGCTGAAACCAAGAGTTGGTGGCTTAACAGACTGATCCACCTAGACACCCCTCTTCTCAAGGTTTTAAAATATGATTCCTGGAATTAAACACAATATTACTCAAGAGACCCAAGTCCTTTGATCTCTGCCAGTAGACCTACTGTGAGGGGAAACTTACCCCCTTCCAAGCCAGTCTTCATTTTTTTTTTGGATGGTTTAGTTCTTAAAAATCATTCTTTCATGGACTGAGTTGAACCTGACCTTCTTGTAAATTTGACATTGTGGTTGTGGATGTTTTTTTGAAGAAGACAAAGTAATTCTGCTCTCTCTTCTGCCTGACAATTCACCAGATATTCACCCAAATAATAGGAAACTTTATAGTTTTTGTTGTTTTTAAGATATTTTATTTATTTATTTATTTATTTATTTATTTATTTATTTATTTGAGAGAGAGTGCCAGCGAGGGGTGGGGGCAGCAGAGGGAGATGGAGAGAGAATCTCAAGCGGACTCTCCACTGAGCATGGAGCCCCATGGGGGGCTCAGTCTCATGACGGTGATGAGATCATGACCTGAGCCGAAATCAAGAGTCAGATACTTGTCTGACTGAGCCACCCAGGAGCCCCTGTTGTTGTTTAAACAACTGATCCTGCTTCTCAAACTTACTGTGGCCAAGCCAAGGCATTTGAACTTCTGCTTTAAAGTCTTCACTTCTCTGTAATTAATCTCCTTACATATATCAGAAAATAGGGGTCTTGCTCAGTACCATATTTTGTTCTCTGCACCTACATTCAATCCATCATCAGATACACTTGATACTACCTCCAAAATGTGTTTGAATCTGTGTTATTCAATCTTCTTTTCCAGTGTAGGTCAAATGAGCCTTCTCTCTTGCCTCTTCTACCACAATAGCCTCTGAAGTAGATCCTTCACCACCTTTAGCCCTTTTCCCACACATTATCCAAACAAAGCCAGAGTCATTTTTGTGAAAGGCAAATCTCCTTACCTTACTCTGTGCTTAAATGCCTCCACAGCTACTCCTGGCATTTAGAATAGAAGACATAATGTTGTAGCCTCCAAAGGGCTACAACAATCTAGCCCTTGTTTCTTCTCACACCATTTTTCCTTATTCATTAATATGCTCTAATCACCCTCTCCTCTTTCCATTCCTCAATTTTGCTAAGCTTTTTTCCTCCTTAGGGGTTCTGATTATGAGACTTTGCATAGCCATTATCATTGCTTGGAACGAAGCCTGCCCTCCCTCCTCCCCCACCTTTATTTATTTGATTTAAATGTCACTTTTTCAGAGAGCCCTCCTTGACATTATGCTCCATCCCAATTAGATCAGTTTATTTATTTTTTCATTGTAGCTTTTCTTTTCCTTTCTTATCGCTGTTTGTTATTTAATGTTCATTTGTGTGATTATTTAAAGTCTTGTCACCTCTTCTTGACTTTAAAGTCCATTAACTAAGGGATAAAAGATCAGTTTCTTATTTTCTCTGTTTACCTCACACTTAAGCACAGTGTTTGTAACAAGGTGTCAATAAATATTTGTTGAAAGATATCTATATCAATTATTTCTTACATTTCCCTTAGTCTTCTCTTTTCTAGACCAAACATCTTGGTTCCTTTGCTATTTCTCACATGACAGTTTTTAAACTCCTTTCCAACTTGGACACATTTTTTTTTTTTTAAGATTTTATCTATTTGACAGAGAGAAAGACAGCCAGAGAGGGAACACAAGCAGGGGGAGTGGGAGAGGGAGAAGCAGGCCTCCCGCCGAGCAGGGAGCCCGATGCGGGGCTCGATCCCAGGACCCTGGGATCATGACCTGAGCCGAAGGCAGACGCTTAACGACTGAGCCACCCAGGTGCCCCTGGACACATTTTTTTGACACATTGTGTTTTCCAATTTTTTCCTTTAAATATGGAGGACTAATTGCAGTATGTTAGATGTGATCTAATAATTAGAGAATTTAATGGGACTATTCTTTCCAATGTCCTTCTTACAATGTCTATTAATTTAGCCTAAGGTGGTGGTATGCTGTTTTAGCATACCATCTCACCATTGGTGCATATTAAGCTTATGATTAACTAAAACCCATGAATCTTTTTCTCCCTAACTAAGGTTTCTAGCTAGAGAGCTTCATTTTAAATTGTGCATTTGATGTTTTTAACTGATGTTCAGAATTATCATTTATCTTACACTAAGTTATACTTATTGCTTGTTGTCACATAGAGAACTGATTATCCTTTTCAGGTTGGTCTCATGTGTAATCTGGATAAATGTATTTTCTTTGTTCACATTCAGTGTAACAAAGGCAAGGGCCAAAGATAAAGCTCTGTGTTTTAGCCCATTCTTATCCCCAGGTAGGGGTCAAGGATCCCAGTATTTGATTTATTATATATATATTAGCTTATATAAATAAAATGTTTATATAAATAAAAATACATTAAATTATATATGTAATTTATGTACATAAAATTATGTAATGTGTATCATGGATGTATGTAATAGAATTCATATAAATTTAATAAACTTATTTTAAGTTTTTAAAAAATTTTAGCATTTGCTTTTTAAAATACATTGATAAGATGGTAGTAATTCATCCAAATATATAGTCAAAAGCACTTTCTTTCTTTAAGTTTTGAAATAAGTGTTATGTCTCCATTATTTTAAAATTAATTAAAAACAAAAATGTTGTTAAAGTCTAATCATAACTGCATCCTATGAAGAAGTTCAGCTAAAAAAAAAAAAAAAAGAAGAAGTTCAGCTATATATGTTAATATAAAGATTCAAAGAATAATTCCAAGAAAAATTTGACCAAGAAGGCCTAGAAGACAAAATGGTACATGGGTCTTATTTTCCTCTTTAATTACTGCCTTATTCCAAGAAATAAAATTAATGAATGCAATACAAACTCATGATCATTGGACTCATGATTATCTTAGGCTCTACGGAATCATTCCCTAGAAACGCTCATTATTCCAGTTGCATTTATTTATTTATTTATTTTCAAGATTTTATTTATTTGACAGAGAGAGACACAGCGAGAGAGGGAACACAAGCAGGGGAAGTGGGAGAGGTAGAAGCAGGCTCCCCGCTGAGCAGGGAGCCAGATGCAGGGCTCGATCCCAGGACCCTGGGATCATGACCTGAGCTGAAGGCAGATGCTTAACGACTGAGCCACCCAGGCGCCCTTCCAGTTCCATTTAAACGCATCTGCTGAGCTCCACCTCTATGATCAGCCTCCTAGAAATGCTATTCTCAAGACACTTTGGCCTGCTGGGATCAGAGGAGGAGAAATCGATGGAATTCTCCTGGTTTGATGGAAAACTTACATATTTCACAGCCTCTCTTTTTTTTTTTTTTTTTTTTAAAGATTTCATTTGCTTGAGAGAGAGAGAGAGAGAGCACAGAGGGGAATGGAGAAGGAGATTCCCCGCAGAGCAGAAAGCCCTACAGCCCTACGTGGGACTCGATCCCAGGACCCTGAGATCATGACCTGAGCCGAAGGCAGACGCTTCACTGACTGAGCCACCCAGGCGCCCCTCACAGCCTCTCTTAACTATGATGCACCTCATTTAAAAAAAAATAAGGGGGGTGCCTGAGTGGCTCAGTTGGTTAAGCGACTGCCTTCGGCTCAGGTCATGATCCTGGAGTCCCAGGATCGAGTCCCGCATAGGGCTCCCTGCTCAGCGGGAAGTCTGCTTCTCCCTCTGACCCTCCCCCCTCTCTCATGCTCTCTCTCTCCCTCTATCATTCTGTCTCTCAAATAAATAAATAAAATCTTAAAAACAAAACACAACAAATCTGGTTTTGTATTTACAATTATGTTGTTCTGGTGAGCCATGTCAAGACATGGAGATGGAGAACAAAATTCCACTGGGTTTACTAGAGAAGTGTAAGTCTGAAACTTGCTCTTAAAAATTCTTTCAAACTTGCAAACATCTTAAAATTGATGGGGGATAAAATGAATGTTCCATGCAACAGAAGGATGGAAGTAAGAGAAAGCAGACAGACAGCATCAGAGAATGAATGCAGTTGGATATCATGACTGCAGTAAGAAGAAAACATTAAAAGTATTTCTTCTGTAATTCTTTTCTGATATAAATCCAATTTTAAGTTATAGAAGTGTTATTAGATATATTTCCCAGATTATAAAAGAAAGCCAGGATTTGTAGGGCCCTATCACTGCTATTATTACCAGGATGGTCACTTCTGTAACTACTACTATGTTAGAAATAGACATCACTTATTGCACTAACTTATTGTGTCTAGGGGCACCTGCCAATTCTTTCTTTCATATCATTTCATTATCTATACAACAACCACATGAGGTATTAGCAGATGTCAGCATTATTCCCATTTTACAGATGAACATGAGGTTTAGGGAGTTAAACAACTTGCTTAAGGTCTTAAGCTTCTACATGGCAGAGCCAGAAAGGGAACACAAATCTTTCTGGATCTGAAGCTGTGCTCTTAATCTCTAAGCTCTAGGGAAGTAAATTTTTTATTTATCCAAATTAGCTACTTACGCTGACATTTATTAATCAGAGACTTGCCAGATCTTGACTTCACTCTTTCTCTTTGTGGAATGATAAAAGGGCACGGTATTGCCAAATGCAGAGTTATCAATATTACTTTCGTAAGATGTAAAGGTAGTTCTGGGTTCTCACTGATTAATAATAATCAGTAAATTAACCAAACACTTAATATTCAATTGTACCGATGTAGCTTTATAATTCGATACTGTTATTGACCATATTCACGACCCAAAACACAGAGATCAAGGAAACATAGAACAGAGAGAAGAAGAGTGACTGAAAGGCATCCATGTTCTTTAGAGGTGGACAGTGCTCTTCCCTACTTTATTGCAAGTATAATATTTGGCGTATTAAGCATAAACAGTCATTAGAGTTTGGGAAGTTTACTAATGTGACGTAGAAGTATGCTTCATTTACATATGTGTATACATAATGATAATATAGTTGAGTGCCTTCATTAAAATGTATACCTTATTGAAAAAAGCATATATATACATGCAATTATGCCATGTTTCACACATACATGGTTGTGCTTTAAAACACATCCAGCTATATAGATATAAGTAAATATGCAGGCAGGACCCCCTACTTACAAATGGCTGTGCTTCAGATATTTTTTAAGCTATCCTTTTAGCCAGCAACTACAATTTATATGTTTAATCCACAATACCTGAGGTGGTATCTTAAGTGCTATTTAAGCTAAACCCAAACACCCTGTACAGTATGGTTTCTAGAGATAAACTTGATTTCATTCAACACCAAGTCTTAATAAGACAGTTATGTCCCACAAACCATGCTAGATGTTAGCAATAAAAAGTACAATTTTCAGGAAATTTATGGTCTAGGATGGGATACAGAAAAGCAAATCAATCAAGTTTAGAGGGATATAGTGGTGTGATTACACAAAGGTGTATAAGCATAATCAGATGACAAATCAGCAGAGCTATTCAGAATGCAGTGATAACTGTCCTGAGGGTTCTGAGGGATGAAGAGAAGTTAGCCAGATGCAGGTCAGGATGATGGAACATTGGGCTATGGGAAAAGAGATGCTGTAGAGTTGAGATACATAATGAAGAAATCTCCCTCTGTCTTACAAGGGAGGGTTTTTCATCCTCAGAGCTATTGACATTTTGGGCAGGATAATCCTTTGTTTGGAAGGCTCTCCCATGTACTTAGCAGCATGCCTGACCTCTGCCAGCTAGATGTTAGTAATAACCACACCCACCTCTCCCCACAAACCCCAACAAAAAAATGAGAACTCTTTCTGTAAGCAAAAAGAGAGATAGCTATCTTTGGGCACTAGATTAACTTGCTAACTCCACATAGACAAAAAAAAAGGGTGGGGGGCAAATTGTATTTACATTCTCCTGATTTGCTCTCTAGATACCCTAAATTGGGGTAGGTGAGAGATAGTTACATGGTTTTCTACTTACTATTCAACAACCTGGGACCCAGTATTTACAATTTAGGGTGTGACTATTTCCGGGTATGAGTGTAGGTATATACACACACATACACCACAGAGACAGAAATCAGAACATTTCTGATTTGGCCATGATATTTAGTGACTATCTA
Source organism: Mirounga leonina (assembly GCF_011800145.1). Classification (NCBI taxonomy): domain Eukaryota; kingdom Metazoa; phylum Chordata; class Mammalia; order Carnivora; family Phocidae; genus Mirounga; species Mirounga leonina. Next base: position 27,384,347 of record NW_023270447.1, read on the forward strand.
GCTTTCATTCTTATATCTTATCAGAAACAAACAAACAAACAAACAACACAACTTCATAAACTTACCAGAATACATTATATGTCTTCTGGCAAAAATAAGAGTTGAATCAACCTTACAAATACCATGATATTGCATGAATTACAAGAGTCTCCTTAAAGGGGAAACATCTGTGTAGTGAAGTTTGATTACACTCCTCTTTAAAGAAAGAACAAGCCATGAAAATGATAAAATATGATTGGCTTAAAACACAATATATCCAACTTTAATCATTTTCTAAATCCAAAGATATTTTTAGATGAAAGCAAAGGAGGTCATTTCCAAATCATTTTGTGAAACTTAAGCCTACCCAGAGGAAAGGTAATTTTGTTTGATCCTGAACATCAAGTGAATTTGTTCACCAAACCATTTATTCCAAAAGGTAATTAAAATAATGTAAAATTGATCCAATATATGTTTAACAAAATTAACTAATTATAATCTGCTTAAGCCATTTAACCTTTATAGTTCCTATAAAAATGTTTGATTTTCTTTGGAAAAATAAACAATGTGCTTTAAAAAGGTGGTACCTTCTTGTCTATCTTTCTTCTCTTCTCTCCTTTTCTTTCTTTCTTTCTTTTTTTTTTTTTTTGATGATCTTTTAAGGTGCCAATATAGCAAACAGAGTAGACAAATAATTCAGTGGGAGAAATAAGATTTCCCCTTAAGTCAAGAGCACATGGAAAAAGGAAAAGAAATATTTTAAGATGAGCAAGTCAGACTCTTTCCTTTTTGGTAGTAAGTTTGGTTACACGAAGCATTGGTGTTAACACCTGAGTACTTATGTCAAACTTCCAAATATATATGAAAAGTCTATCAATTTTTCCCCTTCAGGTATGCAGATTGATGTATGGCCCAAACAATGATATCCCGCAACTTAGCATTTGTTTGTTTTCAACTGCTTTTCATTTATTCAAGTCATTGTCAAACTACCTTAAAAAAGTTCAACCAGTTGACAAAGCCTAATTGCCACTGGCTATACTTATTTTATACATATCCCTTCTAATCACAGACAGAAACACCGAGTAGATGTCAAAATTTGGAAGGGTTTATAGGGGCTTTTCAGTGTCTATGAGAAGTAGAAAGTAGTTATGTAAGGGAAGAAATGTGTGGTGACATCTCCATCTTTTCAAAAGAGTGGAGGAACAAGAAACTACCTCGGGGGGAAAAATGGTAGAAGTAACCATAGGTCCTCAGGGACTTCCTAATCCACATCTGTCTATTATTAATTCATTATAACTTAATACTTTATTTTGGAGATAAAATTGCCATTCATGTCACTCCTAAAACCAAGTGACATTATAAAAGACACCTAATTGTAAGAGTAGTAACAGAAGTAACTGTCACTGTGACACAGAGAGAAACAAGTTTGACAGTGGGGAAAAAAAAAAATCTGAATGTTTTTGATCACAGTGAAGCAAGTCACCCATTATCCTGAGGCTAATTTGTTGACTCATGATTTCCACTTATCCAATGATACTGAATCACATGAACAAACCTCTACATCTAATCAGATTTTTTTTTATTGAATTGTGACCTTTAATCCACCTTCTTCTTGATTATGAATGACAGTGACCTTTATCTAATTTAAAGCAGACACTCTGATGCAAAAATATGCAAACTACACATGTAAATTCTGAATCAAACTGAAGATGTGCATAATCTACTGGGGAGAAATTATTTCAGAAGACATTTATATTAAGGCCGAATGAGGTATTTGAGAGTAAGTGAATTAGCATACGAATGATTGGTCCGAAGAGTTGCAAAGACCAAATGCTGTTTATATTTTCTCAGCTTCTATTTAGAAAACTAAAATGTCAATATACATATCAATTTTTATTATTCTATTCAGCATTTTTATGGCATTCAGGAAGTGATCCCAATGTAATAAAGTCAGACAAAATTATTTTTCAGAGGGGTTGGCACACTGTGCCTGACTATTCAAGCCATTTTCATTTCAATTCATTTTCTGCTGCACAAAAACCTGGGGGAATTGAGCCATGGCACGTGCGGCCTGTCGCCTTCCTATCCTGTTTTATCTCCTTAGAGAAAAACTCGGTGACCAATCACAGGGGGCCGGCAGTGGTATCTCTAGGATATATTTAGAAGCCAATACCTCAAGGAAAAAGTTACAAGAATCAAAGAAGCACGTTTGCATTGAGAATCGGATCCACACCCTCTACCAGACCAACCTTCCTTGATTCCCCTTCTTTGCACCGGCTCTTTCCTTTTTCTGGGGATTAATACAGATGGTTCTGAGCTGCCATTATGGAGGGCAAACCCTGCCCTGGGCAAAAATGAAAATGCAGGCTAATCCTGTAACCCACTCTCCCCTCTCTCGAACTTGTCAACTTAGTTTTCTACCCGTACAAAAATGCCCAAATGTAAGCATATCACGTATGCCTAAAACATATGATCCGCACGTCTGTATTTTATTACTTAGGGCCACATGTATATGGGTTTATATAAGACCAAGATTATGCCACAGCAGGAGGCCACTGACAGCATTTTGCTGTCAGACCCCACCAAACCGTACCTGGAAGGAGAATGTACTTTCCCGAGTAACACCGGGGGGTTGTCAGATTGCTGTATCTCAAATAAACAGATTTACCCTGACAGATAATCAGCATTTTGCACTGCCTAATACATGTTTATCTTCCACTATTGACATAATTACACTAAAAGTGCACTTAATATAATCTTTCATAGGAATTTAAACAGGTTTTAATGATATACTTATAATGGATTGGGGACAGAGTTGAGGGAGAGAAATATCGATACTAGATGTTTTGGGAGAACACATACATGAAGCAATGATGAGGGGATCAATGAACATCGGGAAAAATCAATGACAGCCTGTGTTTAAGGAATTCATTTACATAGTTTCCAAAGAAATCAGAAAAATCCTACAAAGCTGTGAAGTGCCCTCCTGATTCTCTCATGTCCCTGATGCTTCTTGCTTTCTGATGTGGGCCCTGTGCTCATCTTGCACACAGAAGAAGCTAAAAATAAGAGTCCTCTTAGGAGGGATTTTAGGTTTGACTAATTCATGGTCAATCCTTCCAAAAGTTCTCAATCTGGTTTTTGAGCGTGGGTACTGGAAACTCATAGTGGTCTGCACAGAACCTACTCAGAAGGAATTCTGCAAACTTTGCAGCCCGAGCCCATTACCTGAGTGCCTGGGAGCACTCACGGGCAGGCCGTTTCAAAACGCTGTGCAAATTAACACATGCTGGGCATTAGGCATCAGGCCTTAAGGATATATTCAGTCGGGACCTGAGAAGCAGAGGTAGGTGAAAATAGTAATTCCAGTTAAAATTATAAATATAACCCCCAGCACGAGAAGCATCTTTCTTGAAACATTTGCTCTTCGTGGCTATGATCGGCCTCACTGCCCTCTGAGAAGACCTGAGAATTTTAAGTATCACTATCTTTAGATACTAGTTTAGTAACAGGATCAGTGTTTTGTTGTCCCACGAATCTCTTTTCTTTTCCTAGCTACAAATTAAAATTAAGCCATTAAACATCAAAATACTTGTGTCTGTGCGAGGGGTCCAGGGTCATGTAAATGTGATTTCGGACAGAAAACAAAGTGAATGTGGGGAAGTATTGTGGAATGTCTTTCATAAGCTCAGCATTGTTTGGGGGCCTATAGCAGATATTTAATTTTTTACTAGATAACTGAGAAGTGCATATTTTTATTTCTAGTTTACAGGCGAGGAAGCTGTAACTCAGAGAAATGAAGCGCTATTGTCAAAAGCTGGGATTCCAACCCAGGTCTGTCGGGCTGAAGCTAGTGTTCTTTCTGTTTCATTATGCTTCCTCTGTAAATTCAGTTCACGTGATTTTAAATGCCTTTGATTGTTGTTTTCCAAGAAGGATGTTGATTTAAACCATGGTCCTCTATTTCTTTCATTAATCAGAAATATGCATCTACAGTCTCCTGCAGGCTGCTCTGTCCCTCACTGAAGCCAAAGGATTCCCGGTAACCAGGATGCAATGGCTTTTCATTTGCTCAGCGGAAGCATCTCACAAATAGTCTTTACCATCTCCATGGCTAAGAGCGGAAACATGAAATGACTGAGTGCTGGGACCACCAAATGCCCCTAACGTGAGGCCGGAGAACCCCAGTGAGGAGGGGCGGCCATGTGGTTAGAGATCACAGCAAATCTTTTGAGGAAATGGGAGATTTTTTTGTTTCCCTGGGTTTGGGACTCAGAAGGGGAGAGATGGGAGACCTTGCTTTTGCCCCAGGTTGGTGACCCCCGAACTGCTTCTCCTGTTTCTCTTCTACCAGCACTGGGTCCTGAATCCTATGACTGACTCCACGCACCCCAGCCTTTTTCCAGGAGCACGCTGGCTGATGGTCACACCTTTGAAGTTGCCCACTCCTCGGACAAGGCTCCATCTCCACGCTGCTTAGGTGTTGATGTCTGCCTGAGGAAGACGGGGCTTGCCAAATTCTTTTTAGAATTTGATTTATGGTTGTAAGCTCCCTGTGTGGGATCTCTTGTTGGACTGACTATTTTAGAGTTTGCTTTAAAAGCCACCTTGTATCTTCTTTGCTTTCATCCTTACTTAGGACCCCAAGCCCGTTTTGTATATCCATTCCTAGGGAGCCAAATCTTGAGGCCAAAGAATAATTTCTCTTTGAGATTAATTACAATTTCTCTTCCACTTATTGTGTATGGAGATTTAATGATAGGAATTAAAAAGCTGTAAAGTGTGGTTCATAAGAAATGCCAAGGTCTGCCTTCTTTAAAACTTTCTAAACCCTTCCCTCCTCATCCCTCAAGACATGTCTCTCTTCCCCATTCCTCTACCATCTTCTGCCTTATTTCTCTTTGTCTTTTTTGTTCTCTTCCTGCTCTCACCTTCCACCTTAGTTCTCCCACCAGTCACCTGCACCTTTAAGTTCCAAAATGAGAAATCATATACATATAGAGAGAGCACATATATGTAATATATATCACATGTCTATATCTATGTATGTGATATATAGACATATAGATATAATTTTATCTACTGGAAAAATCTCCTTTCCTATTGCTATTTTCTTAAAATTGAGCATGAGTAAACTATCATATGCTATCAGAGCATGGGTCCAGTGTCTGGAATCTAGCTAGGTCTTAAGAAATGTTTTGAATGGATGGATGTTCCTCACTTTGCCCTTGAAACAAATTTAAAAAATATATATATATATATATGTACATATATATATAACCTTAGCGCTAACTAGATTTTTAAAAAATTCCATCAATCATTCAAATATTAATCAAGACTGATCTCTGGCCTTCACACTGAGCCAAGTTCTGTGAAGGACACAGAATAAGTATGATTTTTACCCTTAAGTAGTTTACAAGCTACTGGGGATACAAGACTATGACCCATAAAACAACCACGGAAATAGGAGAAAAGGACACAGTTAGAGGCTGAATTCTGAAATGTAAACTGGAGGCACAGTGAACAGACAGGGAAGAGGTCACAGTGGCTGTGGGAAGGGCACTTAACTAATATTTCTGGAAGAGGATTGATAGGAAAATAACATATAAAACAACAGCTGGAAACAGAATTTCCAATCCTGGTGTAAGGCTTTGTACAGTGTTGGCTTTGCTTTCCAAACTGTAGAGCTTACTAGACAGTGAAGTTTTGTTTTTTTTTTTGAGCTCAGATGTATTGCTAACTGTCCAGTCAGTGCTAATACATTTGAGAATTAATTTATCTGAATATTTGTTGCTCGTATCACATGCTTTCCACAATGAGAAAAATCTTTTGATTTTACTTTTAATTTCAGGAAATTGACATCTTTTTGGATAAGCCGTTCAATTCTGCAGCTGAAGAATTTAGCAACCAGGGATAGAGTCTTCACATGGTTTTAGGTCAGTTTTAACTTCCTTGACTGCTTATATCAATACACAGCTCATAACCACCATGCCCTGTTCTGTTCCCGCCCCCTCCTTTTCTTTCAAAACAGGAATATCCACCAAGTAATGGAGAAATCAAATCTGAAAGGAATGTCTCACAGGCTAAGAAACTCACTCAGCAAGAGATGATGGAAGAGTAAGCTCAAATTTAAATTAATTCCCAACCTTTCCTGTACCAATGGTCGATGTCTAACTTAGCTAATCCGGGCAAAACTGATATATTAAAATAACTTTAAAGATAGGTTCTCAGGCTTTCTGCCTGCAGCAGATAGGGGTTCTGGATATATAGGGCAGTCCATCTGCCTGATACTTCAAATAAGATCTAAAAAGAATGCTGGTATCACAGGATGGCATCGAAATTGTTTTTCATTTGTTACTCGAGAAATGTGTAGCTTGCTCAATTGCTACTGACCCACGTTCCCCACATTTCTGCCTCTTGATTATGTGTTGGTGTTGTTCAGATTTTTGTTTACATTACATATTGGATATTCAGAGGTCAAACGAACACAGTCTTTGAATCAGATTCCTCTGAGTTACATGTATAATAGTTTATCTTCTCACACTGTGTAGAAAAACACTGGGAGACAGTTCAAGCTATCCCAAATAAACAGACAGAAGTAAAGCTGCAAATGCTTCCCTGTATGGACCTGTCCTTGCTCATTTCTCCTTGAGGACATAACCTTCTAACGCAAGGACAGATAACTATTTCAGTGTAGAGTCCGACCATTTAAAGATGAATTTTCACTCCATTTGTTTTCTTTATCTGCTTTTCTAAAGTATTGGTATATTTCAACTTGGGAAATTTTCATTCAGATGTACCCAACAGAAAGAGAGGCTTTTCCTCTACCCAGGAGATTTTGAAGGGTGATATGACAAGACGGATGAGTATTTTTTTTCTGATGGGAACAGTTGTTTGCATGAAAATTTTAATTGTTACCAGAACTTCAATGGAGTTACAAGGAAAGGTAGTTAGATAAAGCCTCAGGTTAATTTCCATCATTACCAAACACTTTACACCACTGAAAAATTCCAAACATATAAAGAGATGTCAATCTTGTTCTTTAGACAAGAAAAAAAAAGAAAAAGAAGAAGAAAGGTGGGGGGACAATGCTTCAAAGGCTGTCAGTAGACAAGTCAGTCAATTTCAGATCTGATTTAGTTCTTAACTCCTTGAGGTAAAAGACAAGTGTTCTGTAATGTTCTTGGCATGCATTAAATGAAAGAACTTAAAAAAAAAACCCAACCCACCTCTGCTATAATGGTAATACAGACAGATGTAAAGAGCTCTGGCGAGAGTTGAAAAATTGGAATCGGATATTAGAATCAAGACTATAAACAGGGCAATAGAAACATTTTTGCTATTGGTGGTGGTGGTGGTGGGGGGGTATCCTTATCATATTTAGTTATCTGAGCTAATTAGCCAGGGAGGCATTGTTGTGTGATGTTTTGAAACCAGTATCAGAATAAATGAGTTCAAATCCCAATTCGACCACAACTGCGAGGCCTTGGCTAAATCACTGAAGCTCCCTATACCTCAATGTCTTGATCTGTGAAATGAAGATGATGGTCGCATCCACCTCACAGTGTCATGCAGATTAAATTAATACACATAAAGCAATTAGTATCTGCTGAGTGTTCACTTGATAATTATGATCAATCCATACACAGCAATGTTTCAAGATTGAGAAAATATGTATGGCACGATATAGTCCTTCTTGAGGAATTTTGCACGTCTACAGATGATACAGGCATTGAATGTCTGCTGATGAAGCACATCATTTCCCCTCAAGCAGGGATGCGTTTCCCGGGCACCACTGAACACTCCCGAAGTTACAGAGAACTTATTAACACCCTCCATAGTATCCCTTTAAGATGATAATTTATCTTTTAAACTGCTCTCAGTAAAACCAGCAGAAAAGAGCCAGGTGGGAATAACAACATGGTATTATATACAGCTACAGGTTTTACCAGTTCTATAGATTCTGCTGCAAGGCACACTAAAATGGAGTAAAATGTAACTTATCTCAAACAGTTGCTTGAATGAGTTACTGAAGGAATGGCAAGTTTACAGACAAAGCAAAAGAAACCCATGGGAGTTAAAGGCTGTGACCTTTTTATTTAGGATGCACAGTAAAACCTAATTTAAGGCATACAAGTTATTAGGTCTTTGGAGAATTTCCTAGGAGGTTTACAAACAAATGTGTAAGTCTATAAAATATGTGATTTTGAAATAGCTGTGAAATGATGGGTTGAAATTCCATGGGGGAATGCCGTCATACCTATCAAATACTGGTAATTTGGTTGAAAAGAGAATGCCTCGTTGTTTGCATTTTCTCTCTCTCCCCAGAAGATCTCCCTGGCCACTTTTTATATCTCTGCTCAGCTTGACTGCTGACAGAGTATTGCATGGCGTTCCTTTGTTCTGAAGGGGCATCCTTTGGTTTTGCACTAGTCTCAAGTTCACACAACCAGACAACCTCACACACCTTTCCATCTGTTTAGGTTTTCCTGTGTCGGGTGCTCTTCTCAAACTCGTTTTAAATATGAAAGAATCACCCTCTACCATGAGTGATGAATCCATTTCTTTCCCTGTAATCCTGAAGATGTGAATGGAATCCTCCAGTGACAGTGTCTGGGAAGAAGATATTCATGGGCAACTACATGATTCGAATAGATACATTCAATTAGCCCTTCCTGGAGAAGCCTCAGTTTACTTTACCACTCAGTATTTCAAAGAGTTTTAAAGAAATTCTAATTACTGCATAGAAAATAAGTCAAATTCTTCTTCTCTTCCCTGTGTAAGGCTTTTATTACTACTGCTATAAAACATATATCCCCCCCCTTTTTTTTCTGTTGCTATCCTAGCAGAGTAGCCTGCATACCAATAGGATCACTAAAATGCCACGAAGCAGAACATATTCATCTGTTAAATTCTATGTACAGTAACCTAACAAATGCCAGAGACAGAAAGATTGCCCTCTGCACAGTAATGCTTGTGTAGATGTCTTCTTTATGCTAACAATGACAGGGCTTCATGCCTTGTACTGTACTCAAAAATCAGAGTGCATTTTTTTTTCTTCAGTAGAAGAGTCTGTATCAAAAAGAAAAAGAACCGCACATTTTTGGCACTGAGATATTTTATGTGGATAATAAATTTTTTCCCTTGAACTCCAGTAACTACAAGTATCTACCTGGAAGATGAAATCTAAGATTTATGTCATCAGAACTATTCAGTATACCAGAGGATCATTTTTTCTTCTTTTCAGGACTGTCAACTTTGTTTACTGTTTATGTTCAATTCCATACTACACAAGAGATTAAATGGTCTGTCATAGCTACATGTCAAACCTTCTGGAAAATAAGGTAATAAATGTAAAATTATATTAACAGGGAGTGCTTTCAAAGACATATTACATTTATTGAAAACTAAATTATAACTGGAATGTTATAATTATATTTGTACTAATCAAAAAGAGATTTTCGAGTCTATAATTTTATGGCATTTAGTATGTTTTAAAATTGGAATGACTAAGGAATGATTAAAATATTATTACAAGTAACTTCAAGGAAACACATATGAAGTCATGTAAGCCCAGAAATTGACTTCATAAATCAGCATGGATATCGTCAATGCTGTTAGCCTCTTAGGTGCATTTTTAATCTAAATGTAACCATTTGGCTATTGAAATCAGCTTTAAAAAAATGACATCAAACAATGTTGTATAAACAAGCTTTTTTGTTAGCCCTGCGACATTAAACTTTTTTATAATCTAATTTCAATCTCGAAACAATAAATAAGTGCATGTACAATCACAGGAACTGAATCCTGGCTAATTATAATACTTCTGCATAGCCTCATAACAATTTGTAAATTGTGAAGAATAAATCTATTTGACAGGCCTGTTAGCAATAAGGCCTTCAGCTTCTTGCTTTGCAGCAGAATGAAGTAAAATCTATCCTTTTTCTGGCTGTTGTTAAAAACATTTCAACAGTTAGTTCTTTTTCACAGAAAACGCTGCAGGTAGGTCCCAGGTTAAAAAAAAAAAAAAAAATTAACACGATTGAATTTTACCCTTGACTATGCTTGGCCGGGATGCATGAGAAGTTAAAACATACTGAGAGATTATTTTTTTTTAAGAAGGAAAACTTGAGAGAGGATTGTATTTCTAGATGAGAGAGTGGACACTATCATCTTTCTGACATTGTAAAACTGAAGCTGGCTGCAGGGAAAATAAACATTACAATACCCGACACTTAAACAATTGTACCTCTTCGGTTAAGTAACAAAAGCGTGAGGCACCTGGAATCCCAGCATTTGTGCCTAATGCCTGCAACAATATAAAGCATTCAAGTGACATTTGATAATGAGCAGACAGTGGAGGCATTACACACGTCTTTAGAAGAATCAGACTTCCTACCTTGAAGAGACAGATGGAGGTAAGTTCCTTTATAAAAAAAAGTTGTAAGTAAAGACAGGCGGCAGCTGCAGTAAATTGAGTCCTTTCAGTCACTGTATACATACAGCAGTTCTGCAATAAGGGGAAAAATATAATGGGAGGAGCGGCTGTGAACGAGTGACCTCCTCAAGCTGAGTCCTCTCTGTGAACCAAGCATGGAAAACCTCTGCTCCTGATTTGCATGGATTATCTCCACTTGAACAGATACAGAGCGGATACATTTAAATTGAGCTGGCACAATGGCAAAAAGATGGAAGAGTGACTGAATAAGGGACAGCGCAAGAGAGGGAGAGAGAAAGAGAAATAGACACGAGATCGGAGAGCGTGGATAAGCTGGTGCTTGCAGAACTGTGTCTCAGAAGAGCTACAGCTCCCTCTTCATGTCACAGTTGTAAGATAAGCAATGTTGTCATTAAGAACTGGTTAATCATAGGGAAAAATATACCCAGAGTAGCTGGTGCTCTAGCTGAGCCGGGTTTTGTGAACCTTTGAGGAGTCTTTCTGTTTTGTCATCAGGATTTTAGATGGTATGTAGAAAAATCTTTTATTAGGAGCCAGGTAAACACATTTGGATAAAACTCTTGAGTTTTGACTGAGATCAGAGCTTTGACTTGATTGGCGTACGTGTATGTCAGTGAAGGAACGTAGACAATTTGTTAAGGAGAATGTGTATTTTGAAAGAGAATTAGTCCCTGTTAACTTTTAAAGAGGTAGTGCTATAGACTGCAGTGCGAAAAAGAAAATAGCATTTGAATATTCATTAATGATTAATTCCCTGAAAGGACCCAAATGCACAACTGAAAGGGAATTTGGTGGTGGTGTTTTTTTGTTTTCTTTTTTTTTTTTTATTTAATCTCCTTAGATTGTTAATTGGGTTTTCTTTCCCCCCATTCATGTTGTCTTTTGCTGGCATTTCAGAATAGAAGAAATCCTTCTTTCTCTACAGTACAGATGTATCTTTAAACAGACAATGATTGTTTGCTTTTCCATTTAGCATCATCAGCGTTTTATATATTCTTATTCTTATTTTAAAAATGAGAAAGAGGGAGTGGAATATGATTGGAACTCTTGCCAACAGTCACTCAGTAAGTCTGTGGCAGATCTCAGAAGAAAAGAATAACCCTCAGTTGGCAAGTTAACATGAAGCCTGCCTTCTCTTTGTGTAAAGGTGTCTGCAGATGCCCAAACAGGCAGGCAATTAGGTCAATGCAAAGGAAAAATCAGTCAAACCAGTTGGTTGACTGAATTGATCATAGCCTTGGGGAAACCATTATTAACTTGATGTGAACCAAATGACATTGGTTAAATATATTTCAACAAATGACATTAAAACTCTCAACATACATGTGTGTGGGATATTTGCAGAAAGTAGTAAAGGGACCAGTCAGGATTTTGCTGCTGTTGGGAACCCATATCCGGTCAGGAAAGAGAAAGAATCTAAAAACAATTTACTTCCAGGAACTCTGCCTTGATGGACAGAAGTGATACTTTAAAAGAAATCTAAGGGAAAATGCCAACACACATTTTCATGAGATCTCATGAAGATCTGGAATTTCTGAAGTGTGCAGATTTAGTGACTATAACAGTGTTTAGGAAACAATTGCTTGAAAGTAAAAGGGTGAAGACAATAGTCATTTTATGTCTCTGATATCCAATGGTCTGATTGCTCTTTGAGTGGATGGATGAGTTCTCAGGTTTCTGATATCAATTTGGATACAGCTTGCACACAGGCTGGCGTTGGAAGGTTATTGGGGTCTTAATATTACTTTTCAGATTGTAAACTCTTTGGAGTCAGGGACCATATAATATCCTTTAAAATATCTCCCCACTGGGCACCTGGGTGGCTCAATCGTTAAGCGTCTGCCTTCGGCTCAGGTCATGATCCCAGGGTCCTGGGATCGAGCCCCACATCGGGCTCCCTGCTCCATGGGAAGCCCACTTCTCCCTCTCCCACTCCCCCTGTTTGTGTTCCCTCTCTAGCTGTGTCTCTGTCAAATAAATAAATAAAATCTTTAAAAATAAATTAAAAAAATAAGTAAAATATCTCCCCAAATATTTTGAAAGTATCCTTTACATATTTGAGATATTTTGTGAATGTTTGTAGAGAAGATACTGGAAATAACTGTAAAGCACTCATATTCTGTATACCAGTTATTTAAAGTAAAAATTGGATTCATAAATTGTGATGTCTTCTGTACCTCCGTGAAATAAAAGGAAATAAAATAAATACCATGAAAATGTCTTGCCAATTATGGGATTATAATAACAGTGCAAGTAGTGTTAGATTGTATATTGGCATGGAAGCTTAATTAGGTGTCCCCTTCCTCATACCAGGGGGTACCTTTCAGAAAGTGTGTTTAGGATTTGAGTCACAACTTTCTAGGCATCAGTGCCAACTCAGAAAATTATCAGCCTTTGTGTCCATGGGCAAGTTACTTAACTTGTGTGTAAAATGGGGATAAAAAATGCCTTTAATTGGGCCGCCTGGGTGGCTCAGTCAGATAAGCATCTGCCTTCGGCTCTGGTCATGATTCCAGGGTTCTGGGATTGAGCCACTGAGTGGGGAGTCTGCTTCTCTCTCTGCCCTTCCCCCTCCTCGTACGCTCTCTCTTTCTCTCTTTAAAAATCCCTTTTTTATATGGTTGATGTAAGGAATAAAAGAAAGGGCTTAGCATAGCACCTGGGTAAATACCTAATCAGTGTAAGCTATTGTTCAATTATTTTGAATCTGTTTCCATTCAACGTGGTTGTCTCTCTCTGAATTGGGAAGTGTCACTACGGTGTCTATTGGATGTAGGAAAAAAAAAAAAAGATGACTTCTTTGTCTGTTCTTGGCTTTTTCTCGCCATTGTATGAAGAAGGCTCCTTCCTGGTCCCTGACAACCAGAAGGACTGGTGCCTCTACCTTTTTATAAAAGACAGAAATAGAAGTACTATTCTCAGGAGAGCTAGAGAGTGTTGTAGCAAGCAGATCCAACCTTCTGTACAGGAATAGGAAATGGCTTGTGTGGTACAAAGTGAAGGGCATCCAGAAGCTCCTGGTCCAGAAATATCTTCCCATCTGTCCTCTCCTATTTCCTGAAATGCCACCATTAGAAGTTTATTTCTATGTTTTACTGGCTTCCCATTCTCTTTTTCAATGCACATACTACTGGCAGAATTAACACATTAACAAGTTTACACTTAGAGTAACACATGAATTCATAGTTATTTTAATTATTGTATCAGAGATACTTTCTTCTAGTAACTAGCTAAGACCAACAACGCCAAGGAAAAGCCAGATTTCAATGAAGGTGGAGAGAGAGCTCGTTTGGTGTATACCAGACAGTGTGTGGGGATGCGATCCTAACAAGGGAAGTGCTAGAGCTGCCCTTGGGCACGCTTGGATCTGCCAGGATGTGAGAGATCCTGCAGCAGGAGCTCAGAGAGTAATGTGCAGGTGCTCGCCACCCAGATCCCACCCCTCAGCCCCGCCCCTGTGTGCTGGAACAAGGAACAAGGGTGCATTCATTCATTCATTCAGCAAATATCCACTGAGTGTTTTGTTGGCAAGAAGCTAGGGCTGCCTATCTCAAAAGAGATAGTCCTTGCTCTCATTTTTATTGGAGATGATGGAAGCGAGCGTGGAAACAGACTGATTCTAATATTGGACATCTGTACAGAGGAAAAGAATACAGAGCGAAGAAAGCAAGGAAGGCAAAGCACAGTTGGAGTGATTAAGGAGGCCTTTACAAACTAGGCAATGCCTGATGTGACTCCTGAAGGCAGAGTGGGCGCTGTTGGACAAGCAAGGGGAGCTGGCAAGGCTGCAGGTGTGTGCCAGGTCGAGTGAACACGGGTACAGAGGCAGGGCGGCATGAGAGAGACACCCAGCTGGGAAAATCAATGGAGTATGCTCAGAGCAGAGGATAGAAGGATGAGTGGGAAACGTGGAGAGATGTGACTGCAATGTTAGAAAGAACTGAGGAGCAGGTCACAGGAAGGAGACACGGGGCACAAGCACGACAGATCCTTTGTAACTCTGGGCCTCAGCCTTGGACCTTTGTCCCTCCTCTGCCTCCGTATGCCTCGTGCATGCACTCACCCGGGCTCCCCAGCCCTGGGAACGCATACAGAGGACAACGTTTAAATGAAAAGGAGTGCTATCCCCGGTGAGGAAAGGGGGGATGTATTGCCAATTAGATTAGAGATTTAAGTCTGTAGGGAATTGAAATATTCTGAAATCGTTTGTGAGGGGCCGCCACCCCATACTGTAACCTACAGTGCTGAATGGCATATTCATCTATGAATTAAAATTAATTGTGTTTGGAGACTTGGGGATGTAGCAAATCAGGGTGGGAATCACTGCTGGAGCCCTGAAACTCATTTAGCATATAAAAAATACAGCACTTTGAAATCCTTAGTGAGACAGATTACCAGCATTAGTGCCATTAATACTAATGATGGTTAATAATTGGAAAATCATATTTATAAAAACAGTAACGATAACGGAGTCAAACCGGATAGCAAACCTCCCAACTCTAATCTAGAATACTGTATTATAAGCTTCCTGTTCTCTTCTGTTGCTTGAATCTTAGTTATTTTGACACATTTATCCAGAAAATATCGAAGTTTCTATACTTAACCCAAGAATGACAAATTGCTTCTTGTAAATATTATACTTACAGCAAAATTCACTATAAGATAAATGATTACATAGATATTGGACCCAGTAGTGGGAAATATATTTGAATTCTAATAAGGACTGGTTCAAGCTTAAAAACAATTAATAACTGTCAGTTTCCCATAAACACAATGACTAGTAAGACCTCCAAAAAGGGCACGCAAACCACAAATGATTGAGAAATTATGCTGATTAACAGAATGACTGAATACATTAGGATTCTTTTAAATTATCTTTCGATTGCTGCCTTTGTGCTGCCTTCCACCTGCCCAGTGGAGGTGACAAGAGTTCTGGTTAGTCCAGCATTCAGCCCTTTCCCCAATATTTTCAAACTACTTCCAGTTCTCTGGCAGCCAAGGAGGGGTGCCACTTGGATCTCCCGTCAGGGAGAAACTTGGGGCTCTGCAGCAAGGGGGGAAGGGAGCTGACAACCAGCGGGCATTAGCACCCGCCCAGTTTCCCTCCTCAGGCAGCTCTTGGACAATGACTGAGTGTAATGGGGCTCTGAAGGCCGGGCTGTGTTGCCCAGTGCAGGACTCCTCTGAGGCTTTCCCTGCACAACCCTGCCTCTCCCGACATTTGACTCTTGCAGGCTTGGGTCCCTCATAGACCTCTTAGACCCCCAACTCCTCTCAGTGTTCGCTTCCCAGCAGATGCAAGTTCCTAATAGTCCACAATATATTCATTTGATGCAGAACGCACTTTTCTTTCTTTTTTCTTATTTCTTATTCCCTTCAATTTCCGAAGAACTGAACTCTTACTCTTCATTTATCGATAGGACCCCTAGAAAGCTCCTCACTGTGTTTTAACTTTCCAATTGTTTTTGTTCTTGGAAAAAGAAAAGATTCTTTGGAGAGCTGAAGAGTCTCCAGGAGCTGCTCTCATGGAATGGCTTCTCAGATTCCTACTGTGTTTCCACACCTCTGATGTACTGAGTACAAAACACAACAATGCTACCAAACACAGAATTGAACAGTCCAATAGGCTTATTAGATTAACTGCAGCAGACAGACAATCAGCACAAACAACATGTTGATGTATTTAGATCAATAAGGCTCTGGAAGACATTCAGGTTCCGTGCTGAAAGAAGTTCACATTAAGGAGGGTTTGAAAGATGTAAGAGAGTCTAAAAGGAGTTAGGGTAAGGGAGATAGGTAGTGTAGGGGAGGAAAAACTTTGCCTTTTTCTCTCCTAGGTTCTTTGGATGGGCTAATAATTAAATTGATACAAGACAGATTAGCCAAATTTAATTTCCTACATATGGGAGCCCCATAAAAATGTGAGTCCCAAAGGCAGTCAGGCAACTGAGGCTTATATAACATCCCGAGCTAAGGAAAGGAGTTGAGGATTGGGGCTACAAAGAGAAGGAAAGCCATTACAGGAAGGCAGAGGAGGTGTTTGGAAAGCAAAGGTTGCCCTGTTATGAAGATACAAGATGTTCAGTAAAAAAGTTGTCTCTGGTGATGGCTATCTTCCTGGTACAGGCCCCTTTCCAATGTAAATTTAAGCAGTTGCCAGGGAAATAAAGAGCTTTTCCTAGGTTTGATTGCCTTTCACTCAAAACAATCCTCGTGCCAAGGAGACATTTTGGGGTGACAAAACCTGCTCTCCTTCAGTAGTGTAAATTCTTTATGATGCATGCAGTAACAGAGAAAAACGGATGGGGCTTTGGGAATGAAGTCATTAGTGGAAATGACTGAGCACTGAGATTTTAAATTCAGTAGTTATCTCTGTCACCAAGGCACTTGTATGTTTCCACTGCAAAAGGGTAGCAACTTGCCTCTGCATTCCATTTGTAAAACACTTGGAGTTTCCCAGACAATAGTATTGTTTAACAATAAAGGCATATCACCATTAATGAATCCTTTGTATGAGATTCTAAGATGAACATCAGTGAAGAACAAAAGAGTGCTTTTGAAAAACTTTGCTTTCTGCAAGGGATTCCAAAGGAGACCCGTGTGACTTATGCAAAGATGAGATTTACCTGAACTCTAACCCTTAAAGAAAAATGGCTCTTTATAACACCCGCTACAAGTCAAGAGGTAAGTGTATTGTTAACTTGTATATACAAATACAACTATTCCAGAAGCAATCTAAAATAAATCATTGTTCTAGGTTAATATAAAGCCAACGAGTATCTAGCTCCCTTAAAAAGTTATTCCAAATATGTATTGTGTTTAAAAAAATTTAGAAAAAATGCTTATTTTGACCATTTCTTGCGAATGCCCACATTAGTTCAGATTTTTTTTTCTCACTCATTCTTTCACTCATTCATTTCTTTAAAAAAAATATGTATTCCACATCTATTGTTCTGGGATACAGCTGTGAACAGGAGAGCCTTGTGTCCCTGCTTATAGGGTAGTTAGCAGGGAAGA
This sequence comes from Mirounga leonina, assembly GCF_011800145.1. Taxonomy (NCBI): domain Eukaryota; kingdom Metazoa; phylum Chordata; class Mammalia; order Carnivora; family Phocidae; genus Mirounga; species Mirounga leonina. The sequence goes on from NW_023270447.1 coordinate 27,401,802, forward strand.
GAGACACAAAAACAAGCAGTTATATTAAATGACGCTATAGATTGCAAAAACCGCGCCAATACTTAGTAACTTCTCCGTTAGGTAGGGGGAGTCCATTTCCTCATCCTTTGATGCTGGACTGGTTTTGTGACTTGCTTTGACTAAAAATGGAGGAGAAATTGTGCCAATTCTGAACGTAGTAGGTTTCAAGAGGCCTTGCAGCTTTCGCTCCCACAGTCTTGGAACTCTCGGACTGCTTTGTAAAGAAGTTCAGGCCAGCCTGTGGAGGATGAGAGACCACATAGAGAGAGACCCCAGTCATCACAGTCATCTCACCTGAGGCCTTTATGAGTCAGCCAGCTCGTGTTGACCTGCTAGATAATTGTAGATGCATGAGCAAGTCCAGACAAGATCAGCAGTCGGTGGCCCAGACCAGAAGCATGGTCAAGATAAGCCAGTAGTCAATTTGCAAAACCGTGAGCTAAATATATGTTTTTTGTTTGTGTTAAGTTACTAACTTCTGGGGATAGTTTGCAAAAGCAAACTAAAACAAATGACCAGAAAAGTTATAATAAGGATAAACTTAACGTGCAGAGCATAGAGACAGGTTGATCTAACCTACTGAAGTCAGAGAAGGCTGCCAGAGGGAAATGACATCCATCCTGAGACCTGATGGATGAGGACTAGCAGCTAGCTAATGACCTTGACCCCCCCCAAATATAAAAGCTTTATAGAAACAGAGGCATTCCTATCATATCCATCAAAAGTAACTCAAAATATCTAAGCCCAAGACCTTGGATTCACCCTTGACTCTACCTTTTATTTTACATTTCACATGTAATCTTTTGTAATTCTGTCATCTCTACTTTTAAAATATGTCTAGAATCCAACCACTTCTCACCACCTCCATTACTACTGTTCAGGTACAGGCCACATACTCACCTGAATTTTTGCTTTGTGTCCTATGGTCTGTCAGATTCTACTGCACTGTTGTCCTTCCCTAGTCCATTGTCACCATGGGAACTAGAATGAACCTACTAAAACACAAGCCAGATCCTGCCACTCTTTTACTCAGAACTCCATGTAACAGATTTGAATATGGACCCACAAAAGATATGTTCACATGCTAACCTCTGCCACCTGTGAATGTGACTTTAATTGGGAAAAAAAAAAAGTCTTTATAGATATAATTAAGTTAAGGATCTTGAGATGATTATCTGGGTGGGCTCTAACTCCAATGACAAGTGTCCTTATAAGAGACAGAAGAGGAAAAGACACCAGAGTGACGCCGAGGAGATCACGTGAACACGGAAACAGAGATTGTGTTGATGTTGTCCCAAGCTAAGGAATGCCTAGAGTCAGCAAAGGCAGGAAGAGACAAGGAAGGAATCTCCTTTAGAATCTTTGGAGGTAGCATGGCCCTGCACACACCTTGATTTTGGACTTTTGATCTCCATAACTAAGAAAGAATAAATACCTCTTGTTTTAAGTCACTTAGTTTGTGGTAATTTGCTAAGACAGTCCTAGAAACCAATATACTTCCAAGGGCTCCTTGTCTCATTCAGACTAAAGCATAAATGCCAAAGTCCTTGCATTGACCAATGAGTCCCTCCCTGGACTCCTTTCCCCCTACTTCTGACCCCTCTGACATCATATCCTACACCTTCTCCCTATCTTCTCCACTTGGACCTCTGGCCTACTTGATGTGCCTCCAACACAAAAGGCATGTACCTTTTTCAAGTCCTTTGATTCACTGTCCCCTCTAGCTAGCATGTCCTTCCCCCAGATACCTTGCCTGCATGACTCAAGATTTTTATGAAATGTCTTTTATGTGGTGAGTGCAGAGAGTGATCACTTTATTAAAATTCCATTTACTGCCCAACATTTCCATTCTCAGCTCATCTTGTCCCCCTATCCTGACTTACTTCTCTCTACAGCATTTGCTAACCTCTGAGCTAAGTACTTATTCATTTGTTTGTTAACTATCTTCTCAAGTAGAATATGAGCTCCATAAGAGAGAAATTTGGGAGCTTTTCTCATTGCTTTTTGCCCAGCACTTAGGAGACATGGCCAGTAAATAACTGTTTATTTTAATAAATGGTATGTTTATAAGTTGAGGAAAGTATATGGGAAATCTAGGAACTCCTACTTCTGCTACTGGGGAACATTTCCAAATCTCTCCAGAGTTCCTATTAGCTGTCGAATAGCATTCATACTGCTAATTCTCTGGAGTAGAAGAGCATAGATGCTCTAATTTTACAGGACAATGACACTATTCTGTTATGGCAAGAAGATCATATACAATTTGTACTTTGAAACCCCTTGGTTTTCTCTTGTCACTTTATATTTTACTTCATACCAGGCTCCAGAACTCCCAGTGAAATAGTAATGGAATAGCAGCAGTGCTAGCAACAGGTAATGCAAGTTAAAATTTAGGGGCTTAAAGAAGGATTGAAGGGAACAGGATCAAAAGGTGGATATGCATGTAAAGCGGTCTTGGGATGAGGGACAGAGAATGTGTCCTTTGCTGATTTTCTTTGGTGGTGTTTCAAAGAATTTAGGGCATATTTTTACAGAATGGCAACTTCTAAGCATCAATTACATATATACTTAGTTGTATAAACACATAAAGAGTTTGCACTGATCCTGCCAGTTCATGCTTCCTACACAGGGGACTATGAACTTAAATGTCAACATCAATGCACTTGCAGGTATATATATATATATATATATATATATATATATATATATATATAGTCATTATTCCTTTCTCCAAAATATACAGGACAATATAAAGTGTCACAAGACATCTTTTGCACCATTCCCAGTCATCAGAGGAAGAAAAATGGATAAAACAGAAGGCTCCAGAAGTTTCTGTTACCATATCTATGTTATCCGGCTTTAGTAATTTTGCTTTCTTTATGTAATTCCAGAGATGTTTGCATAGCAACAAAAACTGAGACAATACTTCTATCATTTGAAAAGCAATGGGAGAGCTGAAATGAAAATATAAGCAATCAGCAGGAACATAAATGAGAGGCTGTATTCCAGGAGTGGAATTAGTTCAACTAAACCAACGTCTAACATAGTCAAGGAGTTAATAGTGTTGTGGTATTTTAATTACGGTTGGAGTTTGGGTTTGATTCAGATAAAAATCCTCAACTGCTTATCCCTGGCATACCAGGACTGCCCAAACATCTTGGTCTGCAAAATTAGGCTGGGAATAGCGCCCAAATAGGATTTCTGAAAAGATTTTTGGGATTTTCTTCTTTGACTAAGGCTTGAAATTCTGCAAGGATTGCAAGAATAGTCTTTTTTTAAAATGTTTTGGCTAGAAGCTGGGAGTGAAATAACAAAAGAAAAATGTTTATGTGTATTTGCAATGAAAAGTTACCTATAATGCTTATATATTTAAGCAATGTTTGAGTGGAATTGTTTTATTTATTTTTTATTTTGCTCAAGACAAGAACAATAGAGAAGCAGACTTAACTATCGGCTTCATTTTGATGGTAGATTAAACAAATGTCTATTTAAATATCCAATTCCAGCAAACTGGAAATTGGTCATGTATGGGAAAACAAGAAATTCAGTGGTCAGTGGGAGTTTTAAAAAAACACATTTATAGTATTTGAAAATGCCCTGCAATATTGTTTTCTTAGGGCTTTGCAGTGAAAAGGGGTAGATAAAATGTTATCTCTTCTATTCTTCTTTGTGCCTAGTAAAAAGTTGTCGGGGAGGGAATTTTTAGACATCTAAGTAAAATAACTTGGAAGTATATGAAAATTAGTTACATAAGTTCAAAGGAAAACGATGAAAAAAAAAAAAAAAGAAAGGTGTATTTCATTCATTCATTGAAAGTTCACTGAGCACTTTGATGTTGAGGATCCAGTGGATAAAAGAGACCCCGTGGAGGTTGCAGTATATTGGTCTAATGGTGGAGTCAGATATTAAAGAAGCAAATAACAGCCACCTCTCTGTCTACCTTTCTGTCTATCCATCTAGCTATCTATCACGCATTACTATCATCTATCTAATTATAGGCTGCAATATGTTTTATGAAGGATGTGAATTAGGCCCTATGGTATAAATAAGAGGAGAACTCTTGGCTGCTATAGAGGATGTCCTGGAGAGATGCATAAGTGGAAGTGGAAAAACCTAGGAGGAGGTCTTTGTCATAGTAAAAATGTAGCATGAGGGTGGCTTGACTAGGGTGATAGTAATGGAAATAAAATAGGAATGGACAGATTTAAATTATAACCTGGAAGTAGAAAAATTAAACGGCCTGGTGATGGAGGATGAGGAAAAAGGAAGACTCCAGAATGGCTTCTAAGGCAGTGCATAGATGGTCATGTCATTCACTGTCAGAGACAGCGAAGATTCGGGGAAGAACTAGATTAGAAAGAAATCAAGAATTTTGAATATGTTATGTTTGCAAGATCCATGATACCTTCAAATAGAGAAGTAAGTAATATAAGCTGTTGGACATACGAATCAGATGCTCAGAGGAGAGGCCTGGCCTAGGGGTATAAATGAGGTCATGTAATTACAATCAAGTATCTCTTCTGCTTAAACACTCTCAGTGGATTCCCATTGCTATAGCATGCAGTTCAGTGTCTTTAAGATGTTATTGAAACCCATCTACTATCTTACCTTTAAAACCTTATAGGATTTTTGGTGAGCGCTGTGAATTGTGTAAGACTGATGAATCACAGATCTGGACCTCTGAAACAAATAATACATTATATGTTAAAAAAAAAAAAAAAAGAAGATAGCAGGAAGGGAACAATGAAGGGGGGGAAATCGGAGGGGGAGATGAACCATGAGAGACTATGAACTCTGAAAAACAAACTGAGGGTTCTAGAGGGGAGGGGGTTGGGGGGATGGGTTAGCCTGGTGATGGGTATTAAAGAGGTCACGTTCTGCATGGAGCACTGGGTGTTATACGCAAACAATGAATCGTGGAACACTACATCAAAAACTAATGATGTAATGTATGGTGATTAACATAACGTAATAAAAAAAATACCTGATAGGATTTGTGATACATGAAATTATTTTTTCCTGGATGCTAGTATGAGTTAAGATGTAAAATGACAAGTGAAAAGTGAGGTGCTCAATTCTGCATGTGATCTTCCTTCAGCAAGATAGTGTCCTCTGTGTATTCAGTTTATTTTTACTTCAGTAATAACACTTAATAGACTACATCACCATTTATCTATTTATAGTTCTGTCTACTCTACTAGAACATGCATTCATCAAGGAAAGAATAGTTTTTATTAATCTTGTTATACCCAAGGCCTAATATCCAGAGCGCAGAGTGCTTGACACATAGTACATGCTTAATAAATCTAACTGGTAATGCATATTAAACAGAGCAAATAAAAATTAAATTTGCTTGGACAATTTTATAGACTCTATGAGCTCAATTCTAGAGTATTGTTGAGCCAGTGCTAGGAATCCCATGAGGGTAAACTAAATGTTAATATATGACATTATGATCTTCCGTGAAATGTTAAACTGGGGTGTCTTGTAGGTCCTGTGCACGGTAATGAGAGTTCTGAATTCTACTGACATGCTTGGAACCCAAGAAGAAAGCTGAATGGAGGGAATGTTTTAAGAAATAGAAACCTGAGGTTCTTTCTGCCTTCCCTCCCCGCAACTTGACTCTTACACATGTCATTACCAGAAGAAAGGGATACCATTTTCTTTCGACTTCTAAACATATTTAGTCTGCTTTTTGGATATTTCTTTCCCTCTGCAAGTCTGTATTGGAAGCGAATTTTCAACTGTTCTTTTTTTTTTTTTTTAAAGATTTTATTTATTTATTTGAGAGAGAGAGAATGAGAGAGAGCACATGAGAGGGGGGAGGGGCAGAAGGAGAAGCAGACTCCCTGCCGAGCAGGGAGCCCGATGCGGGACTCGATCCCGGAACTCCAGGATCATGACCTGAGCCGAAGGCAGTCGCTTAACCAACTGAGCCACCCAGGCGCCCTCAACTGTTATTTCTATACAGTATGTTTTGGAGTCAAGGAGTATATTTTATGAGACACTATGGCTGACCTCCTCATTCCCTAGGGATGACCTTAACCTTGTCTAGATATGAGTCCTGTCCCAGTTCTTTTTCAAGAGAAATTTAAAAGATCTTTAGAACCAATGTGGTCTCTAGCTGGCAACAAGCTCAAGATCTCTGGTATGTCTAGTTTTTAGGCCTAAACTATTCTGAATGCCACAGCAAATCCCAGAAGACTTGGAAGTTTTAGAATTATTTTATAATTCAGAATGTAAATATGGCAATGTCTGAGGAAAACTGGTGCATTGAAAGAAAAAAGTGACACATAAAGGGTAGCAGCTTGAGCTTATGTTTTAAGGATAGTTTCCTATTATGTGGTAAAAGGCAGAAATTGTAAGAGCCTGGAATAAGAGTCACAAATCCAAGTGCCACTGGGGGTGAGATAGGTAAAGTGAATGATCAGACAGAAAATCAATAAGGAAACATTGACCTTAAATGACATATGAACCAGATAGATTTAATAGATATATACAGAGCATTCCATCCAAAAGCAGCAGAATACACATTCTTCTCAAGTGGACATGGAATTATCCAGGATAGATCACATGTTAGGACACAAAACAAGTCTCAGTAAATTTAAGAAGATTGAAATCATATGAAGCATCTTCTCTAATCACAGTGGTATGAAGTTAGAAATTAATTACAAGAAGGCACATGGAAAAACAAATATGTGGAGACTTAACAGCATGCTACTCAATAGCCAATGAGCCAATAAAGAAATCAAAAGGGAAATTAAAAGAAAAACAACTTAGAGACAAATGAAATGAAAATGCAACAATCCAAAATCTATGGGATCCAGCAAAAGCAGTTCAATGAGGAAAGCTCATAGCAACACAGGCTTACCCCCAAGAAACAAGAAAAATCTCAAATAAACAATCTAACTTTACACCAAAAGGAACTAGAAAAAGATGAACAAAGCCCAAAGTTAGAAGGAAGGAAATAATAAACATTAGAGTGGAAATAAATGCAAGAGAGACTAAAATAAGAATAAACAACAATGACAACCACAAAACAGTAGAAAAGATCAACGAAACTAACAGCTGGTTCTTTAGCTCTAGCTCTTAGTTTCCTTTAGCTAGACTCACCAAGAAAAAGACAAAGGTCTCATATAAATACAACTGGAAATGCAAGAGAAGTTACAACTGATACCACAGAAATACTAAGGATCATAAGAGATTATCATGAACAATTATATGCCAACAAATTGGATAACATAGAAGAAATGGATAAATTTCTAGAAACATACAATCTTTCAAGGCTGAGTCATGAAGAAATAGAAAATCTGAAAAGACCAGTTATGAGTAAGGAGATTAAATCAGTCAAATACCTCCCAACAACAAAAAAAAAAGTATAGAAGCAAATGCCTTAGTTGGTAAATTCTACCTAACATTCAAAGAAGATTTAGTAGCTAGCCTTCTCAAACTCCTACAGAAAATTGAAGAGAAAGAAATGCTTCCAAAGTCATTTTACAAGGCCAGCATTACCCTGATACCAAAACCAGACAAGGATACCACAGAAAAGAAAATTATAGGCCAATATCCCTGATGAACATAGATACAAAAATCCTCGACAAAATATTAGTGAATGAAATTAATGATATGTTAAAAAGATCATACATTGTGATCAAATGGAATTTATTCCAGAGATGCAAGGATGGTTCAACATCACAAATTAATCAACATGATATACCACATTAAAAAAATAAATCATATAATCATCTTAATGGATGCAGAAAATACATTTGACAAAATTCAACATCAATTTATGATAAAAACTCTCAGAAAAGTGTGTAGAGAGGGAATGTACCTCAACATAATAAAAACTATATATGACAAAACCACACTAACATCATACTGCATGCTGAAAACCTGAAAGCTTTCCCTTTAAGATCAGGAACAAGACAAAGATGCTCACTCTTCCCACTTTTGTTCAATATAGTGTTGAAAGTCCTAGTTGCAACAATTAAGCAAGACAAAGAAATAAAAAACATCCAAATTGGAAAGGAAGAAATATTTGCAGGTGACATGAGGTTATATATAGAAAACCCTGAAGACTACCAAAAAGCTGTTAGAAGTAACAAATGAGTTCAGTGAAGTTAGAGTGTACTAAATTAATATACAGAAATTGGTTGTATTTCTACACCTTATAACAATTTGTCAGAAAGAAAAGTTAGGAAAATCATTGTGTATACAATTGCATCAAAAAGAGTAAGACATCTAGGAAAAAATTTAACCAAGGAGGCGAAAGCCATGTACACTGAAAATTAACACATTGATGAAAAAAATTGAAGAAGACACAAATAAATGAGCAGACATTCTATGCTCATGGTTTGGAAGAATTAAATTATTAAAATGTCTGTACTACCCACAACAATCTACAGTTCAACCCCTATCAAAATTCCAATGGAATTTTTCACAGGACTAGAAGAAATAATTATAAAATTTGTACAGAACCACAAAAGACCCCACATTGCCTAAGTAATCTTGAGAAAGAACAAGCTGCAGTTATTATAGCCTCTGCTTTCAAACTGTACAACTAAGTTATAGTAACCAAAACAGCTTGGTATTGGCATAAAAACAGACACATAGATCAATAGAACAGAGTGGAGATCTTACAAATAAACCCACATATATATGGCCAACGAATTTGTGACAAAAAAGCCAAGAATATAGTGGCTAAAGAACAGTTCCTTTGATAAATGGTGTTGAGAAAACTGGACAACCACCTGCAAAAGAATGAAACTGGACCACTATCTTATACCATACATAAAAATTAATTCAAAATGGATTAAAGACTTGAATGTGAGACCTGAAATCATAAAACTCCCAGAAGAAAACATGGCAGCAGGCTCCTTGACATGTCTTGGCATTGAACTTTTGGATCTGACTCCAAAAGCAAAGACAACAAAAGTAAAAATAAACAGATGGGACTACATCAAACTAGAGAGTTTCTGGAAAGAAAACCATCAACAAAATGAAAAGGCAGCCTACTCAATGAGATAAAATATTTGCAAATCATGCATCTGGTAAGGAGTTAATATACAGAATATATAAAGAACTCAAACAATTCAACAATGAAAAAACGATGTGATTAAAAAATGGGAAGAGGATCTAAATGTCATTTTTCCAAAGAAGGCATACAAATAGCCAACAGGCAAATGAAAAGATGTTCAATAGCAAGTATTCATCAGGAAAATCAAATGAACACCACGATGAGATGGTCACCTCACACCTGTTAGAATGGCTATTATCAAAAAGACAAGAAATAACAAGTGTTGGAGAGGATGTGGAGAAAGGGAACCCTTATACACAGTTGGTGGGAATATAAATTGGTATAGTCACTATGGAAAAGAGTACAGAGGTTTCTCAAAAACTTAAAAATGGAACTACCATTTGATTCATCAATTCCACTTTTAGATAGTTATCCAAAGAAAATGAAAATATTAATTCAAAAAGATATATGCACCCTTATGTTAATTGAAGCATTATTTACAGTAGCCAAGATGGGAAAACAACCGAAGTGTACACTGATGGATGAATGGGTAAAGAAGAGGTGATATACTATACAAGGGAATACTACTTTGCCATAAAAAGAAGAAAATCTTGCCATTTGTGACAACGCAGATCGACCTTATGCTGAGTGAAGTAAGTCAGACAGAGAAAGACAAATACCATATGATTTCACTTATATGTGAAATATAAAAAACTAAACAAACAAAACAAAACTCCAATACAGAGAAGAGATAAGTAGTTTTCAAACAGAGTGGGGGATGGGCAAAATGGGTTCAGGGAATCCCTTGTATGGTGTTGGATGGTAACTAGATTTATTGATGTGATCACTTTGTAGTATATACCAATATTGAATTATTATGTTGTATACCTGAAACTAATATAATGTCTACCAATTTGACCTCAATAAAATAAAAAAGAAGGTAAAGTGAATGAATGGAGCAGGCCTCATGTTAGACAATGGAGTAGGCATAGTACATTACAGCCAATTGGGCAGTGCATGCCCTGCCCGAGCTCACAACACACACAGTAAGTAAAAAACCCAAACATGAGAGAGTAAGCCTTAAAAATATGCATCAGATCATGCTACTCCTCTGCTTAGAACTCTCCTATCATCCGCCCCTCTCTCCCCAAGTAGAATGCAAATCCCTTCCATTGCCTGTGAGACACTGTTTGACCTGGTCCTTTTCTGACCACAAATCTTACCACCCTTTACTGTTTCCAGCCCTTCCAACGCCCCCAGCCCCCTCACTGGTCCTCGAACACAACCAGCATGACTTTGTTGCATCCTCCACCTGGAACGATCTTCCCCCAAACTGAAAACAGAGTCTGTTTGGCAGTTTGGTATTCAAATGGTGCCTTGTTACAGATGCTGTCCCTGATTGCGTGACAATGTGATGCCTCCATCACTGTCTAGCCCTCTTATTCTGTCTTATCTTTATAATACTTATCATAAGCAGACATTTTAATATTTCTGAAAACATTCGATGTGAACATGTAATATTCAGTAGACTCTTCTTATATATGTGTGCACATGTGTGTATCTGTGTGTGCATATGTATGTATGTGTGTGTAAATATATATATAATTATATGTAAAATATATATATATAAAATTAGCCAGCATACCTTGGTTTAATCCTGATTAGACATTTCAATATATGTGTATAATGAAGGAGCTGGATCTTGTTGGGTTTTAAGTAGCACACAGTTTATTATTCTTCTCAATTTCTCTTTCAATATACTCTGCTGAACTGTTTTTTCCTGCCCCAGTGTGAACTTTCCAGTGTAGCAAAAGCCCTACAACTCAAAGAAATGCAAAATGAATCATTAATCCTCAAAAATATGCTATAGAAATGAGTGGAATTATGTAAAATATAAATGTATATATTTGAATGATTTTTACATTTTTATTTATATGAATACAACATATACATTTAATAGTCATTTAACGTGGAGGAAGATCAATAGCAATATCTGCTAATATATTTGAAATTCCATTATAGTGAGGACATTACTCTAAGGGAAAAATAGAGTAGAATGAGTTTAAGAAAATTGGGACAAGATTATCTGCAAATCTTCTCAACAATTTGTCTATAATGACAGAGAATTTGTGAACAGTATCAAAGAGAATAGAGGGGTCTACATTTTTGCAATAAATAACCTTTTCTTTCCTCCCCCCCTATAAAACAAAGAGAAATGATTTTAGGGAGAATGATGGTGAAGCATTATGAAAGTAGTGGAAAATGCTAAGGAACTATTTCTGTGTCTCATTATACATCTTCAATTGCTATTCCAGTATTCTACATTTGCTTAAACAGTTAACTACTGCCAAACATAGCAGTAGTCGGCTCTCTGGAAAAGAGACAGTGATTGTGCTGTCTGCTTGTGGAACATGGAGCACACAGATGCTGATGGACCCCCAGACAGGATGGAGGCCTGGCAGAGACTGAGCCATGCAGCTGGTGTTGGAGCCCTTGCAGAATCTTGCCTTTTAACAGTTGAAACTTGAATTAACCCAACTGGGCAATGAAGTTAAAACTCCCATCCTTAACAAAGTGTAGGATAATAAAATCTAGGCAACTGAAATGCACAATGTAAGCCATAACATCATAGAGACGTTTTGTTCTCCTTTGAATGTCGCTCCTACATAAGAAAGCAGGTTTCTTCATCAATTTTGGGCTATCTGACTCATCCATGCTTTCTTCTTTTCCAGGCTTTGAGAAAAGAATATTGGGTAAAAATCCCCCAATACCTTAGAGTAACAGTTTAACTAGTTGCTAAAAAGTGGAAAAAGAGACCAGCTCTTCTATCTCCAAATTGGGGTTTTATTTCCAAGACTGAAACATTACAATAGTCTGAAACCATTAGTGATCTCCTCATTTGGAACAGATTTAATATATCACAACATGAAAATGATTCTATAGGGAAGAGGAAGCACATGTATATTTAAATCATGTAGATTATTAATAATAAATAAACATTTTCTGATTTGGTCTTAGGAATTCCTTATAAATTGAAAAGTAAGAAATTGTTGGAAAAAAACCAAATTTCACATTTACTCACAGTCACTACTTGGTTATCTTGTATTCAGGAAAACACACAATACTAAAGTCAAATCTTTGAAATCAAAATGAATTACCAAACATCGATATGGATATCTGAAGAAATGAAGACAAATATGACCTTTGCTTTAATTCTCTCGATTAGCTCTACCTAAAGTATTGTGTACTGTACATGAATCTAGAGACACAGTGGGGAGCCATGGGGACCTAAGGACAGAGATCAATGAATGTTTAGACCGAGGGGAACTGCAGCTCAGAAGCTATGAAAAGAGAAGACCACTATCTCAAGGATATATAATAAGGCTATTTCTGGTTCTGTTTTATCTTTCTCTCTCTCTTTCTCCATTCCCCCCTCCTGCCAAGATTCCCAGTTCTATAGCTGAACAGTCAGTCAAGAGGACTTAATTCTAATAGAATTATTAATTTCAGTCTGGCTTTATTTTACATCCACATGATGGGGGAGTTTAATTAATCTCTCCAAATTTCAGAATTTTCATCATTTATATAGGGATATAGACAGCATCTATCAACAGGTTTAATAGTGATATAAGGTTTAGAATAGGTAGTGGATGATAAATATTCAACATAATGTCTGGCATAGAGTAAGTATTCAGCATTTGTTAGCCGTTGTTACTCTTCCTTTTCTGCCACTGATTCTTGGCCTATACCAGTTTACCCAGTCTTAGAGGTTATGTAGCTTTTAAGCTTAATTCTTCACAGCTAACTAACACAGTGTCTTAGATGCTCCAGTCCAAATTCCCAAAAGGGGATCTGATAGGCTTGGGCCACAGGTCACTACCATGCTTATGAACTGCCTGCCTTTTCATTGGTGTCCAACCCTGGTCGAATCAGCTGCACCAGGGGGGGCGTAAGAGAAAAAAATGAGATCAAGTGAATTACCATGCATAAAGCAGGAGTTATTCATAAGGAAGTATTCTTTAGGATGCATGTGTAGATTGAGGAGGCATGGTGGAAGTTCCCAGTCAACTATGATTCCCCATGTTGCTGCTATAACATACATCTAGTCTCACTATTGGCATATCTTGTAGGCAGTTCAGATCTCCAAATACGATTTAAGAATTTTCTGAATTTTCGGGTTTCCACTATTGACCAAAGTATATTGGATGATTTTCATCTCTTCCCTCCCCTCTGATGACATGAGGTAGAGTCTGCGTCTAAACATGAGAAATAACGGGTTGCCTACGTGGCTGAATTGGTCAGTATTGTTTGTCACAGCGGGTCCTCACAATCAATCCTCAAGTGCCATGGTCCTGCCGCAATCAGGATTGATTATTGTGAAAGCCAGCTGTGGCTCATCTATTTCACTGCAGATGGCCACAGCCTTTGATTCCATTGAGAAAAGTAATTTGTCACCAAAAACTCAAATGCTGCCTTCACAGTATTTTATTTTCAAAGACACAGGGAGGATAAATGACCATATGGACCTGAATGTGGATTTGTCAAGCCTATGACTGAGAGTCTTGCTCTGTGTTGCAAGTGATGAAATGAAGGGCTGTTGGTTCCTAGTTCGAAAGTTTCTTTGCATCAACAAATCTCAGTGAGTTCAACTGGACATAATTTTTGGTTCTTTGCCTTGCACAGACATGACGTGTGGGTTCACAGCTTAAAAAATCCACGTAACTCCCTATGAAAAGACAAATGCATCATTCTAGTCGTGATAATATAATATAATAATATATGAAGCGTCTAACAAATGGCTTTATTGTTGTACTTATTGCTTCCCAATTTTGATAAGCATTTAAGTTTCCATGCAAAATTACTTTATTCATTTCAGTAATAAAGAAAGAAATAGATGAAATAGAAGTTTGATTTAAAAGTCTCTGTTTTGCTCAAGATAAGCTGGTAAAAAGACATTTGTGGAAGTTACTAAGGACCAGTTTTCAAAAGCTCACTGCTAATTTGAACCCTATCAAAAGAACACACATATATGCACCCATTTTTCAGTATCAGTCAGGAAATATGAATAATTGAAGTGCTTTTGTGCTCTAAATTTTTATTAAATATAACTCAAATGTTGGTCCCAGGACTCAGTCTTGTGTCAGGTTTATTTTAGCAGAATAAATTGGAGAAAAAATGCACCAGATAAAGCCTTCTATTGGAAAATGCATACAAACCGAATTTAAAAAAAAAAATTAGGAAAAGTAATGGATTTCTTAGATTCCTGTATATGTATTCTTTTATTATTTTTAAGGATACATTATTTTGGTTATTCGAAGAGCAGATCTTCACTGCCTAAATGAAATCAGATTGCTATCCAGTGTAATGAACTCCCCAAAGAATGGAAAGACACGTTTCCAGGGAAGAAATCAGGATATCCTGCTTAAGAAATTTCTGCTAAAACTTGAAAAAAAAATACAAAAGAAAATAAATGGCTGTAGATCTTTGTGAAACAGACCGAGTACATTTTCAGCCTGTTATCTGATAATTTATGAAGCATATGTAAGTCACAAGTTATGATGCTGGGTAAAATATGTATGTTATTTTATTGTACTCATTCTAGATTTGCACTGAAAGGAACATATTATCAGCATGAATTTTATGGATAAACTAAAATGTAAGCATTTAGGATAGCTTGAGGAATTTATGTGGTTAGACAACCTTGGATTCTGAATCTCCTATAACCATGTCCAGTCATCAGATATCTAGAGGTTGGCTTTATTGTTTTGTCCTTCACCTACAAAAAAAAAAAAAAAAAAAAGTGGTGATGTTTATCAGAAACTCTTACAGCAGATGGAAGAGCAGCAAAATCAATAGGTTAATACTTATAAACCACAATTCAGGTGACAAAAAGTCTGCAGATGTGTAAAATAAACATTATGCTAATGATAGACTATTGATCATAAAAAAATTTACTTTGCTCTATAACATCTTTCATTTGTTCTGTAGGTTGTATGTATGTTAGACTCAGATATTAAGTAATAGTTATAATGATCATTTAATAACCCCAAGACTGATGTGAAGTCCAGCGGTTTCAGAATTCTTTCTACAGGGTTTTTTTTTTTTTTAATTACCAAAGTTTTATACCTGAGACATGAATAAATTAAAACCTTTTACACTGTCAGATAAAGCAAAGCATATACTAATATGGCATTATAAACTCAGTTGTTCTGGCTTTTTGCTTAGGAATCCTATAAAGAAAACCATTTCAAAAATAATTTACATTTTGTGTAATGTTTTTAACTTTTTCAAAGAATTTCCTATTTTTGTATGTTTATATTCATTTACTGCTTATGAAAACCAAATGAAGTATGTAGATATGTAGGAAGGTCAGAAAGGAATTACTATTCTCCATTCCAGTTGATGGTATTAGCATTTTTTTGGTCATTCAGATTCATAACTTCAGTCTAATTTCTATTTTTTCTCCTTGCTTACTACCTTGAGTCATTTGTCAGCCGTATATATTCCTAGACCAAAATATCTCTTACACCCATCTATTTCTTTTTATTCTCATTGCCACCTGGCTTAGATATCATATCTTTTCCTCTGCCTCAGTGTCATTATCTTCAAACTGACCTTCCCATCACTGGCTTTACCCTTCTTAATTCATTCTTCACTCTGAAGATCCACTTTGCTACTATCTCTGCTCAAAACCTTCCATGATTCCCTACTGCACCTACACTAAATACAAATTCAGTATTCCGAATTCCCTTTTCAGTCCCAGATTCTGGTTAAATAGATGAACTTTGGAACTGGCTTGAACTGAGTTTAAATCTTGGTTCTAACTCTTGCTCTTTGTATAACCTCGCAAATATTATTGAAGATCTTTGAGCCCATCATAGGGTTCATGTGAGGTATAAGTGACATAATTAACTGATGAATTAGTTAGACAAATATTTACCAAATGTCTGTTATGTGTCAGGCATTGTTCTAAGACTGGCAATAAAGCAGTGAACAAGAGTTCCCAAGAAAATGGGCAATAATCAAACAGTACACACACACGTAACTTTTTTAAAAATAAATTTTTATTTTAGATTAGTTTAGATTTATAGAAAAACTGTAAAGAAAGTACAGAGAGCTCTTATACATAGTTTTCCTTAATTATTGACATCTTACATTGATATATTATTAACCTTAAGTTCATAGTTTATTCAGATTTCCTTAGTTTTTACTTAATGTCCCAGAATACCATCCAAGATACCACATGACATTTAGTTGTCATGTCTCCTTAGGCTCCTCTTCATCGTGACATTTTTTCAGATGACCCTTGTTTCTGATGACCTTGACAGTTATTTTAATGTTGGGTAGAGACAACTAATAGGAAGGAAAATAGGCTAAGTAAATGGTTTGAGAGTAAAGGGGGCTGTTATTTCAGATAGCATGGCTAGGTAAGCCAACTTTTGAGGAGATGACAGTTGAACAGAAACTAGGCTATATCAAGAGATTAAGTAAACTGTCTACAGAAAGAAATTTCTAGACTCAGAAAATGCCAATGTAGACACCCTGAAGTGAGGCCTTGGTGGGTTGAAAAAGAAGCAAAAAAGCTAGTCTAAATGGAATTAAGTAGGTGAGAGAGAAAAAGTGGTAGTTACTGAATTTGGTGTGGCAGCCATGGGGATCATGTGGAAAGGGTCTTGGATTTATTCTGAGTGAAATGGAAGTACCTTGGAGCATTCTGAGCAGGGGACTAACATAACTTGTTACATATATTTTTTATTTTATTTTTTTTAAAGATTGTATTTATTTGACAGAGAGACACAGTGAGAGAGGGAACACAAGCAGGGGGAGTGGGAGAGGGAGAAGCAGGCTTCCCGCTGAGCAAGGAGCCCGATGCGGGGCTCGATCCCAGGACCCTGGGATCATGACCTGAGCTGAAGGCAGACGCTTAACAACTGAGCCACCCAGGCGCCCCAACATATATTTTTTAAATAGCAAAAGTATATGAATAATTTTGCATCATATTCCAATCACAATATTTTTTGATTACTAGTCATGTACCATAACTATAGCTCACCTGGATTACTATTTCTCTAATCATACACCAAGCTCCCCAATTTCCAGCCTGTATTATTCCCTTTGCTGAACATGTTTCTGTCTTATCTCTCTTGCAGAATCCTATCTAATCTTAATATCTGTTTCAAATATCATCACTTTTGGAAAACTCTTTCCAATCCTTCCCTCTAAGATATGTTCTTTCTCATGTGTAATACCCTGGAAAACATGATGATGTAGAAATATTATAGGACTTAACATTGGACAAACTCTTGTTTGAATCCAGGATTGATCTACAAATTATCAGGTTACTCTGAGTTTGAATTCTTTATATACAAGATAAGGATATTTAATTATCTCATGAAGTTGTGTCACCAACTAGATGCCGAGACCTGACCTTTACTGCCCACCTGCTTGTAGTCACCCACCTGTGTCCTACATTTTCCCTTGAGCTCTTCTTTCCAGCTTATATCTTTTTTTATTTTTTTATTTTTTTATTTTTATTTTTATTTTTTTTAAAGATTTTATTTATTTATTTGACAGAGAGAGACACAAGCAGGGGGAGGGGAGAGGGAGAAGCAGGCTTCCCGCGGAGCAGGGAGCCCGATGTAGGGCTCAATCCCAGGACCCTGAGATCATGACCTGAGCCGAAGGCAGATGCTTAATGACTGAGCCACCCAGGCACCCTGCTTATATCTTTTTTTAAAAAAAGATTTATTTTAGAGAGAGGAGGTTGGGAAGGGGAGAGGGAGAGAGAGAGAGAGAATCTCAAGAAGACTCCCCATTGAGCAAGGAGCCCGACATGAGGGTTTGATCCCACGACCATGGAATCAAACAAGAGTCAGACACTTAACCGACTGTACCACCCAGGCGACCCTACAGCTTATATCTTAACTCAGGCATATGTAAAGAGAAACTGCCTTTGAGCAATACTGACTGCCAGGACAAGCCCTCCAGCTGGCCCAGACCGCCCAGACAGTTTGAGTTTAACTCCTGACTCACGCCTGTGCAGATGGACCATGGAGTGGTCCTCTAGAATGACAAATGACTACCTTTACTTCATTATAACACTAAAATCTCCACCCAAGGAGGAGCACAAGCCTCACTTATATACCATACAATGTATGAATAGGCATGTTTCCTTAAGGTGCATGTGTGACCTGACCTTATGCTCCCCTCTACATCTGATGACAAGTCTTCCCTATCTAAATATTCATCCTAATCCTAGATAAAAGGAACTCATCCACCCTTGTGCAGGGAGTCACAGCTCTGGAAGCCATTCCCCATGATCTCCTTATTTGCTGCAAATAAAGTCTTCTTTGTGTGACCACTCAACCTGGTGCAGTTTCTGACTTACCAAGAAGTGAACTCACATTGGTTTGGTTAGAGTTGCCTTCTGAGATAATGGCATTAGAAGTTTAATAAATTCCACTTATTCAGAGTAAATTACTTAAACTTCCATTATGACATTTACTAGGTCCCCTTTGATAATAGCTATTGCTTTTTTATATATATTTATAAGTTCATCTAGTGTCTACCATGTCTAACTGCTTTGCCAAAGCCAAGGGTGAGAATAGGAGGTAAAAATAATATTATCATAGAGTCCCTGCACTCAAAGGAGCTCTTACTTGAGTGGAAAACAAGATATGTACACATATATGTACATATATATTATAAGGCAGTGAATGGAAGGAGGAGAAATGTGAAGAAAATGGGTTGAAAATGGAACTCAAGACTCAAAAAATAGGCCACTGATATTAGGTTCTGTGTGACAATCGAAGGCATCCTAGAATCACAAGCTCTTCCCTGCACAGTTTCTTGATTGTAGTAGGTGCTTGAGAAATATTAGTTGAACTATATTTCTAATTTTATAGAGGAGAACACAGGCACGCCTGGCATGTCCAAGTTCGTAGTGCTACCTAGAAGATTTAGGGCTAAAAGAGAGCTTTACTGATGCTCAGCCTGTGCTCTATAGTAGTCATCTGGGCAAAAAGGCAAGGGGCTACCTGCAGTCACAAATTTACTCAGATTTCTTTAGCAGAAACATAATCAGACCTGTAGACCCCAAGACTTTTTCATAAAGAAATGACATAAGAAATAGGTTATATTTGGCTATGAGAAAACTAAGACAAGTTCTGAAAATAGTTTGACCTGGAGAAGTAAGCCAATTATTTTCCTAAATCTCAATATACAATGAGACATTATAATTGATATTTTACTAATTACCTGGCTTTACAACAACTGAAAATGCGCCCCGTGAACATCAACCAATTGGTCAGCAGGCGGTCTTTGAGTTTACTAGCACCCTGCTAATACTAAGTGCTTCCTTCTAAAGCATTTTTATTATTTAAAATAATCATTTAGATTATGAGGGTGCTTTTAACTTGCCCGAAATAAAGTATCCACAAAAAAGAAGTCCATAACCTTATCAGTAAATGCCTTGATGTTCTTTATTGACCCTGGCCGTCACTATCAGAGCTAATCATCCGGGTGGTGACTTATCCCCTACAAAGTGCTTTTGTATGGATTCTTAAGTGTGTTCCTTACAATAGCTCTGACGTAACTTTTTCTATTAATTTTAGTTTTATAAATGAGGAAACTGAGCCCAAGTGAGTTTTCAAAAATAGCTCATTTTACAAATGGTCTACACAGGCGTTGAACCTAGATATTCTGATGTTAAAGTCCATCCTCTACAAGAATAAGTTAAAAAAATACTAAAATAAAATAATACTAAAATGTAGTCCTCTATTGGTGGAGGGATGTGGTCAAGTAGCACAGAAGACAAAGTTTGGCTTCAACTGTATTATTTTCCTTCCTACATTCCTGATTCATAGCAAACTGTCCCTTTATCTTATCTATAACCTCAGAGGCTCAAGGTCCTCATGCTTTCCAGACGACCAACCTCTCTGGAGTCTTTCACTCAGCTCTGCCCTGCAATCAAAATGCCTGAGATACTTTGATCTTTTCATTTCCTCATCAAAGCAGCTCCTTGGTGCTGCTGATCCTGGCATGGTCTTAGGAGGAAAGAAAGCTCATGAACCAGTTCAGTAATGACTGTTAATTTCCATTCTTTACCAAGGGACTTTCATCCTGAAGGGAATTCTCTTTACTCATTAATTCATTCAACCTTTCACTTACTCAATAACTATTTACTTGGCAACTAGTTATGCACTAGGCCCTGTGCTAATTTCTGTAGATAAAATGGTGAACAAAGGAGACATAGATCTTGCCTTCATGATTTTTTTTCTATCAGCAACTACTTCTGTGACAAATTAAGTGTAATTGTAATTAATGCAATGATCGACATGTACAAGATGTTATGAACGCTGATAACCTTTCTGAGGCTGGGAAGTTCTTGAAGAAATGATTTGTAAGCGGAGATCTGAAGATGAATAGAAGTTTACAAGATGAAACAAATATTGATTAAACAACGAGAAAGAGAAATAGACTTAGCAAAGAACTCAAGATAAATCAGACTCAAATTCTGCACCCAAGGAATTTTAAATATAAAAGGTTAAGTTAGATTTATCTATAAATATAGTAGAAGATAGAAAGTGTCATTAAGAAATATATAGCAAAGTTCAGTGAGAGTTCAGAAGAAAAATAAGGATATTTCCATCTTAGAAGAACAAGGATGGAATTTGATGGAGGCTTTCAGAGTTGGTGTAGTGAATGTTGGGTTGTACCATCCAAATCTCTGGTGATCAAGGTTTCTATTCCCTCAGATTCTATGAATGAGTATTGTGTGCTAAGAGCTCAGAGCCCTCTCCCTCTCCAATAACTGCTTTTGACTGAAAGGACCACATCATTCCCAAGTTTACACCACCTCCCAGGGTTGAGGGGAGCCCTCAACCAGGGACTAGTTAATGTGGCATTATAAAGATCAGGCTCCTGTGCCTGGATTGAGGTAACTTCTAAAAATCATCTGTTTCAGAGCTTCTAAGGGGATCAGCTGAAGCCATATTTGCAATTATATCACATTTTCACTCCTCCTTTCTGCCCAGTTCTACTTCCTTTTCTCCTTCTTTACAGGTGTTCTCAAAAACACTGTCCAATAAACCTTTGCACACAAATCTTAGGATCTCAGTGTCTGTTTCCTGGAGGACCCAACTTGAGTCAGTTGGTATTGGGAGTGGTACTACAAAGTGGACCACAAAATGGAATTTTGGAGCTGAATAGACATGAGGATTCCATCACTGGTGGTGATTGGAATACGGATAGCTCATGACATGCTATACAAGCAGGGCAGTTGTTAACACTTTCAACAGTCCAACAGTAAATTGGACTTAGGACAGGATATTGAGGGAAAGGAATGCACTAGTGGGTGCAATATTTCAGGAGTTTTAGAGGTTTGAGGAAAATTGTAATTAAAAGTGTTGTGGCATTGGATGGCTGTTGCTTGGGGGAATCTATATATTGGAGTAAGCCAATGGAAGGCTGAGAATAATTGCCAGTTATAAGCTAAGTGTAAAGGTTGAATTCTCCGTATTAGCAAACTTGCTATGCCAAGGTGAGAATTGGGTTAAGAATATCTAAGTTTCTGTTCTAAAGTTCTCAAATCCTTAGATTCTCTGAACTCTCTGGGACTACAGAAGTGGTCCACTGCTCTCAGTTAAAGGCTTCTACTTAAAGATGATGCAGAGATTTCTGCTTTGCAAGACAGCATATGTACCCTCTGGATCTAACCCTACCTTCCCTCCTGGCCACCAGGCCAATAAATAAGGTCAAATCACAATAATAAATCTAGTGGATAAGTGCTGAGCCGGCTAACTGACAAAAAGAACTATACCTTGATAACAAAGGGCATAGAAAGATTCCAAAATATTAGGTACTTTGGAAGCAACATAAGATGTGATGAAAGTAAGGTGGTGTTGTAACCAGGATGTGTAACCAGGCCATGTGTGATTTGCTGAGACAAATGGAGATGATTAATAGATAATGTTATTTCTAGGTAAACGCGCAGCCATCAAGGGTACTGTCTATTTATGCAATATTTTTAAAAAAAGAATCGATAACCAGGAGTGCAAGGGCAGCTACCATAAATAAATCATATCCCTTGCTCTGTTTCTATGACCGTTTGTTTTCCGATCTGGGGTCATCAATGACTAAAGAAGTCACAGGAAGAAAGACCCTGCAAATACTATAGCAAGTAAATATAATAACTGACACCCTAGTTCCTTTAACTAAACACCGATGCCATTGAACATTTTGAGGACTGTTGGATACAAGGTCTCAGGTGATCTTGATATCCAGGATACCTGTTAGAGTGGAGTTTATGAGGTCCAAGAAGAGACATACTTGGTAGTGGGCAAAACTCTCACATTGATTCCTTTACTCTGTGGAGTAAAAGCTGTCACAGGGAAGGTCAAGCAGAAGCCTTGAAACTGTTCCCTCAAAACCCTGGCCAAGACAGTCGATCAAAAACAATACTGTATCCTGGAAAGAATGACAGATATTTGTGCCAGTATTAAAGACTCAAGGATACAGGGATGGTGGTCTTCATAATACCCTCCATTCAATTCACCAGCCTAGTTTCCATGGAAACAGATGGAACCTAGAAGATGACAACAGATTTCTGCAGATTCAACCAAATAGTAACAGCAATTGAAACGGTTCTGTCAAATGTGCTGTCTTTATTTTTTTTTTAAAGATTTTATTTATTCATTTGAGACACAGAGATACACAGAGAGAGAGAGCATGAGCAGGGAGAGAGGCAGAGGGAGAGGGAGAAGCAGGCTCCCTGCTGAGCCAGGAGCCCGGTGTGGGGCTTGATCCCAGGACCCTGGGATCATGACCTGAGCCGAAGGCAGACGCTTAACCATCTGAGCCACCCAGGCGCCCCCAAATGTGCTGTCTTTAATAGAAAGATTAACATGGCCTTAGTCACATGGTATATTACCACTGAATTGGACTGTGTACTCTTTTCAATATCCATCAGGAAAGAGGACTAGAAGCAAGGTGAATTCTCATAAGGTGGACAAGAATATTTCCTTACTGTCTTGCTCCATATCTTGTGCTTTCTAGCAGAATATAATCAGAAGGGATCTAGATTTAAATATGTCATCCATACATGCCACATGATAGCGCATTGGACTACTATATTGACGATACATGTTAATCAGATCAGTTGACCATAAAGTGGCAAGTACACTGAAGGTCTTAGTAAGTATGCCAACTCTGAAAGATTGGAGAGAAATCCACCAAAGAGTCAAGGTACCAAAGCATTAGTGAAATTTTTAGGGGACCAGTGTATGCCAGGACATCTCTTTTAAAATAAAGACAAATGATTGCATCTCATACTCCCACCACTAGAAGTAAATATGGTATCTGGTAGGCTTCTGCAGATTCTGGAGGCAGAATATTCACATTTAGGAATATCCAACCCACTTACTGAGTGACATGGAAGGCTGCCACCTTTAAAGAATATGCTCCGTGCAATCCAAGCTGCATTTCAAGCAGCCTTGCTGCTTGGGTTATACAATCTGGCCCATCCTCCAGTATTACAGGTATCTGTGGTGGGTAAAACTCCAAAAGAGAATCACAATAGAGACAGGCTGTTACCTGGGGCGAGTCATGCCATCCACAGCATAGTGCTATACACTATTCAAAAAAACAGCTCCTGAATTCTGGTAGATGTAGAGAATCTGACTCTGAAACATCAAATATTCATAGGTCCAGAGACAACCATTGTGAGCTGAGTTCTGGCAGATCCACGGAGTCATAAGTTTGGGCAGGCCAAGTCATAGACCATTATAAGATGGAAGTGATTCATCTGGGATGGGGTGTGAGTGGAGCTATGGGGTACAAGGAAGAGGCTTGAACAAGTTGCCCAGGACCCCGTATCATCTATTACAGTTGCATTGTCACCTTTTCCTTACCTTACACCTATGTCCGCAAGAGGTGGACTACGACCAGGCAATGGAAGAGAAAAAAAAAAGGCTCAATGTGTTTCACAGTTGGATTGACTTCCTTTCACAGGATTCCTTTTACTCTGGAAGAAGCTGTTCCTGATATGCCTAAAATCATGCTATAGTCCAAGTATGGGTTTCTATTTCCAGCTTGCAGAAGCTCAGCCAGCACTATTACCTGAGAGTATTTGGCCCATGAACACATAATCCCTGCCTACATTTTTTTGGATCAAAGAAGCTTCTTTAAACAATGGAGGTGTGACTGTGGGCACATGGTCATGGAATACACTGGTCCTGTCAAATACTGCACCACCCAGGTGTTGCTGACCGAATAGTCTCTTGAAAGTACAACAGAGGTGCCAATTTGCTGATAATACCTGGTGTGGATATGTACCACCCTGTGGAATGTAATATTCAATTAAATAAATTAGCATTATAGGGTGCCCTAGCCCTGATATGTGGAATACATAAGTCTGAGAATCAAGAGGTAGAAATACAAGTGGTCTTACTTCCCATTTTTCACAAGGACCTATTTGGGGAGTTTGTGATCCCCACATCTGTAACTCTAGGCTCTCTATTTCTAGAAATCATAGTTCTTAGAGGGGGAGCATTTTCCTCAGGGGAGATCTCATGAATTCCATTAATCTTTTATGTGATGACTCCTGCCCATTCACATCAGATACTTTTTGCCAAGAGATAAGGAGAGCAATAATGTTGTAATGTTATAATCAGGAGGAGGTAGGACTGCTATGTGAGTAAGGAACAATAAAGCAGGTCATCCACTGGGGCATTTCTTGGTACTCCCCTACATAACTTAATGGTAAAAAAAAAAAAAAAAAAAAAAAGTAGACCAGCCATGGTCTGAGAAATTGGTGACTGGGGGACAAGACTCTTCAGGGATTAGGATTTAGTTCACCCTACATGTAACCTATAAACTAGCAGAGGTGCTAGACTAGAGTTTGGGGAATCTATAAGCAGATACTGAATGAAGGACAATGAATATTAGATGTAGTCTTGGGCTCCACTTTGTACCACTAACCTGCCTCTCCTGAGTTGCCCCAGGAAAAGAGACCAACCAGAATTCTAGAGCTTTTCCTAGGTAGGATGAACCTGCTCTATGAAGAAAGTAGTTCCGAGTGGCACAAGGAAGTGGTCATCCGAAGTGAGTGTGTTGTCATATGCAGATCTGCTTTTAAGATCTACCTGATTGGTGGCTATTGACTGTTTACACCTAGTTACATCCCACTCTCTTCCTTTCAGGTGAAGAAAGCTGCCTTGCTAAAGTCTATGTCCCATTTCCAGGGCAGTTTGCATAGCGGTACAAATGCCTGCCTGGCTCCTCTACCTAGATTGGGGATATGTCTGAAAGGCATCCACAGATTCTTAGTTCTCTGTAAGATTTGCTGAGTCTCCTGTTGCAAAATTATCCAACTTGAACTTCAACCTCTACCTGAACAGTCCTATTTCCCTTGCTCTTTTATAGGTACCATTCCAGAGGGCACTCTCCAATTAAACCCCTATCTATACATTTTGGAATCTCAGAGCCCATTTTTTAGGGAATCTGTCCTATGACACTTGGGTAGGAGAATATTTCTTTTTAAGGAAACAGCTTGTACAGATTCACAGAGGGAAAGTGATAGGTATGAATACTTAGTAATTTACTACTGGAGTTTAGATATATTGGGGAACATGTTTGGGGAGAGAGATTGAAGCCAGATCATAAAAGATTTTGAATGTTAGGATGATTGCCTTGAATACCTAATTTAATGGGCAATCTGGAACATTCATTGCTTTTAGAGCAGGCAACTAAACTGATCTGAACTTTGCCATGGGAATATTGCAAGGTATGTAAATTGCATTTACTTGCAGTTGAGGAAGAGTTCATATTAAAGACCCATTGGAGGGATTACCTTTGTTTTCCTGAGGGAGAAATCATTGTTTTTGACCATGGTTAATGACAGTGGAGATGGTGAGGAGAATTTCCCAGGCCACAGTGTAGAGGTAAACGGGGCTGGGGATTTGATTTGATGTGAGGACAAGTGGGAACTGGCAAACTGTGATATTTCTAGAAGTTTGAGAAAGATGTTTTGGGGCCTTTAGAAGTCCTTAGAAGAACCAGGAAGTGCCAGTTTGCTGGGTTTCCTTGGAGATGATATTCTAGAAATTTTCAGAGGGCATGGGGAAGCTTTTTGTTCAGCAGTTCCCTACTAAAATCCTCCCAGCTGATTACAGGAATGTTTCCTAATCTCTGTTCCCATTTTCTCCCTAGGTTCAGCCTGCTCCATTCATTTCATCTTTATTCTTTTGGGGATTAGCTGAGATAGACTGTGAGTAGGCTGAATAGCTGCTTCTCTCTACCACAAATCAGGGCATATTGTGCAGGCCCCTTCTAAGAGCCAAGGTTTTTAATGACCCCAAGCTTTGACTTAATTATTCTTATTATAGTATTCCTTAAACACATTTAAACATAAAAATAGGTATACACTGTGTGCTTATCGGTTTTATATAACCATGTATAAGAAAAACAATTTTATAAGTTCAAGTCAACAAAAACTACAAAACTAATAAAATTTAAATTAAGATCATTAATTTAATGGACAGACGAAGTTGTTTGTGGAACTGAAATTGCTGCTTACAACCTAAATGATAATCAAGCTCTTCTGAGTTTGGAATGCGAGTACTAGCTAATCACTTATTATGACTTAATTTGCTCACCATTTTCTATATTCAAATTATAGAAAAATCTTCATGAGGATTTCAAATGAAATTAGTTGGGCTTTTCTGAGAAGGTACCTTTCATTTGTCTATGATGCACATTTCTCATTAGCCTTAGACAATTAAAGGGATGCAGTTTGATCCAGTGACATCCTGAACACAAATGTGTATTTGGGAGCCAAAAGTGAGCTACAGTATTTGGTTATGGAGTTTCCATCCCGATGATTCACAGTATGATTCCTGAGAAATGGTTAGGTTACCATACTACACATACATCTGAATTTTTAGTATCTCAGGAATCCAGCAGATTTTTTTGTTTTTTAATTAAGTTTCTTGGTCCACTGCTGCTCTTGAACTGCTACAATGATATTAAATTCTTCATTTGTTCTTTTGGAGCAATGACGTGCAATTCCATAGAATTTCATTTTAATGTACAATTAAAGCCTACTTACCAGTAAAATACTATGTAATTTATTCAGAGTGACCATGATTTAGTGTTTATAAGCCAAAATTTGTATAATCTTATATTTGCTGAATTTCTTTCTTTACTAAGTGGTCCGGTTGTCTCACACAGCTTGGAGATTCTGAGAAGCTTCTAGAGATGAGTGGCCTTCCTTCTTCCTCAGGAAGGCTACGTGTAGAAATATTGCAAAGCCTATCTTATGTTGGTGATGATTTTCAATTATTATTCTTGGCTTTTATGTATAAGTTCCTTCAGGTTTAGGCTTATGAACAACATTGTTGTGTATTTATTTAATCGTGCTCTATAGTGAGATTTATAACTCTAAAGCATAATTATACTACTAATTTTCTGTCCTCTAATCTTATAATAACTTGACTTTAAAGTATGTACTCTGAATCATATAAGAATCATCTATATTATCTAATCCTAACCTCCTCCCCCAAATTTAATTGTACAGTGAGTGATATTTCACTGTCATCATGGAGTAATATTTTCAATGGAAATTAAGAACAGGAAAATTAAGTGAGTTTCAGGGCCATTTGCCTTGTTGAAATGAGTGCACGTCAAAACAATTTGAAAGCTACTATTCTAATTAGCAGGACACCTCAAACTAGGTTATTTGTCTTTGTCTCTGGCTCTAGGAAAGTCACACTTAGTAAAGTGTTCTTTGAATTATCTTTGTGTAAACTTAGTTTTCATAATTTGCTGCCTAAAATCCATGATGACTGGGGGCGCCTGGGTGGTTCAGTCGGTTAAGCACCTGACTCTTGATTTCAGCTCAGGTCATCATCTCAGGGTTCTGAGATGGAGCCCCCTGCATCGGGCTCTGTGCTCAGTGGGGAGTCTGCTTGAGATTCTCTCTCTCCCTCTGCCCCTCCCCCCACCCCTCTCTCTCTAATAAATAAATAAGTCTTAAAAAAAAAAATCCTTGATGACTGGATCATAATTTAACTAAGAAACAATGTGGAATGGACCCTTAGTGTAATTCTAGCCCTAATAGGTCAGATTTGCTATCAAACTAGTACATGTTGGATCAAATCCAGATGGGTTTATTACCAAATGAACCAGAAGGATCTTGTTATAACACTTTTACATCGAACATGGTCCCATAGAATGGATTTCAAGCATAGCATAGTGAGAATGTAGTGCAAATGAAAACGACATGGATAGCTCTTTTAATAGATGAGAAATGTAGGTAGAACAGGGGATAGAAGAAATGTCTTGGGGAACACAGATGAGGATGATATAGGGAACCTGAGTCTGGAGTTATTTTAAGCATTGGCCTTGGGGTATGAAAAGCAAAGGAAACAAAAAGCAAAGTCTGTGAAATTTACTTGAATGTCAGACAAGTGCCTGGCTGAAAACATTTGAAACTGTTATACTCAAATCAGTTCAATATGTTCAGTATTATTATTATTATTTTTATAACTAATTTATTTAAATACTGTTGAGCACTGTAATAAACCACACTTCTCAGAATTTTTTCTGACACCTTTTTACAATAGAGTCCAACACATTTTCTGCTCTCTGGGTTTACTTAGAGCATTCAGTGGTCTACTAATTTCCCTAGGTATCTTAAGTACAAAAATGTGAATTTAAGACCATAAGGGAAAGGCCTAAATTTTTATTAAAAGAAAGTCGCTAAGGGCTATGGGTAGCCTAACAGAACTTTGTTATATTGTATTTCATTTCATATTTTCATTGTGTTTCTTTATTATTTACATACAATTAAAGATCCTTCCCAGGAAATATAAAGACTTTGGTAAGAGCAAATCAATGGCAGTACTTTTGGAGGAAAGCTTGGTGGTTAGTTGGTGATGGCAGGATTTGCAGAAGCTCAGGAATTTAAAAGATGGTTTTTATTGCTTAGCTCTTTCCACAGAGTGAAATATGATTTGGATGAGGACATACGTAATTCCAACACTCTTCCTTGAAAACACAGGAATTACCAAGGTAGTCTGTCTATACAAACCTATTTCTGAGTCTAATTTCTCAGATTCTCTTGAAGACACAACCGATGGGTTTCTCTTTCTCTAGTTACTTATTTTTCTGGTTAAATCTACATGTCCATAAAAATCACAAAGTGAATAGCTGGAGTTGCATTAAAATAGTTTTTTGATTCCGTGGCATCTTAACCAAACCTCTGCTTTTTGATTTTTGCCTCTGCCTAAGAATATACATCTCAACCGATGTTTTCCTATACTTGTAATGAAAGGGTAGTTATTTAGGCAAAAGCTTTCCGATAAATTCAGTAAATGAAATGCATACTCTGCTTTAATCTCTGCACTTTTTCAAAGCAGTGTGGTAATGTCTATGTCTAGAATATTGAAATTCCAGAAAACCAGGACAAGTGAATGTGCACATTTTAGGTCTGAGAACTAGAGGCACTCTGGTTTCAGTACAGTTCCGTCTTCCCTAAATTTGTATAATCCCCACCTACTCCTTTGTTCATGCAACACTGTTCCCACACACTTTCTGCCCTGGGGTCTCTTCTGTTTATGCCCTGTCAACCATCTCTTCCATTGCTTGCCAACTATGCCCTCCCATTAGTCTCTTTTTCTACAAGGAGACATTTTTTGGTCTCTTTTCGTAGCTGCATAGGTTGAAGGAAAGGAGACAATTCTGAACAAGAATATACTTATACATTGTCCCCTAAAAATTAGAAAACTTTTAATATCCCCCAGACTTAAATTTCTTCACGTCATATATGGTAATAAAGTCATATACAACTGCATTATCTTTGTGTGTATAAACAACTTTCTGGAACTCATCCAGGTCTTTAACAAGTACTTATGTCCACATAATGCCCAAACATCCTGATGAAAGATTCAGTCAAATCATTCAGTTATTTAGTTGACAAGACACCATTTTTTGATTATTTGTTTAATCAGAAGATATTGAACAACTGCTTCTTAATATCTGGATGAATGGGTATTGTTTAAATAATGATACAGATCTCTTTTTTTTTTTTTTTTTATTTAGTTATTCTGGTTTCAGTAGTCACAGCTTTGCTACTAACACCTAGAGAGTATTTTGTTCGCTGAGACCACATTGCTGATATTTTTCTATAATCAGACTGATTCTAAGAAATAAAAAGTTAGTTTCAGTTGATCACACAGATTTATTTTTTTCACACGGATTTATTTTTATTCTAAATGTCATACAATCAATAAATCTTTATATGTCTATATTTATATATGTACTTTTATAAGTTTCTATGTATTAAGTAATAGAGATATTCATAAAACTGTTTTAACAAATAAACATTATTTTATTTTATCATGCAGTAATATATAAAAATAGTAGCTGCAAAATTCATTTTTTTATTTTCTTATAAAATGTGCAAAATAAAGCATTTAGACAGGAAGGGGAGGACAAAAGAAACATTTACTTAGTCTTATATTGGTGTGATTATAAGTATTCTTTATCAAGAAAAGTTACTGTTTATTACATCATTGGTATCAACATATTATTTTTGATAAATGAATATTTATTTGTTGAATCAATTTTTAAATTTCCTTCCTCTCTTTCTAACTTCCTAAGTATTTACATGGTCATTTTTTTTTAAGATTTTATTTATTTCTTTGACAGAGAGAGAGAGAGCACAAGCAGGGGGAGTGGCAGGCAGAGGAAGAAGGAGACAGAGGGAGAGGGAGATAGAGGGAGAAGGAGGGGAAGAGGGAGAAGCAGGCTTCCCACTGAACAGGGAACCCAATTCAGGGCTTGATCCCAGGGCCCTGGGATCATGACCTGAGCCGAAGACAGACGCTTAACTGACTGAGCCACCCAGGCGCCTCTGGATTTTGTTTTTTATTTGGATTTCTTTTTGATACTATTTCTAAAATTTTCTGAACTTGAGTCTACACACACACATGCACACACACACCCCATTTTATGGAATAAAATCAAATCTTTAGGCTATTAACTAGATTTTTCTGTTATAATAATGGAATTTTTTGTCACAATAAGTTAATGTACTGACTTTCCCCCTTTAATCTAATTTAACAAGTGTTTATTAAGTACCCATTTTATATTTGAAATGATATGCATATGCAATAGCTGTTTGGGTTAACTACAAGTTTCAATGCAGTCAAAGCAGATATATTGATTTAAAAATACAGAAATGACATTTATGCTTTTTTGTTTTTGTGATCTGGGTGTACTTCTCCACTCAACCTTATCCCTATGCTTTCTAAAATAAACTTTTTATGCAAGTATCTTATTTGATGAAAATTTAGAATTTAAAAATATTTATTAGTTAATAGCTTTTGTCTGGATAACTCAAACATCTTAAAATTGTGACTTAAATAATTTGGAAATTTATATTACCTCCTTTTAAAAATTCCTCTCTCGTTTCTATCCCTTGCCCATATTATGTGCATAACACTATATTTGATAGTCACTTTATTAATTTATACTAAATTGTTATAATGACTTCCATGTACATTTATATTGTTTATTTATTTACAGAATCAGAAAAATTTATTATTAGAAATACAATTTCTGTAACTGTGTATAGTTTCTGCCATAAAATTTGCTATAACTGTGACAAGTGTTTGAAAGTAGAGGAAAAAATTATATGGAATCTGGAGTAGCAATGATTGATTCACAGAACATTTATTCAAGGGCTAAATTTAGCTTTCTCCTTGGTACTGAATGCCAAAATATTTATAGATAGTATGTGTAGACACACATGAACAAACATAAACACATTCATATATGAGTACTTAAAACTTTCGGTCATTTTAATTGTTTAAACAGTAACAAAACCAAAATGGAAAAGCATCTCCCTAAAATTATATAGAAATAATTTCCTCAAGTAATATTTTTAGAAGAACAAAATAATGAAAAAATTCACGTGGCCGATAATATTGGAAAGTTTCCTCTTTCTGTAGCAAAAATAATAAGATACACATTTCTTAATAAAATGAGGAGACAGTATAAAATATCTACCCCAAGCAAATGGCTTAAAAGAGCACATATTGATTAAAAAATGAAATGAAGAATTCACACAAAAATATCACTATTACTGATAAAGAACATTATATGACCTTCCATATTTGGGACTTCAGTCAGCAGGCGCCTGAGCTTGGCTTCCCACTGTCAGTGCTAAAGAGATTAGTGATGTAATTGTCATTGAATCTGATGTCCTTCTAAAGAAAGACCTGAATTTGAAATGCAAATCAGAATTTATTGAATCTTTTATGACACAGTGGAAGAATTAAAGAACTTGGTTTATGATGAGAAGACAAGATTGACAACTAGATAAGAGCTATGTTTTTAGCAAAGTAACAAAACAAAATAAGCAATGAAATGAGATTTTTGGTGGTCTCATTTTAATATGCAAACAGATTTTTTAGTAATGCGAGGACATTAAAACACTTAAAAGATCATCTTCTAGGCATCTTATCATTGAAACAACTACCTTCCCTTTATCCGAGCCAATTAATGGACTCAAATGAAATTCCTGTATAAATCTTAAATACTTGAAACTCCCATTGGTGATAACAAGAATTGCAAGTATATAAACACTATGCCCAATAGTTGTAACCCTGAACTGAGTCAATAATAATGGACGTATCTGTTTTGGCTTCAGGGAATCGAAGGATCCTGACAGACATATCCAAGAATCTCTATTTCTATTCTATAATGCAACATAAGACATTATAAGCTATTTTGGAAATTCTGCATTATAGAGAGAAACTGTATCATCTTGGGCTTTGTTGGACTCAATCCAAAGAATTTTAGTGGGTAAGTCTGTGTTTTGTGGTCCAAAGGCAGCTATGGAGTTGCCATTAAAGGAATATGAGTTGTTATTTTTAAACAAAAACAAAACAAGCTAGATTTCCGCTGATACAATGTGGTTCTCTAACTTGCCCAGGACAAGTAATTGATGTCTGAAAGAGTGGCTAGTGAACTCTTTGGATTCGTGCAGCATTAATTGTGGCCTGGTTGTGGAGCATGTATTACATGTCAAATTTAGCCACAAGAAACATAGCAAGTATTCCTTTCTTAAAGCAACTCGTACATGTTTGTGAATGTAAGAAATGTTAAGAGAATAATACATATCCTAAGCTGTGATGGGGAGAGAGGGGCGACATGAGTTCCAAGAAGAGGAGATCACGTTGAACTGGTGCTTAGCTGAGGCATGAAGAAAATATTTAATTTACAAGGACAAGACGGGAAGGGCAGATCATGTCAGGCAAGGAGTGTAACATGTTGAAAGCGAAAGCTTGAACAATATTAGGTTGAATGATAATGTTAATGATAGTAACAAACATTTACTGATTTCTTGTGGAAGTCTCTGTTCTAAGCACTTTCAACTACTACCTCATTTCATGATCAAACTTTTTTGTTAGAAATGAAGAAAGAAGATTCACAGAGAACTATGTGACTTCCCTAGGGAGGAGCTGGGATCAGGATGCAGGTAATCTCAGAGTTAGTTTAATTGGTTGAAATGACCAGATGTAAAACTTGTTTATTGTGGGAAAGAATCAACTTAGTGCTGACCTATAGACATCTTAGTTGGTTTTATTAACTAATGTCAGGTATGACATATTTATTTTAAAATCAGATTATTGCATTTGCCCATCTTCAATTGTAGGAAATTCCAGTATTTGTGAATCTGAGTTACTGGTCACATAGTGGTAGGTACATAGCAAAAGAGAACCATTATTATGTAGGAACTTTTAGTTTGTCTATTTACTGAGTTTCTTTACTGTCCCAAAGCAAATTAAGTTGTTTAACTCAGAAAAAAAAAACTCATAAAAGAGAAAGTTTGAAATGACCAGTTGTTCAATTAGAAAAAAAATGGAGAAAAGTCTTAATTTCTGGACAGTCTAAATGTAGAAAATCCATTAAACACTAAAACTTGAGGCAAACTTACAAATTTTCTTCCTAAATTAAAATCGAAATTAATACTGCAAAGTCATTACACTATAGAGCTGGATATAAATGTAATTAATTGATGTTAGAAATATCATACAACTTAATAGAATTATTTTGCTAATAGATTTTCAATTGAGACTCCTGACTATAAAATAAGTCACTTAATGGACTTTTCTGGAGAATCCTAATAGACAAAGTTAATATACATTATTTATGTTCAGCAGTGTTTTTTATTATACACATGTGCCCAAAGGCTTAGGCAATGGGCAAAGATTTTTTTTTTAAGTAAATTGCAAGAATAAATAAATTAAATAAAATTAAAGCCACATGTTACATTTTGGGGGCCAGGGAGAGCCATATTCATGTTCATGTGACTGTTGGCTACTCCGTATGTTAAGCTTGAGTCTGGTTTCGGGTAATCTTATGATTAAACACCTACTCCCAAAATAGTCTAGGGCCGGTCTCTAGTGCCATGCAGAGAAAGCAGTGGTTGGAGACTCAGGTTCAGCACATCCTCAGAACCTTGAACACAATCCATGCAGTTTTTGATCTAGCTGTGAGGCATCTTGGCAATTTAAAGGGACACATTCTTCTAACTAGGTAACTTTGAAGAGGGGGGTGTTCAGTATAATATTGGATAGTTTAGGTCATCAGACATGTACTTATTTGAGCTTCTTCACAATCCAATACCTGAAAAAAATATGGACCAATTAGAAGTCGCATCCTTTCCAAGGGATTGTCTGGGAAAGGGATCAGGAGAAACAATGGACTTCTCTCTCTACCTTTCTCTTCATTAAAACTAAGGAAAGAGAAGAGAAAGATGTCTGGAATGGAATGTGAGATTGTTTTATTAAAAAAAAAATCTGTTATTATGGATTTACTTCTAATCATTCCTTGACTATATGATTATGTATTATGACAAAATGTCATAATACCAACTTTTTGATGGAATGTCAGAAACATTTTATAAGTCTGTGGTTCCCTTACAACTCAAATGCTTTTATAACTCCATAAAGTTACTATAATAGGCTTTATGATTTCTTTTAAATGACTGTCAGAGGGACCTGCCATTATCTTGACACTTGTATTTGAGAAACTTTTGCTCAAGCTCTTGTACACCTTCATGGCAACATTCAATGTCTGGGTTCTTTTGTGGCTTCCTCTTTCTGCTTCTCATTATGTCTAACCAGGAATGTTTTGTCTGTTTTGATCAGCAAGGTTAGAAGTGAGCCAAATTCTGAACAATTTTTTTGCACTGTTTTTCAGTTCTGTTTAAGAAATACTTACTGAAGCTCTGGACCCATAAAAATGAAGTGGATTTTGAGATTTTATTGATGTAATGGAAGAGCAAGTATTGCCCATTGTTACTATACCCAAAACATTTCAGAAGTACAAGCAGAGAAATATGTTTCTATCATCAGAGTTTAATATGAAATCATGTTCTTCTTCTGTCATACCGAAAATTTGTCATAGATTTTATCTGCAATAAAAGCTATGTCAATGGTGCCACGTAATACATTTGTAAAGGTTAGAGATATTTTAACCCTCATCTGTGACCAGAATAATAATAGTAAGTAACCCAATGAAACACCAATGGCAGATTGTTAAGAGTGTAAAAATTGTCTGCACATATTAATGCAAAACAGCATAGGAATCCACACATTGTAATGCACGGGGTGTCATTTCAAATGGTGTCCTTGAAATGATAAATTTATAACATAAGTAAAAAAATATATGATTACTAATTCTATCAATCTTATGTCCTTGTCACGGATTTGTGTTTTTAAAGTCCAGAGAGATTATGCTGTTGTATTGGTTCAAACTCTCATAAAGTCCTGTGAAAACGTAACAGCCACATTACTTTAATGACTTACTTTTTGTCTTGTAACAAACCCTGCATAATGAAGAGCGTATTCTCAGAAATACAGGTTTTACTTATCTGGCTTTCAATTTCCAAAATTTATATAATTCTCTATTTTTAACTTCTGCTAATTAGGAAAACTAGGAGTAAATATTTGTACCTGGATCAACTATTCCTTGGAAAATTAAAGTTGCTGACATTTATTTCTGTAAAATTGTAGTATCTCTTGTTTTTTTTTTTTTTCCTATTTCTATTTCTTAGTGTGACTTTCCAAACAGAATTTACTTTCTCCTTTAATTGCACATTATATCTTTATATTAAAAGCTGAATTTCGAATGTTACAACTTCTTTATCAGCAGCTGAACTACTGCTAAGCAGCCACAGGGCATATATTTAAGTATCTATACCCAACATTGAGTTACAGGATAACTACAATTCAGAACTAGCTAGAAAAATAAAATGCATTTTTAGATTTTGTTTTTCACTGAATGTACACAAGAAACAAGTAAAAGTTTTACTTGGGAAAATCCAAGTCAAACTCCCCTCCCCCTCCCACTTCCCCTCATTCTTCTCCTCCTTCTCCTTCTCCTTCTTCTTCTTCTCCTTCTCCTTCTTCTTTTTCAACAGCCCAGACAGGGGATTTATCTAAACAACTGAATTTCTTTCTTAAGGCTCACACTGACTTCTGGTCATTTTATTCTGAAGTGCAGAATGTATTTTGAATACAAGATGATTTAATTTAGTTGGTTTAATCCACAGTTTCAACTTTTGCCTTTTCTTTTAAAACACGTTCCATAAAAGCATCCACAGAAGCCTTGTTTTGATTACCCTTTATCCTTCAGCCTTAGATCAGTATCAGCTTTTTCCCCTTGCTCACAATCCATTATAGAAAATACTGTAGATTTCTACAGCATGACCAAAACTCACATTATGTTTGCAATTTTCCGTAAGATTTGTATAGTATAAAGTAAAAATGTTTGCTTTAAGAGACATCTGCTATAAATAAAATGACAGTGTAAATTTTCAAGAGAGCTGCACAACTGTTGTTAAAAGTTCATAACATGAGCCTTCTAGGGTGGGTTCCAGCACTTAGCAATTTTCCAGAGGGTCAATAGTGTTCACCTCAATGTTCTTGAACCCCCACCCAACTCCTGATTCTCCCAGCCTCCCTCCCAGCTCCCAAAATTGCAATGAAATGAGCCCGTAATACTTTCAACGCCCTTGCAGATCAGCTTTCATTCTCAAAGAAACATGGGAATGGCATTCAAATATGCTTCCTACTCTTACAAAATATTTCCTCAAAATGCCTTAAAAACTCAAAGCAGTTACTTCAGATTCTGATAGTAGAATCAGCCAGCTTGAAAGGGTCAACCATTCTGGTCAGTGACACATATTGTTTAAGAAGTTTCCAGAACTATTCATTAAAGCTCTGCCCCAGGAGAAATGTGTTAGGGATAACAGAGACAGGCTGGCATTTCTTCTTCCAAATTTTCCTGTTAGTATTCTTCAAAAACAAAGAACAGAGTTCTCATAATATGCTTTTTTTGAACGACAGAATCTTGTATGTTGCCTAAAGTGAAGATCTCCATAGCGGCTGTAGTCAGAAACTGAGTTGAGAAATCATTGAGTAAGAATGACAATCAGAAGTCAAAAATACACCGTAGTTCAGAGGAAGACAGAGTCACTTTCCTGAACATGGTTGTTGAAGAAGATTTTTTTTTTAAAGATTTTATTTATTTATTTGACAGAGAGAGACACAGCGAGAGAGGGAACACAAGCAGGGGGAGTGGGAGAGGGAGAGGGAGAAGCAGGCTTCCCGCCGAGCAGGGAGCCCGATGTGGGACTTGATCCCAGGACCCTGGGATCATGACCCGAGCCGGAGGCAGACGCTTAACCGACTGAGCCACCCAGGCGCTCCGAAGATTTTTAAAATACATTTGAAAACTCCTTGATGATGCCATTTATATATTTTAGTATAGCTGGTGAAATCAGAGCATCAAATGGTACTTTAAAATTCAAAATATAAAATTCTATAGAATGACAAATACGTTATATTCAGGTTCTGACCCTAATAAGAGCTTCAGGGGTTGATGGAGACATGTGTAACTTAAGGCTCACTATATTTTTCCAATAAAAAGAAGGGAAGTAGCAACTTGTGTGACTATTTCTTCATTTATTTACTGTATATCTAGTATGACAATACTTTTTGGTATTTAGAGGAATATATTTTAAATGGTTTTTTCATTATGTTACCTCAAAGGCAAAATTATTTTATGGGAAAATTGATTTGCTATCAAATAAAACAAAGATAAGCATTTAAAAGGCCCAAACTAGTCAAACGATGGAAGTTTTGCTCACAAACCTTCCTGAATGTGTTACTATCATTTTGTGTGTGTGCATGTGTGTGTGTGTGTATTTTCAAAGCTTTCCATATTTATTGTTCTCAAAAATTACTTTTTGTAGCAATGGGGGAAATGTTAGGCTGCCACTTTCTCAGACAGCAAGTACCTAATGCACACAGAAATTACATAAATTGTTATGACTATCAAAACCAATTGCCAAATATTTTTTACAAAATACCTCCCCCTCTTATAAATGGTTTAATTTTCCCCTATCTCTTTGAGTCCTTTATCTTCTCCAATGTCCTACCCTGCAATATGTGTGAAATTTTATCAAAAGCTTTCTGATATTACCATAAATTACTGTGTAAGCAGAGCTATTGCTTATCTGTCAAGGGAGGTTTTTTCTCTTTCTTTAGCAATTTTCTCCATTCTATATGTGTGAAAGGTTTCCTTGCTATTTCTTACCAAGGACTGTACCTTAAAGGCTTTGACTTTTACTAAGGGGATATGGTAGAAAGTTTCATAGAATAACCTCGTGACACCACAAACGGTCAAGAAAAGCATTTTATTTCACATGTTCTTTCTTTAACAAGTATTGAGGGTGAATAATTTCTATTTCTATAATGGCAGGACATAGTCTTATGTCAAATATAGAAAATGTATTTCTTTATGTTGAATGTATTTTTCTACATTTTTAGTTCATTTTGTTTGTATGTTTTGCATGCAATCACTACTTGCCATTTTTTTCCAATTATTTATTTTTAAATCTCTTACAATATGTTTCATTAGTGCAACATGGTAAATGTTAATCTTTTGATAGGAATTATTTTACAGACCCTATTGTACCTGGTTAGTCATAATTTTTGACAACTATGCAATTATCTTTTCTATTGTGAGCTTTCTTTAAAAATATTCAAGGTTAATTGGATAGATATTATACTTTGGATAGAAGTTATGATGATATCCTATTATAAACTGTATAATCTGGAAGGAGGCTGAATATCAGGGTTGTTTTATTATTGCCACAGGCAGAGATGGAGTGAAATTTCTATTTTGGGCAGTGCAGGGAAAAGGTCACTTTGAAGATCCAGACTTTGAGGAGGATTGTCATGATAACAGAATATCTGGAAACTGCTTTAAAGAAGAATAACATAAAGCCCTCAGTGATGTGCCTGGGGGGCTCATCAGTCAACTGGAATTCTGTTTCACACTCAATGACTCGTTCTGCCGTATTTTTAATTCTACATAAATGTCACCTCAGGTATATTTAAAAGCCCTTTACAAAAATTAGATAACCCATCGTTCCTCCTATAGCACACACATGCTAGGACCACAGATGAATTAAAAATCAAAATAGAAAAGATGTGTCTCTGAATCTGTTTGTATTGAGATCTATGCAGTACTGTAGAAAATGTTCCTATTTATCATCAAGACTATGTATGTCAACAGCGATCAAATTGTTTTCAAAGGCAACAGCAGAGATAATAAGCAGTGACAACAAACTATCAGGCTTCCTTCTTGAATGGTAATTTTATTCTCAGCACAGCTCCTCCGTACAGATGCCTTCACTCTGACCACAAGGAGCAGACCATCTCTGCACATGTGATGGGAAAACCCCTGCAGCCTCCATGTCTTCGAGCTCTTCTTTGATCGCATTATTTGTCTTGTAGATTTATGCCTTTGTTGAGAGTAAAATCGAGAGTGCTGCTTCTGGTGATGATCCATTCTGGGTTCCACACATACTGCCTCCAAGTTTAGCCATATGAACCTGGACAAGAGTCAGGTAACTTGGGCAAGGACATTTCCCCATTTTCAAAGTGGAGACAACAAAATAAACTACATCAAAGTGATTTTGTGAGGATTAAACAATGTTAATCTATTTGTTTATTACCAAATTAGTAACTAAATGTATTTCTTTTTTAAGAGCGAGCGAGAGAGAGAGAGAGAGAGAGTGCAAGGGGGACGGGAGGGGCAAGGGAGAGAGAGAGAATTTGGAGAAGATGCCCCACTGAGCACAGAGCCCCATCCCAGGACTCTGAGATCACGACCTAAGCCGAAACCAAGAGTTGGATGCTCAACCGACTGAGCCACCCAGGAGCCTCAGGAGAGAGAATCTTAAGCAGGTTCCATGCCCAGCACAGAGCCTGACTTAAGGCTCTATCTCAAGATCCTGAGATTATGACCTGAGCTAAAATCAAGAGTTGGACGCTTAAATGACTGAGCCACCCAGGCACCTCATAAACGTATTTCTTTATTTAACTTAATAGACTATTTT
This sequence comes from Mirounga leonina, assembly GCF_011800145.1. Taxonomy (NCBI): domain Eukaryota; kingdom Metazoa; phylum Chordata; class Mammalia; order Carnivora; family Phocidae; genus Mirounga; species Mirounga leonina. The sequence continues at coordinate 27,442,325 of NW_023270447.1, forward strand.
TTTTTTTTTAGTAGTTTTAGGTTTACAGGAAAATCGTGCAGTAAGTACAGAGAGTTCCCATGTACTTCCTGCCCCCAGTTTCCCCTCTTGTTAACATCTTGCATTACTGTGGTACATCTGTTATGACTGACAAACCAATATTGGCACATTATTATTAACTAAAGCCCATAGTTCACATTAGGATTCATCCTTTGTGTTCTACCATTCTATGAGTTTTGACAAATGCATAATGTCATGTATTCACCAATACAATATCATACAGAATAGTTTTACTGCCCTAAAAATGTCCTGGGCTCCACCCGTTCATCCCTCCCTCCCTCCACAAAAGCCCTGGTGACCACTGATATTTTTATTTTCTCCATAGTTTTGCCTTTTCCAGAATGTCAGAGAGTTGGAATCGTAGTATGTAGCCTTTTCAAACTTGCTTATTTCACTTAGCAAAATATATTTAAGGTTTTTCCATGACTTTTTGTGACTTGATAACTCATTTATTTTTATCACTGAATAGTATTCCATTGCTGTTGATGTGCTATAGTTTTTTATTCATTCACCTTTTGAGGAACATGTCCGTTGCTTCCAGTTTTAGTGATTATGACTAAAGTCACTATAATCATTGTTGCATAGGATTTTGTGTGGACATGTTTTCAACTCCTTTGGATAAAAGCACAGTTGCTGGGTCATATGGTAAGAGTATGTTTAGCTCTTTAAGAAACTGCCAAGCTATCTTCCAAAGTGGCTGTACCATTTTGCATTCCCACCAGCTATGAATGAGTGATCCTGTTGTTTCACACCTTTTGCTGTGTTTGTCATATCAGTGTTTTGGATGGTATCCATTCAAAGAGATAGATAATGATATCTTATTGTTGTTTAATATGTTTATTTTTTAAACAAGTATTTATTAGCTCTTTTGTACCAGTCCCTGTTCTAAGGACTAGGGTTACAGGAGGGAATGAAACAGACAAAAAAAAAAAAAAAAAAAACCCCCCCCCCCCATTTGTCTTCTAGTTGGTGGAGGCTGGAAACAATGAAATTAGTGGTGAATATATATGGAGGCTGGTGATAAATGCCAGTGGGGAAGAAACTTGAGGGCAGAACAATGTTGGAGCGGGGACTGCGATTTGTAAACAGTGTGGCCAGAGAAGGTGCTAGGAAGAAGATGGCATTTGAGCAAAGACCTGAAGGAAGAAAAGTGAGCAGTCATGCACACATCTGGGGGAAGTGTTCCAGGCAGAGAGAATACCAAGTGCCAGGCCCAGGGGTTTAAGAGTGTGCCATGAAGGTTTAAGGAGCAGCCCAGAAGCCAGCGTGAGCAAGGAGGAGATTTTTCAGGAAAGTCCTGGAGGCCGCCTTACGTAGGATCTAGCAAGACATGATAAGGGCTTGTCATATTACTCTAAGAGAGATGGAAAGTCATCAAAGCAGGAAAGTTTTTAGCAGGAGAGTGATATGGTATGACTTACTCCTGAAAGCGTCATTGGGCAGCTACACTGAAAATAGGTTGTAGGGGTCAAGGGCAGTTGCAGATAGACCAGGTAGCGAAGCTCTTGGAATAAATCCACACAAGAGACAGTGCTACCAGCCTCAAGTTTGAAGAGAGTGATCAGAAAGTGCTTGAAACATTCCCTGCCAGATGGTATTATAGTTAGTATTATCTTTCTTATTATTGTCAATCACTAACATAAAAACATAAAATGCTCCTATTTCCTACTCCATGTTTCCAATTATTATGACATATTCTGATGTTAATTATTCAACTTATTTTCAGTAAAATTATTTATAACAGTGGGCACCTGGGTGGCTCAGTTGGTTAAGCGACTGCCTTCGGCTCAGGTCATGATCCCAGGGTCCTGGGATCGAGTCCCGCATCGGGCTCCCTGCTCGGTGGGAGGCCTGCTTCTCCCTCTCCCACTCACCCTGCTTGTGTTCCCTCTCTCTCTGTGTCTCTCTCTGTCAAATAAATAAATAAAATCTTTAAAAAAAAAATATTTCTAACAGTGGTTATGGATCTTTAAAAAATCCAAACTCTTTTACTTTGAAAAGTTGAAAAAGTTCCTATCGGATTAGATTTGCATGATTTTTCCAGGATATGTCTCTTAAATATTTTTTCCCCTCTTGGAATATATTTGGCTCATTTAAAATATAATTCAGTTCCAATCTGCAATCCTTCTATCTGGCAAGTCAAAGTGTCATATGAAATAAAGGCAGAGGCTGGTTAAAATTTTGGGCTTCTAAACATTGTTTTTCTTCCCCAGGAGCAGCAAAATCAGGGGAAGGAGTGCTACAATAGGGCGTCATTCAGAATTATGAATGGGGCATCTTTGGTTGGAGGTTCAACTCTCTGAGAGTGTGCCTGGGTGGGGAGATTGTGAGGAGATAGATTTTTTTTTTTTTTAATAAAAGATTAAATCAGGAAAGCTAAATGTCCAGCTAGCTGTGGATGAGAGAAATTGAAATCGGCCCTCCCCCGTCCTCCTAGTTTCATGCTAGATTGGAAAAAAGTCACTGGGTCTCAGGGAGTCTAGGAAAGCATCAAGTGTACTACAAATGAGTAAGAATTCTAGAGAAACTCTCCAGTAATTTGCTACCTGAATGTGGCATTAGGCAGTTATCTAAATCAATCCCAACAATGACCTAAGTGTAAGTGTAAATATAGACATTAATTCACTTAAGAAATATTTGCTGACGGGCGCCTGGGTGGCTCAGTCGGTTAAGCGACTGCCTTCGGCTCAGGTCATGATCCTGGAGTCCCGGGATCGAGTCCCGCATTGGGCTCCCTGCTCGGCAGGGAGTCTGCTTCTCCCTCTGACCCTCCCCCTCTCATGTGCTCTCTCTCATTCTCTCTCTCACAAATAAATAAATAAAATCTTTAAAAAAAAAAAAAGAAATATTTGCTGAGCATGTTCTCTATATGAGAAACTCTTTTTAGGAATGAGGGATACAGAGATAAAATAAAAAGTCCCTGCCTCACTGAACTTAGATTGTAGTGGAGGAGACAGCTGATAAACATTTACGGAATTGAATATATAATACAATTTTACGTAGTGACAAGGGCTAGGCAGAAAAACATGAAGTGGGCTAAAGGAATGAAGAGTGACAGGAGTGCATTTTGGATAGGCTGTTTGGGAAAGAGATCTCTGAGGAACCGACATAAGAATGAGACACAAATGTAGCAAAGATGCAAGCCATAGTCCTAGGGAAAGCATTCCAGGCAGAGAAAAGTCCAAGGGTAAAGGCTCTAAGGTGGGAACATTTCTGGTTTGTTCTAAGAATAGCAAGGAGGCCATGTGACTCCCTACCATGAGGGAGTGAGGAGAACAAGGTTAGGAGATGAGACTGATGGGGAAGGATATGGGTTTCTGTGTCATGGGCAGCCATGGGTGGTTGAGACCACTGAAGTATTGTGATATGATTTTCATTTTGGAAAGATCATTCTGCAGGGCAGGGAGAGAAAGGAAGCACAGAGAGAAATAGAAGGTCTAATCAGGCAGCTATTGCAGGCACCCAGGTGAGACCAGGGCTTGGATGACTTGGTAGTGAGTAAATCTGAGATACATCTATAGGTAGAGGTGACAGTATTCACTCATGTGAGAGAAAAAAAAAAAGAAGAAGAAGAAGAAAAGAGAGGTTTGGCACATGAATAGTTGTGTGAATGGTGTTATTTCACCAAACAAGGAATGCAAAGTCAGGGGAGTGCAGCTGGAGTGCAAGGGAAAGTTTTTCAAAATTCGGAAGATACGTTATCTTCTTGTGTTCCCCACACTTCCGAGACATGAAAAGCAATTTCTATTGTTTAAAAAAATAGTATAACTTGAGATAAAATGGAGGTGGGCCATTTAACTTTACTCCCTTGAGATAAGCATAAATACAGTCTACCACATTAATTCTTGAAGAATGTTCTGTGCCCCATTGGTGGGCTTTGAGGGACTTTCCACATAGCCTCAAACTGACTGAAATGTACAGGATGTCCCTCTCAACATTAAGGAAAAATCAGGCCTTACTCCATAGACCTATCTTATCTTTACTTGTAACTAAGAGGTTTTTGTTCTGTTTTGTTTTACTAGTAACCTATGATAGTAACATTTGGTATTTATACATCAAAAATACCAAGTTGCTAGAGCATCCTGAAGGCTAATTTAGTTTTATACTCAGAAATGTTGACAATGCTTGACAATATTCCCTCAGTTTAAGGGAAAAATAATTTGTTATAGGTGAACCAGAAATGTCCAGAAATGGCCAAGATTTTAAAATCTGCAAAAGAGTGAAGGAGCTTGTCCTGGGATCAAGTCCCACATCAGGCTCCCTGCTCTGTGGGAAGCCTGCTTCTCCCTCTCCTGCTCCCCCTGCTTGTGTTCCCTCTCTCGCTGTGTCTCTCTGTCAAATAAATAAATAAAATCTTAAAAAAAATAAAAAGTTAGTATCCACTTTAATCAGTTTAAAAGGTGCTTTCAAAAAATAAAAAAATAAAAAAAATTTAAAAAGATGCTCAAGGTATTACAGAATTTCAGTGAAAAAGAAGTTTCAGCGTTTTGAGTTTTGAAGAAATGATTATATCAGGAACCAAGGTGTGGAGTTGTGAGGCTAATTGTGAATGCAATTCAAAAATCATAAGCTGGAAGTTGTGGATGAAACCCAGCCCAGGGACAAAAGGCCCCGATGGTAAGCTTGAAGACATTTAGTCACTGGTATAAAAAAGCCATTTTCTTCCTTTAGGCTTTTTGCTTTGCATAAGAAAACATGAAAGATATTTAAGAAAGTTTGTTCCTATAGCTGTAATAAATGATGTAGTGACACATGTGACAAATGAATCCCCATACGACCTAAAATGATTGGTTTTGTGATGCTCCCCGAGCCTGTCTTACCCGGGGAGGGTGTAGAGAGTGACCTGCATCCTGACCCTGCTGCTCATATGAGTCAGGAAAGGCATTGCTAGAGCCTGGTGGTACATTCCTGAACTTCTGCCTGAGTCCTGATCCCCCTAATTCCTAGCCTAAGGATGCAGCGAGGCCAGAGGGATACTGGGAGGATACTAATGAAGCAATTGAGTTCATGTAAGGGTTCCTTTTTTCTTGCTTTAGCCATAGTTCAATTCCTGTGACTTTTTCATGCAAAGTACTTTCATCACTCTTCATAGTACTGTTTTTGTATACCCTGTGATTTCTCTCTCTAAGAGACAGCCTAACAATTTAAAAGTATTTGCCTTACTTACAGCTACCCCAAAAGTAAACTTTTAACAAAGGGCAAAATTTTACCCCCAGTTGATGAGATCATGAAGTCTTGAAAATGTGAAGGGTGTTATGACAATGAAGTGCCTAATTGAAAGAGGGGAGAAATGGCACCCTTTTTATTACCACTGGGAATCCCAGTATACCAGTACAGAGAGGGAAGCCTAGCTGCCCAGTGTAGGCCATCCCAAAATGTACCACAATGGTGTATTGGTTACTTTGAATTGAATCTCCTTGAAAAACAACCAGTGCAAGGAAACTCAAAGCCTCTCCTGTCACCCTGAAAGCAGGAGACTAATATCCCATATAAAAAATTCCCTATCTGGGCTAAGAAGTAAAAAGACATTCTTATCACCAGAGATAGGGACTTTAAAGTCTAGAAAGGTATAGAAATCGCACTGGATGTTACAAATAAGTGATGAATCACTAAATTCTATTCCTGAAAACAATATTACACTATATGTTAACTAACCAGAATTTAAGTAAGAATTTGAAAAAGAAAAAAAATAAATTTTACATAATGGATTGTTTGGAAAAAAAATAAAAATTTAATTGAGTTTTTCTTTTTTTTAAAGATTTTATTTATTTATTTGACAGAGAAAGAGACAGCCAGAGAGGGAACACAAGCAGCGGGGGAGTGGGAGAGGGAGAAGCAGGCTTCCTGCCGAGCAGAGAGCCCGATGTGGGGCTCGATCCCAGGATCCTGGGATCATGACCTGAGCCGAAGGCAGATGCTTAACGACTGAGCCACCCAGGTGCCCCAATTGAGGTTTTTTTTTTATTTTTTTAAAGATTTTTATTTATTTATTTGAGACAGAGTGAATTGAGACAGAGAGCACATGAGAGGGGAGAGGGTCAGAGGGAGAAGCAGACTCCCCACCGAGCAGGGAGCCCGATGCGGGACTCGATCCAGGGACTCCAGGATCATGACCTGAGCCGAAGGCAGTCGCTTAACCAACTGAGCCACCCAGGCGCCCTGCCCCAATTGAGTTTTATAATGAAAAGAAAAAAGAAGAAATAAACTGTGTTACCTTTTTTACTAATCTACTACTTCAGCCCAAATTCCACTTGCAATTCCTTATTTTTTTTAAAAGATTTTATTTATTTATTTGAGAGAGAGAATAAGAGAGAGAGAGAGCACATGAGAGGGTGGAGGGTCAGAGGGAGAAACAGACTCCCTGCTGAGCAGGGAGCCTGATGCGGGATTCGATCCAGGGACTCCAGGATCATGACCTGAGCCTAAGGCAGTTGCTTAACCAACTGAGCCACCCAGGCGCCCATGCAATTCTTTACTGATTAAAACTTCCAAACATCTGTTTTCCTTATCCTGTAAATTCCTTACAAATTTATTGTCTGTTTGTATAAAATGTATAAAAAAGCTGCCTGACTCGGTCATTTTCTTGGGTCTCAATCTCATTATTGGGTCTCTGTATGCAGGTAATAAAACTTTGTTGTTGTTGTTTCTCCTGTTAATCTGTCTCATGTAAATTTAATTCTTCACCCAGTTGGAAGACCTTGAAAGGTAAAGGAAGAATCCTCCCTCCCCTATGCAAGCACAGCTAAAAGAATCCTGTGACATCTAATTTTGGGGAGTATTTATAAATTAAGGTTTTGTGAATTATTAGAATCAGATCAGTTTAAAACCACCTAAATTAACAAAATTGCATCTAGGCCGAAGTGCAGTTAAGATACACTTCAGAGCTAGAATGGTTGCACTTAAATTCCTACTGTCATTCACTAGCTGCAAGGTCTTTGTCAAGTTAGTCACTCCATGTCTCAGGTTCCTCATCAGGAAAATGAAGAGCATAATGGAATCAACCAAATAGGGTAGATTACACGAATCAATATATGGAAAACACTTAGGAAAGTGCCCAGTGTCTCGAATTGGCAAATACTCTGAAAGCGTTAGCTTTGTTATAATTTGCTAGTTCTTCAAGACCAGATCTTATGTTCTACTAGGTCAGTTATCATCTGAAAATTACTAAATTGCCTCTCTCTTAGGTGACTTCTGGAAAATATGAGGATAATAGGATCTAAATTGTAGGCTTGGTATGATGGTCGTGTGCGTGTGTGTGTGGGGGGGGAGGGGTTAAATCCAAATAAGTGCTTTGCCACTGTTTTCATCATTGTTATTTTGTTGTTGCAATCTCAAAGCATGCTACTTAGTTTTTTGTTTTTTTTTTGTTTTTTTTTTCTTTTAGGGATATAAAAAGAGTGACTATTTTAATTCTTCCATACCATTTAAGGAATTCATACATTTGTTTACTCTGGGAAGCATGCAATTGTGTTTACTAAAACATATGGATGTTTACTCTAAATGCTTCATTCCTAAGATCTGCTTTCACATGTGCATATCAGGCATAATGATAATATTTTAACCCTGGTAAAGTATTGCATGCTATATAAATGTGTATAATGTGCTTCACAAGATCATTTTCATCCTCATGTTAATTATTTGAGCAAAATGCAAATATTTAATTGAATGAAAAAATTGATCCTATACATATTTATTTGCTCTATCTATTCTCAGAGTAAATTCAGTATGATTACTACGAGCATAATTTCAACTGACTTCTATGAAGAAGATTTCACAGTCACCTGAAGTAACAGCCTGCAGCTCTTATATTATCAAAAGCCCCCAAAAGGAGCTTGCAGAATCTTGGGAGGATTTCTTAAATCTTATAAAAAAAAGAGAGAAAGGAAGAAAGTAAGAGAAGATTTCTCCTAAAAAAAAAAAAATCTGAAAATGTAGCATCAGAAACCAAAGAATTCTTAATCTATTGACATATCAAACTCTTACTACCCAGATTTCTCTTTCATTGTTCATTTTATATTATTATGTGTCTCATTTCTACAGTATTTAAAAATTGCTTCATATTCTAAAGTACCAAAAACAGATGAAAATTGAGATGTAAATTTTTTACTTTAAAACTAGTTACACAATTATTTCTTTAAAGTGATCCCACACTGACAAGGGATAACAACAATACATTAAGAGAAGCTAGAATACAATATGGTGTGGTTCACCACTGGACAATACAAGCAAGTTTACTTGATTTTATTTCTATCAAAATGAATCTTGAAAACCACTGATTATACGTCCCCTCTTTTCAATGTATTGTTTAGAGGCTAGAGTAAAGGACAGAAGTACTGATGAAAAATAAATGGACCGAGATGTGTTTTGTGAATCCCAGATCTTGCTGTTAGTATGTTCATAAACAATATGTGAATGTTATAGTCCAACACTTTTTTGCCCTCTTTAGAATACCATAAGCCAAAATATTTTATATAAAATGCATGTTTTTTTTTCTTGTCTTGTTTTTCTGCTTTGTTACCTTCAAGTTATACTGTGTTTCTGATATTATAGCAACTTAGAGTTTGCACCACTAAATGGGACTCTATAAAGGGGGGCTCTGATACTGTGCTTTCTTTTATTTATGTTTTTAAAATATAAAAACAATCCACCCTTGAGGATAAACAAAAACTCAGAATTGCACAATTTCAACTCATTTGCAATGTGGCTTGTTTGACATTACATACAGTACACTTATATCACTCATAAAACAGAATATTTCCAATTCTTGTACTACTTCTAGAATCTCAAGAATTTTAAGACTTGCATTTCATGACATTTTAAGAAAATATGTAGCCTTACAGGCCATCTAACTTAATTTGGGATTTTCATGTAATTAAAAAAATTGTGGACAAACACAAGTGAACAAAATGACTTGAGAAGTCACTTACATGTGAGGCTCTCATTGCTTTTGTTTTTTTGAAGAATACCCTATCAAAATTTACCTATGAGAATGATCATTAATGATTCTATAATACTATTTATAAACTTTCTTATAATAATCTTTATTAGCAATTTTCACCAAAAAAGTTAATTCTTTTTAAATCTTTATTCTTGTATCTTATTTTGGAGCTCCTTCACTGTATTAGTCCTGCATACAACATCAAATTCTACACACACCCTCACAGACACACACACATTCATGGACAAACTAAACAAACTGAGAAACATGGTGACAGCAACGTGAGTTACTGTATATTTGGAAAACGTCTGAAAGATAAAGGAAACCAGAAAAAGAACTATTCACACAGCTGTGGAAGACCTTTCCATCATTTCCATGGACTCTCCTATTCAACCATATTCAGCAAAAGCTGAAAATAATCATTCCATTAGATCTTCTCAAAATCCAAAATATTACGTTTCTCATATGTGACCCTCAATAACCCTCACTGTCTCTTTCTTGCATTGAGACCGTGAGTTCTACTTGTGGGGCTACCTAATTGGCTGTGTAGCTTTAGGCAAGCCACTTAACCTCTTTGAACTATACTGTTTCTTAATATGAAAATTTGGATTAAAATGTTGGGCTCTGTCTATTCACAGGGTTGCTGTGAAGATTCCAACATGAAGATTAAATCAACTATAAGCATGTATATATAGTTTATATGAACATTACTTAGCTAGACACATAGTATTAGATCCAAATAATTTTCGTTCCTAGGAGTCATCTGTGGTTCTTCTGCTTTTATAGACATCTACTTCTATTTATTTATTTATTCTGCAAACCTTTGTTTAATATTCCCATTCTGAGCAATGGGCATTGGCCAAGGTGTTCATCAGGGAGTGTTTCAGGTGGGACGTCTGGAAAGAATAGGTTTCTGGGTCTCACTTTCTGTACCTGTCCTCGCTGTTGAACCGCCTGGAACCTAATCGAGAGATGCCGGCTTTAGGTGCTTAACCCCGGGAGGCATGAGATTCAGGCTTTGCTCTGTTCCTCAGGAAGTAAGTCCTAGAGATGCAGAGAAAGGGGAACCCTCCTACATTGTTGATTGGGAATGCAAACTGGTGCAGCCCCTCTGGAAAACAGTATGGAGGTTTATCAAAAAGTTAAAAGTAGAACTACCCTACAATCCAGCAATTGCACTATTAGGTTATTTACCCAAAGGATATAAAAATACTAATTCAAAGGGATGTATGCTCCCTGATGTTTATAGCAGCATTATCAATAATAGCCAAATTATGGAAACAGCCTAAATGTCCAGTGACTGATGAATAAAGAAGTTATATAGTATAACACAAAATATTTCTCAGCCATAAAAAATATATCTGGCAGGGTGCCTGGGTGGCTCAGTTGGTTAAGCGACTGCCTTCGGCTCAGGTCATGATCCTGGAGTCCCTGGATCGAGTCCCGCATTGGGCTCCCTGCTCGGCAGGCAGTCTGCTTCGTCCTCTGACCCTATCCCCTCTCATGTGTTCTCTCTCTCTCATTCTCTCTCTCTCAAATAAATAAATAAAATCTTAAAAAATATATATATATATATATGGCATATATATATATATATATATATATGGTATAACACGAAATATTACTCAGCCATAAAAAAGAATCAAATCTTGCCATTTGCAATGATGTGGATGGAGCTAGAGAGTAATATGCTAAGCAAAATAGGTCAGTCAGAGAAAGACAAATACCATATGATTTTACTCATATGTGGAATTTAAGAAACAAAACAAATAAACATCAGGGGAGAAAAAGAGAGGCAAACCAAGAAACAGACTCTTAAGCATACAGAACAAACTGACGGTTACTGGAGGGAGGTGGGCAGGGGGATGGGTTAAACGGGTGATGGATATTACGGAGGGCATTTGTGATGAGCACCAGGTATCAGGTGTTGTATGTAAGTGATGAATCACTAAATTCTACACCTGAAACTAATATTGCATTGTATGTTAACAGGCTGGAATTTAAATAAAAATATGGAGAAAATAAATAAATAAAACTAAAAAAAAACTGAAAAGGAAATATGCCCTAGAGAGGGAGCTGCTGTTTCTGTTTGGAGTTGGGGGCTCTTTTTCCGGGTCTTCAAAAGCCAAAGAACTCTGAGTCCCTTCCTTTGGGACCACCACTCATCTCCTCAGGCTAAATAGCATCATCATTCTTGGCCCTCTAAGAAATGCCAGGTTCCTCAAGACATAGTTTAGATAGTTTTCCTCTAGGTCCTCACCATTTCTCAGACTATAATACAGGGACTGTGCCTGCTCATATTGTTCTAACACCCCCACAAATTCCACCACATATTCGAACGGCACCAGGGACAAAACTCTATCAACAAGACAGAGTGTAGTGCCCACAGAGGATGGTCTAACATGCTGTTCATCTTTTTGTGGACACTGCCCTTAAGCTCTCAGGGTCAAAAGATTACACACATTTCATAAACTTTTTTTATCCCCATTATGACAGTTTCACTGTATACTATTTGGGTTGAAATTCTCTGCTATTTCTGCAAACATCAACATAATTAGTGTTCTGAAAGTATGCTATTGATATGGTTTGGAGAGTTTTATTTTTTTTTAAAGATTTTATTTATTTATTTGACAGAGAGAGAGAGAGAGAGAGGGAACACAAGCAGGGGGAGTGGGAGAGGGAGAAGCAGGCTTCCCGCTGAGCAGGGAGCCCGATGTGGGGCTTGATCCCAGGATCCTGGGATCATGACCTGAGCCGAAGGCAGACACTTAACGACTGAGCCACCCAGGTGCCCCAGATATGGTTTGGAGAGTTTTAAATCTTGGACTGTACACAGAGAAAAGATAAAATTTTAAATATATATGTACAATTAATCTACAAAGCAATCTTTAAATATTCTCATATATTCTGCCCTCAAAAAGCCTTCTTTTCTTTTCTTTTTTTTTAAGATTTTATTTATTTATTCATGAGAGACAGAGAGAGAGACAGCGAGAGAGACAGAGGCAGAGGGAGAAGCGGGTTCCGCGCGGAGCAGAGAGCCCAATGCGGGACTCGATCCCAGGACCCTGGGATCATGACCTGAGCCGAAGGCAGACACTTAACCGACTGAGCCACCCAGGCGTCCCCAAAATCCTTATTTTCCATTCAGGCAAAATCATGTCATAATCCAAGAATATAGAATTATTAAAGCATATAAATTCTAAAACTTGTGGCTTGTTCCTGGAAATAATTACATTGATTGAGGCACTGTGAATTTGAAGTAGAATGTTTTTGTGAGTTGCTACAGGAAAAAACTCTTTGGCTTCATAAATCTAAATTGAGTGACTGAGAAAAAAAAAGAAAAGGTCTATAAAGCTATGAATACCTATTCTAGTAAAGGATGCAAAAATTTCAATAAAGAAATAATTGGTAATCTTGAATTCAGTGACAGAAAATTATAAATCTGTCTCTTTTATGAAGTCTCTTGTGTGAAATATGGATGAGTTGAGGTTATAAAAAAAACCTGTTTACCAGCAGGAGCCTAAATCAACAGCTTTGAACATGATAGTTCAGAAAGTAGCAGGGAACCACTTTTCCTGACATGGGTAACACTGACATTTCTTTAATTTTTTACTTTCCCACTGTATCCATCTCTTCTGCTGCCCTGCCTTTCTCTACCTTTGTCCTTGGTTAAAATAAACCATCATAGCATTAAATCTGTCTCCCACAGTTAATTACTGCAGTTATGTGTGAAAGCATTTAGTTGTAGCACCTTCTCGATGGGTTTTAAAGACACAGCTTAATATTAGTTTGTATGGTGGTTGCTGTACATCTTCAAACCGTAAAGACCATGTCAAGTGCTCTGAGGAATAATGAAATATTAATTGCGAGACAAAAAAATTAAGTGGCTTAAAGAAGAAGCTGTTGTCTATCCCATGAGTGGCTTTTAAGACATTGATATCTATGCTTTGAATATATCTATTCTTAGCCATTCAAACCACACATAATGAGCCCTAAGTAACTGCCTGCCTTCAATCGTGTAGCACACAGACTGAAACCACCAATCCCTTCTTTCTGTCAGAGCGCAGCTACGAAGAAAAGGCCCCCTTTTCTTATCTACAGTCTTGCATTTTTGATAACATTATGCTGATACAGAAGACCTGTTACTATCTTGTGCACACTGGAGAAAAAAAAAAAAAAAGTACATCCAATCCTTAAAGAAATAGTAACATCCAAGTATTTTGTGGTAAGTATACATAGGATTTGGTAATGCTTTTCCATACTTACTTCATTAAATACTTTATTTGTGAAAAGAAAACCCCAAAAGCCAAATGGAAACCTTTCTCTCATTCATTCATACAATGAGTAGTCATAGAGCATCTTTTGTGTGTTAGGGTTGATACATCAATGATCTTGCTTATCCAAAATTTAAGAAATGATGAAGATAAAAGTGGAAATAAGTTGTTATAAGAAATGACTTAAATACCACTAGCACTCCATAGATATTGAGCAATAAGAAAGTAGTTTTAGGAAGTAAAAAATATAACTTATTTTGGGCTATATATTGTTGGCTTTGAAATTGAAATCTCCATCATAAGTGTTACAATATTTTGATGATGGCATCAGCTTTTCTATTTCACTGCTAATGTTCCTACAAAGTAGGAGTATCATGAATGCTTGATTGACTCTCAAATAATTTGTAAATGGTTTGTGGGACTAGGGTAAGATGGGAAGCTGTATAGAGGGCGATCACAATAAGGGCTGGCTGAAGCTTTAGGACAATTCTTAAAAAGATGCTGGTGGGAAAGCTGAGTAGATACATGAACCAGCAAGCACTTAGAAGAGCCTCAAAGCAACAAGATAAGAGGATGGTGGAGAAACACCATTTAAAGAGTAAAGGCTTAAAGGAATCTCTTTTCTCATCAATAATTTTATAAAATATACATGGCCCACGTGGATTATATGCACGCATTATGTTGAGGGACATGATGTCATGGGAATATCTTTTCTGTTAATGTTCCCAGAACTCTTTGATAGAATCAATACTCATAGTCTTAATTCACTAAATATACATCTGTCTCCGATATAATGAGAGCTTATGGAACCCAAGTTTTTAAGGCTCTCCTATTTAATATTCAAGACCTAGATGAACAAACAGGGTAAATACTCTGCGATCCATCAGCAAGCGCCTGCAACACACGTTATTTAATGCTCAGAATCGGTATCCATACTGGGATTGCTATTAGAAAGATCCCCCATTTGACTTTACAGACAGAGCATGTTTATAATCTTATGACACTCTGAAAACACCCAGGCTATCCAAAAATGTATTACTGCCAATTATCATCTCTTTCAGATGGTCCAATCCACTCTAAAGTCTCTGCTCTTTATTTTGTTGCTCTCCCGAATTGAGATTTGTTTGGCTTAAAAATTAGTTTATTTTTTCCTAAGACGATATGACAACTTCATTTTTTTTTTTTTATTTGAGAGAGAGAGTGAGAGAGAGAGGGAGAGCACAAGAGGGGGGAGCGGGAGAGGGAGAAGCAGACTCCCTGCCGAGCAGGGAGCCCGATGCGGGACTCGATCTCAGGACTCCAGGATCATGACCTGAGCCGAAGGCGGTCGCTTAACCAACTGAGCCACCTAGGCGCCCAGACAACTTCATTTTAATTTCTTTGCTGAGCTTCCATTTCGATAGTCCCACTAGGAAGCAGATTGAGGAAACAGGATTGAGCGTCGAATGATTACATCTGGACTTTTGTCCACACACAGGTGGAAGCAATTGCCAGTAGCAGAAGGAGGAGAAGTCTCCATGATGGTTGTACTGCAGCCACAGTGTTCATCTCTGGCCAGGCATTTGTCAGTTTCCATCTAAAAACCAGCTAGTGTTTTTAGTGACATCTTTACCAAGTTGTTACTTTTAGCATCCTCTCTGTATCATGCACTGAACACAATATATCCTCAGTAACTCATTTACTGTCACAAATTTAGCAGCACTCAGGGTATTATTATTTGTCTCTTGGAAGAGTGCACCTCAGCAAGGTGAAACTGAGCTAAAAATGGGATTTTTCTTTTTTCTTTTTCTTTTTTTACCAGAGTGTCAGTGGATTCAATACCCAAGAGTTGTCTCTTCTCACTAACAAATAGAAAAATAAACTGCAAGAAATGTACCACCCTGGTGTGTAATGTTGATAGTGGGGGAGGCTGCGAGTGGGTGGGGGTAGGGGGCTATGGGAACTCTGTACACTTTCTGCTCAATTTTGCTGTTAACCTAAAACTATTTTAAAAAATAAAGTCTATTTACAAAGGAGGGGGAAAGTAATAGTCCATTTATATAAACAGAGATGACACATGTGCATTTTAAAAGAGGAGAGATTTGGTTTGTGATTCAGGTTGATTTTATATTTGCCATCATTTATTTTGTGAAGTGCACTTATTAGTGAATTTAAAAGTCTTAAGCCAACTTTTTTCATTGTTGTTTGCTGAATGCAGCTTTCTCTGAAGTTGTAATCACCATGCAGAAAATTATAAGAACGTTATATGTTATTTTTCAGCCTGAACAGCTGGATGAATGACTTTAATTGGCAAGATTTTGAATTCTAAAGATGGCAATGCAGAAATATAATTTTCTAGCTTTTGATATTTTTATGTATAAATGGAAAAGAAACAACCTTGAAGAGAAATATGTATGAGGAAGGAGAGCATTGTAGTAAGTGGGAGGTCAATCTTACTGACAAACAAACTCACCATTGAAGACTGTTGGTTTTCTCTTTCTTACGTGTTCATGATCTATCCCTGTGTTTTATTCACCATTTTGTTAATGAAGATTCTTTTGGTCATATCATGATCTGGAAGACACCAAATCTAAACCAGAAATGATATTCAGTATTAGAGCCTTAGACTGTGTATTAATGTTGAAAGTATATTTGATAAAATGTAAATCAAAGAATCAAAATTACTCATCAAAAAAATGAGCATGGATATACTTGAGTCACACTCACCCAATCAAACACATACTTAGAAGGAGTAAGAATTTATAGAGAGAGAATCTTTCTAATCTTTATCCCACATATATATTGCATGTAACCACTCAAGATTTAGAAACCAGAAAACAGAATTCACAATGTGAGACTTGGTGTTCAGAATGTTGAACAAAGAATCTGACACTGTTCATTGCTTCACAAACAGAATTTTCAGAATCCCAGACAGCCAAAGGCTCATATTCTGCATAGAATCATATGCTTGGACCTGAGAGAAGAAATTCAACAGCACTGACACTGTCTTGATGTTACAGAGTCCTATGTGGCAAATGGATTTTTCTTGCCGCAAAAGTTTTATTTGGTTTCCCAAACTGTAGGCTTCTTTGAAATCTTAAAATATGCAGGTTGGTTTGTTTGTTTGTTGTATCAGGTTTTTTTGTAGGCTAAGGTGATTCAATCACTCAGACTCTAGGTCAGCATAAGCTGTTTGAGGGATTCCCAAGTGCTGGAAGGGGCTAACTTGCCTCTGGTGTAGTCCCAGATTCACAGACAAAATTAGATTCCCTCACACTACAGCAAAGACAGTAGCTCTACACAACTCAAGTGTAGGGCAGTTTCTCTTCTCCCCGCTCCTTTTCAATTAGGTTAACAGTAGAAGTTGTGAAAGAACAAAATGACAGCAAATCCAGACTGCACTGGGATATTCGGTAGCTGGTAGGGGTCACCTGATTTCCTTCATAGTTACAATAATAGAGGAGTGTAAGAAATAATTCAGACTATATAAAAAATAATCTTTTATAGATTTAAAACCGGCTGTCCACCACTGAAGAGAACAAAGCATGGGATGTTTATACACACACAAACTGAAACAGATGACCCTAGTCAAAGATAGCACATGAAACCACAAAGAAACAGAAGAAGGGATAAAGTGGGAATCAATATGTAACAATGCAAAAACAAAAGTTTGAATTTAAATCTAAGCTGCTAAATACTGGATGAGCAGGTTCATTGTTCTCTTGAAAAAGAAATTGCTACTTCAGCATCAGGAAAGCCCCTTTAGGCTTTGACTATTTTCACACTACCCAATTAAAAGGTACCAGTGCATACTAATGAAAGTAAACATGAGGGCGGGGTAAGGGGAGGCCAAGGGGGGAATGGGGGTTGAGAGAGAGAGACAGAGGGGGCGGGTAGAGAGGAGAGGAGGATCAAGCTTCTAGGTTTCTGACTACCTTTTTTTCTTTTTTGAAGAGCTTAGAATTTAAAGTTCCCGAAAAGCAAGTTCTCAAACCACTAAAGAATTCATTGTTTTGTTTTGTTTTTGCTAATTGCATGTAACAGTATTGGTAGTCCTAGTCGAAATCTCAGAGTGACCGTTCAAACAGGAGCTAAGAGAGAAGGTTAGAGGAAAAGAGAGAGAAAAAACAACACCAAACGTGAACCAAAACCCAAACAAATATGCTAACCTAGTCAATCCAGGTGAGTCTGTCTGAAGGATTCCAACTCCTCTACAATCCCAGTCAGGTGCTGCCTTTCTCAACTGCCTGTGGCATTAACTTTTAAAACTTGAGTGTTCCAGTCAGATGCCAAGCATACCTGAGATCACTTATGATGGGCACGATTAGCCATGCTCGTCAGCCATAGTAACCGTTGGCTCTTTATCGCAATGAGAAATGGAACGTTAAAAACTTATTCTGATTTACAACTATACAAATTCTCACAACGTCGTGATGAAGAGGCTGCACGATGAAACCTGACAGGATGTTAAGCTTCCTGCACAAGTGTGGACAGCTGAAGAGGCAAGAAATAATACAGTTGTCACCGGGCTGTTTCACCTCAACACGGAGCAAACAAAAAGAGCGTTGTTAATCAGTTCAACTCTTCGGCTGGGTAATCCTAAACCAGTAATTGATAAATGGGAAAACCATACGGCCTCAACTCTGTGATTCATAAAACACATGAATATTCATACCATCTCCTTTGGTCAAGAGGCATTCTACATGCTCCTAGGCAGGCTTTGAAACAGGAATACAAATAGTTTCTTGCTCAGCAATAAAATACTGCTTCCCTTTTAAGGCCTCTTTTCTCCTATTAAAAGTGAAGTTTAGCAATACACAGAGGACAGTAAACACAGTAAATGTAGGTAAATGACAAATGGTTCCATGGGAAGTGCTGTATTTTAGCTTTTTTCATACAGCTACATTTGGAAAAATATTAAATCTGTAAAGAAAACGGAATACTTACACTACCAGAAAAGTGACAATAATACATTCCATCCTGGAAATACTTAGTCTCTGCATTATAAGAATCACTTATTTTTCAATAAAATCTTAACATCAGAATTTCTGATATGCTGGAGACAAATATTTTAGCTTGTGGATGGAACTAAAATAATTCCCAGCATAACGTTGATATAAAATACACTGAAGCTCATTCTTAATAAAAACAGCTTAAAAAGTACTTAAAAGTGGGCGCCTGGGTGGCTCAGTTGGTTAAGCGACTGCGTTCGGCTCGGGTCATGATCCTGGAGTCCCCGGATCGAGTCCCGCATCGGGCTCCCTGCTCAGCAGGGGGTCTGCTTCTCCCTCTGACCCTCCCCCCTCTCGTGTGCTTTCTGTCTCTCTCTTCCTCTCTGTAAAAAAAAAAAAAAAAAAAAAAGTACTTAAAAGTAAAGTTTGTGGTATCTGTATCAATTAATTTTACCTTTAGGAAAGGTATCGAAATTCTAGTGAAATAAACTCAACATACATATCAACACAAATTTAGGTACTAAGGCATATAAACTGAAATGCTATAAATACAAGTACACTTCAAGCGCATCTGTAGTTAGAGAAGCTATGGGAAAACATTCATATAAAATGAAGAATTTGTTCACAGTTTTATCTTTTATAGAAATTGATTTTTTTATGTGACTTTTCCTTAACTCAGAGCACCTGTTGCTAGATCTCATCTATGGTATTAAAATCGTCTATTATCTCAGACCTCAAAGATAAAAGCAAATGAAGAACCAAAAATAATTGAAAAGAGTGGTATATTTAGCTATATAAAAATATGAAAATGTTCAATCTAAGGATATTTTACATTATTTAGAATACTAGCTAATTGCTGACCAAACATGGCCATCCACAAAATAAGGATTAATAGAATAAAATAAGATATGCCCATAAGATATGCCCAATTAAAAGTCATACCTTCAAGAATATTTAATGATAGGGGCGCCTGGGTGGCTCAGTTGTTAAGCGTCTGCCTTCGGCTCAGGTCGTGATCCCAGGGTCCTGGGATCGAGCCCCACATCGGGCTCCCTGCTCCGCGGGGAAGCCTGCTTCTCCCCTCCTTCTCCCCCTGCTTGTGTTCCCTCTCTCGCTATGTCTCTCTCTGTCAAATAAAAAAAAAAAAAGAATATTTAATGATATGTGCAAATTCTCATGTTATATATATTTATTTTAAAAATGGATTAAATGCATATATATACATATGTACATATATATGTGTATACACACACACACACATATATATATATGTACATATATATATGACTAATCTAAAGGTTTTGGAAAATTTTTCAATTCCCAGACTCTTGCCTGTAGTTTCTTCAAATACATTAATTCTGCCTAACCACTCTATTCAAGTCCCTTTCTCTGAATTTCTGTTTGAGAGTTTGATTTAAAATGTCTTTTCTTTCATAATGTTAGTTTTGTCTCTCCAACTAAATCATATGTAATTTGAAGATAGGGGAAAAATATATATATATATACTTCCAACGAGGTATTGCACATAATAGAGTGTCAACATACTCTATTTGTGGTTGTTCTTTGATTTTTCTATTATTTGGATCCTAATTATATTTAAAAACTAATTCCTCTTGCACAATGCATGGAAAGAAAGAACCTCTCCAACATGTGTGACATTATTTTTCTTTTCACTCTCCATCAAAAGGAAACAATTTTAAAGCAATTCAGTGATCCATTTTCTGTTTTTTTTTTTTTTTTAAGATTTTATTTATTTATTTGACAGAGAAACAGTGAGAGCAGGAGCACAAGCAGGGGGAGTGGGAGAGAGAGAAGCAGGCTTCCTGCAGAGCAGAGAGCCCGATGTGGGACTCGATCCCAGGACCCTGGGATCATGACCCGAGCCGAAGGCAGACGCTTAACGACTGAGCCACCCAGGTGCCCCTCCATTTTCTGTTTTACTGATAATTTTTTCTACAAATTTTATTTTACATATAAAATAGAAATAACCTTTCCTAATAGATAATACAAGCTTTTGCACAAAATATAAAAATTCAGAGGAAATGAGGTCTCATTAGTTCCTACTCTTCACAGCAATAGCTACTGTTAGTAGTTTGATGTAAATTTTAGACTGTATTTAACTGTACCTAAAGCTTCCCCTACCCAACATTTTATTATGAAAATTTAAAAACATACAGAAAAGTTGAAAGTATTGTACAGTAAACATCCATATTCCTGCTACTTAGATTCTGCAATAGAATTTTACTGTATTATATCTTTAAGCTTTTTGTGTGTAAAAAAATTGTGTATCTTATTTCTTAATCATTAAATGGCTTTTATTTTACAGATATGAAAAGTATGTAATGAAAAGGAGTCCTCCCATAAGAAGAAAAGTGTCATTTGTATTTTTTCCTGGTTCTCTGAGGACTTCAGCCTTGGAGTGAAACACAGTGAAAGTTTGACAGGAAGGGAAATGTGTATCCTGTCTATTTAATGAAACCCCCAACCCAAACCAAAGAAACAGAAAACTTCATATGTGCTCTTAAATAAAACAGGTGTTAGTGGATTGCTTTATCAAGTGCTTGGATTTCCATAAATGTTGCCAACATCTCCTGCAGTCTTCTAGGGGCAGCCCCGTAACGATGGTTTGTAAGAGCTGTAATACACCCAATTCTATCACAATTGGGGCCAGGAAGCAGCTACAGTTTCCTACAATTGCTTACTTATGCATTTGCTGTCTTGGGCCATCTACTAGTTGCATATCATATCTCTAAACAAACTTGAGGACAGACATTCTAGAATTCTAGAATGAAGACAATGGCTCTTAATTTAGCCAATGGTAGATAGTCAAATAGAGCAGGCAGAGCATGGCAAATTTTTTTAAAAAGTCTTTGTGTTTTTAGCACAGCATAGTGTGTTAAACTTAAAAGAGCCATTACCTCAGTCTTCTTATCTACAAAATGTGGTTAATACAGTGCCTCTCACAAACATATTTTCAGGTCCAAATGAGATAACAATTAAAGCCTGTGATATAGTGACTGCCATGTAATAAATAATCAGTACATATTAGTATTGGCTTCCTAGTGCTGTTCTTGTTTCTCAGTGACGATTTTGCTGTGATTATATCACTAAAAAATAAATAACCATATGGATTACACACACACATATAAATGTATTTAAAATTATTTCATCAAAGTATATAGGTATTCCTTCCAGTTCAATTATAAATATTAAAAGAGTTCTAAACTACATTTATAAGTAGAGTATATACTAGGATTCCATGTCAAAAGTTTGTGTTGCACTTGAGGAAGAGAGAGAGGGAGGGGGACCTACATATATATATATTATCCCTACATTGAGCAAGGAAAATGGTTCAAATTCTATCTACTAAGGCATTACATGTGGCAGATTTATGAATAGGGTAAGATGCCACAGATGTGAGAATTTACCACATATCATGAGAGCTGTATTCTACCTTTCAGAGTTAGCAGGACCTAGTAAATTTAGAACAAGATCTTTAGAAGAAATTCTATATATGTTCCATATGTTATAATATATAGAATATATAATATATAAATACAAAATACATATTATATATAGAAATTTGATGTATTTTATATATACATATATATGTATGTAAATGATAGGCTTACTTATGAATATGAGTTTTAGTCCTATTTGATATTTTAGTCCAATGTCTTTTTCGTGAATCACATCACTTTTTCCCCTTTAACAATCACTCTCAACTATTGTTTTGAATTAACAGCAATAAAGTATTTAAGAGGCAACTTTAAATTTTTTTTTTTGGTTTTAATCCTTTAATTTTTATTAAATTTGAAATTTGCTTATTCTTCCAGATTTAATCGGTTTAGGAGTGGACATGACCCCCTGGAGTTTAAGAAAATTACAAGGACTCTCCCAGCAATGCTTATGAACCCATTGAGACGGTGCTTAACTTTCAGTGATGAGGATTTAAATAAGTTTGGAAAGAGATTTAGGTACATAACTGAGAGAAAGCTCTAAGACTGAACTTTCAGATATTCACTTACTAAAATTATAACAGACACTATTAACTGACATTTAATGTGAATAGCTCTGGGCGGATCCAGACTCAACCTATTTTTGTCCGTCGACACTTTGCTGACAGATTTAATGGACACCTTTGTAAATTATTTTAACTGGTATTAGCAATACCAGATCCTTAAGCCCCCTCAAACCTTATCCCACAGATTGACTCCTAATGGATTAACTGAATTCAGCAGACAAGGGCTGCCAAAGCATTAGCATTTCTTTACATTTCAGTTTTGGCTTTATGCTAAGATGTCAATGTTTACTTTAAAACTAAATCCAGTCTCTGAAAAATATTTATACTTTATGTGCCAATAACACCGCCTCACACTAAGGCACAGGTAATTATAACTAATGGAAATCGGCAGTGATAAACTTGCTCTGTAATCATCCCAGAGACGTTAGCCGCATACGGAACACATGCTTTTTCAATCCATTATTAAAAACATCTGATACATTTGTGAGAACTGGCGTTTCTCTTTTTCTCCTCTCTAGTGTTCTGAATACTGGGAACAGTTACAACTACAACATTTTAAGAGGCTGGGTTGTTGTGTTTTTTTTTTTTTTCTTCACACACACAAAACCATGAAAGAAGCTTTTACAGGAAGTAACAAATACTCCTAAATGACATTTCATTAAAAATGTGTTCCCTTGGAAAGCGGACAGAACTAAAAGCCATGCTTTTACTTGGCAGAAAAAGTAGTACAGCTGGCAATGCGTGAAGCTAAGGAGCATCAAAATCTACTTTGCCATGGATGTGAGCAGCATTCTGACCTAGAAAATGAAAAGGCAAAGGAATTTTACATGTGCTTTAATATCTTTTAAAGTAAAATTTCAGTATAATTCCCATTTCAGGAAAAGAACAAACAGAAAACACAGACAATTGTATAAACTGTGTTAGTACAAAGCTACCAGATATATTCTTGGGGGGTGTCTTTTCTTTTTTAGAGTTCTACATTATGACCATAAAAGCTAAGGTTTTGTGTTTTGTTTTAAAGAAAAAATCATATGGTTAGGCATCTACACTCAATATGTCAATTCTCAACTCTGGATAGATCAATGGTATTATGTCAGTCTTTTCCTTATATATCTTCTCCTTTTTTCCTTATTGGATTTTGTTGATACTCAAATGTTCACTGTTTCTTTGATTAACTGGAAAATAATAAAAATAACTTTAAAGTTGTAAGCGTCGTGGCCAAAATAATTAACACTTCAGGTCATTCTTGCTAAGACATCTGCTTTTGGCTATTCTTACCTGAAGGACAAATGATTAATCGGAGTCATTTCCTTCTCTTCTAGATAGAAGCATGCCCAAGTCATCCTTCCCTTGGCCCCCTCCTAAATCCTAAAAAGGAAGATTAAAATTGTCATTGAAAAATCTTCTGTCTGTGACAAGCTTTAACATACTCAGTAAACGAGTTTGCAAAGCAGAGTTAAAACTCTACTGGGAATGGCATTGCGAAGTTGTTTTTCAAGGTTACTTTCTCTTCATTAAAAACTTTGTAAAATAATAATGAAGAAGAAACGGCTTCCCATTAAGGAAAGAATAAGATGACTCTTTGGCTTTACTGCTTCCCTACTCGAACTTTCTCTTGGTTTGAGGGTAATGCCAGCTTCATGTTCTGTAAGAATTCTTTGCTTCACATTCACTGTAAACAGAAAAGAGCCATAATTACATCACATTTGATCCATATCAAAGCAACTGATCCATGTATCGATTTACATAAAGTAAAGCACATAAAACATTTTCGCTTTTCACCCTTACTTTGCCACTTTCTAAGGAAGTTTCCTTTTGCATACTTCATTTGAATACACAACCCTCCCGTTGAAATTTGTGATGTTAAACAAACCATACCAGTCATTCAACTTTTTAATTAAGGATTCAGTGTTCCATCCCTTTTCAGACATTAAAATTCAGGTGCAGTCATTAATCTTTCTAAACGAATTCACCTGTGGCTAATACTGATGTATTTTCTATGAGGCTTGTCATGGGCTGCATGCTGCATGCATAACCGCTGTAGAGTTAATTACACAAGGGATTATCGTTAGTGTCATAAAGATAAAGCCTTGCTAGCAGCATTATAGAGAAGGTCTTTTTCTTTCTCCCTCCTCCCCTCTTTTTGGAGCAATGCCCTATTTCATTTTGTTAACATCCACATAAGTATTTAAGAATAATATGTCGTGTTTACCTCCATGGAAGACTGAAGATGTAAGTCAGGAAATCAGAAGGTAGGCATGAAGGGATATCTATTTTAGAGTTTTGCTATCACTATTTTGCAAGATATTGCACAAACCCAAAAGAACTGAAAATATAAATGAAATGTACCTTTTAGTTTGGGGATCCTTGATTAAATCTATGAAAGATCTTTTTTTTTTTAATTTGAATTTGTGGGTTGAATGATTGTTCATATACCTGCATTTAGAAAGCCAAAAGGGAAAGATTTGTTGGCTTTACTAAAAATCCCCTTGAGATATGTAACGAGTAAACGTTACTGAAAAGTGTTTTTTTAAAGTAGCTTTTATAGGCTGTTAACAATAAAAACAAAAAATAATACAAAACAAAAACAAGAGATAAACAATAACCAGTACAGCAATTAGATATATATTTGACTTCAACAACTTAGATCAAGCATATACAACAACTCTATACACTTATACTTTGGTAGAAATAAAATCAGAATGATTCTTTTTTTTGTAGGCACATATCAAAATTTAAATATACTGTTGCTGTAATTAACTGACAATTTTCTTTGAACTTCCTATCCATAGTATGGTTGTACCTTCCCAGATAATAGAAAAAAATGTGTAGATACAAAATATGAGATTAAATGAAATACAGGAAGTGCATCAGCTTTAGTTTAAGACAGTTTAAATTTAGCTTAATCAAAAAAATTTTCTTGTTGACTAACAAGAAGTCACCGTTAAGGAGTCTGAAAAGCAATCTGATACATTAAAATGAAGGGGAGGAGAATAAGAAAAAGAAACTTCAAAAATACTAAGTTTGCCATCAAGTGATTAAAAAATGTGAGTTTTCTTTCAATTTGTTTAATACAGATTAAGCAGATTTTAATTTTAATAAAATATGAAAAATAATCTTTAGTGTATCTTTTTACTACACCTTTGTATTTAGATATAAGAACTAATTATTCCCGTCAGAAATTTAGGCATTTCCACAAGATAGGTAATTGTCTGAATATTTTTTCTAGTTTCATCTATGGCCAGCAACAAGCAGGTATGGTCACATTGTTTCTCCAGTTTTGGATAATGAAATGAAACCTTTATTTTTTAACCACCTGGGTGATGATCAATTTGACATTTATTTTTCACCAGATAAATAGATCCTTTCATATTGAGTAGGCACAGACTGATTGCTAAAGGTAAAAAGATTACTTAAGTTTAAAATATGGGGCACCTGGGTGGCTCAGTCGGTTAAGCGTCTGCCTTCAGCTCAGGTCATGATCCCGGGGTCCTGGGATCGAGCCCTGCATGGGGCTCCCTGCTCGGCCGGGAGCCTGCTTCTCCCTTCTGCCCCCTGCTCCCCCTGCTGTGCTCACTCACGCTCTCTCTCTCTCTGTGTCAAACAAATTAAAAAAGTTTAAAATATATTAATTGCCACAAAGTTTCCAATTTCCCCAAATTAAAAATTTAAAGCGCAACATGTGATCATCTTGGTTTTCCAAGCCGATACCTCCCCACCTGAAAACTTCGATTATCCTTTGTTCTTTTTTTAGCTCTAAAGACATGTTTCTATAAAAAAATAAAGTAGCTCATTAGGTTTATGCATGTAATTTGATTTAAATTGATTCTAACAGTAATGGAGTAATGCCGTGGTAGACACTGAGGCTGTCAGTAGACAATCTTTTTCTAACACCACTCCCTTTGTCTTGAATGATCCAAAATGGAACCAAATTTGCCATAGGCCAGATGTGTCTCATTCAGGCGTTTGGTCATTAAAGTACTTCAGTGCAGCTCTCTCCCCCACACAGACATAATTGTGAAAAAACAGG
Organism: Mirounga leonina; assembly: GCF_011800145.1. Classification (NCBI taxonomy): domain Eukaryota; kingdom Metazoa; phylum Chordata; class Mammalia; order Carnivora; family Phocidae; genus Mirounga; species Mirounga leonina. Next base: position 27,468,561 of record NW_023270447.1, read on the forward strand.
CCCCAGGATGTGATTGTGGTTCCTTGTTCTTTTGATTAGGTGCATGGTGATAACTTAATCCTTTGCTAAGAATTCCTTATGTTTCCTAATGTTTTTACATTCATGTATTCTGATGTTTTCATTTTTAGTGCATAAAATGCTAACAAAATTAATATAAGCTATGAACTTTGTTAAGAAAGAACTAAATTATTCTTACCCACTCAACTTTTTAAAAAGCTTTCAAACTTAAAAATGAGGGAAAGTGTTTTTAAAGAGATTTCCATCCAAGTTATAGAAGTATATTCCTAAAGCTCTGATATGACTTTTAAAAAATCACTCCTAGCATGGTAGGCATTTATGCCCTTGGAATATTACTTTATACCAGTTGATTTTAACAAATTTTTTTTCAGAAATGAAGTGCTTTCCTTGAAGCAATCTTTATAAAAGAGAAAGTTTTGCTTTTTATCCTCAAACTTTAATATAGAAGTTATTAATCTCTTGATGAACCTTAAATTTGAACTAATCTGCTAACCTGGAAAATAGAGTGTATGAAGATAAATGTATTTAGATAGGGAAATTTTCAAATTTTGTGGTCTTTATTGTTTTCTTTTCCCTATTAGATGTAACACTGATTGCAGTCATACTTAAAAAAAAAAAAACAAAAAACAAAAAACCTGGTTTTGTTTTTGCTTTAACTTAAATGATTTAAAGTCATATAAACTTTATAATACCATGCTTTATTTTATTTTTTTTATTTTTAAAGATTTTATTTATTTATTTATTTGAGAGAGAGAGAGAGAGAAACAGCATGAGAGGAGATAGGGTCAGAGGGAGAAGCAGGCTCCCCGCTGAGCCGGGAGCCCGATGTGGGACTCGATCCCAGGACTCCGGGATCATGACCTGAGCCGAAGGCAGTCGCTTAACCAGCTGAGCCACCCAGGCGCTCCCATGCTTTATTTTAAAACTTCTTTTGGATTCTTAATACTTCTTAACCCACCCTGCCTGTTTAAAACGGCATTCTTGTGATCCTTTATATGTACCTTCTTCCCCTCTCTCAAAACTGTTAAGAATGTAATAATATACTGACATATAAGCAATTTAGAATATAAAGCTGACAAATCTCTCATTTTTAATGTATTAATCTATATAAGGTCTATTTTAGCTCAACCAGTGTAAATATTATTCAGGGATGCATATGCCGGTTTCTGAAATTCTTGGGTAGAGTTAATAATTAGATTAATCAGGGTTAAATATATATTTAATCTCTCTAAATGCATTATAATAGTTGGAGTTTAAAAGGATGTGTTATGTGTTAAATGCAATAGTAAATTTTATGTGTAGTAAATATATTTTGGCAATTTTTAAAACTACATTTGTGTTCTCTGTCCGTTGGACAGATGATTGGGGGAAAAAAAATCCTAAATCCATGGACAGCTAACATAATTTCTTGACAAAGATCTAGGTCAGTATATGTCATATTGATCTATAATATTGCAAACCATCATAAAGCTTTGAATAATTTCTCATAAGGGAGCGAACTTGACTCTCCTATGATTTGTTTGGCAATGTTGACAAATATCTATATATGTATGTCTATATCAAATATCTATATGTATAATGACAAAGTTAAGATTTTTTTTAAATATTGGGTTGCAATATTTATTCAGTTTTGATTTGCCTTTTTTGCCTACAGCTTAATCATAAAGGCTGGGGACATTAAATAAATATATACATATATACATCTGTGCATGTATATATGTATATTCCAGATGTAGAGATGTCTTATATAATTTTACAACAAAGAAAAAATATAATGAGGTAAAATCAGTGTAAATAGTATTTGAGGATATGCCTATAAATTCTGATTTTAAAATTTTAGAAAGTAAAATATGGATTTAAGATTTTTTCCTTTTTTTAGTGGAAAATATCTTATTGCTCAGTGTTTTTGATCAAATGAATATAGGTAACTTAACACCATGCTAGAAGAGAAATTTTGCATATATACAATTTTCCATGTAAACTTCCCCTTAATATCTTAAGAAGTAGAAAAGCCCCTCATTTAAACAAAAATCTGTTCCCTTCATTGGTTACAATCAATAATTAAAATACCAAGTATAAATTCCAGGAAGTCAGTCTCAAGCAATATTTTAAAATGATTTTCAGGCTGTGACCTCTTTTTTTCCTTCCTTCTCCCTTCCTTCCTTCCTCCCTTTTTTTCTTCCTTCCTTCCTTTTTTATTTTTTAAATCCAGATCCTGTCTAAATCTCTAGTTTGAATTGGCTGCCAGTTATTTAATTCAAAAGCATTTAATAGGAAATCAAACTCATACTGTGAAGACAATATCCTGAAAGAGACGAAATTCAGCATTGTGAGCCGAGATCCCCATTGACCTCACAGCATTTTCCTTTAATTGTCATGTTCCTTTCCAGTTTTTTGCGTATTATGCATATTCCTTATCTTCCAATGCAGGATTTTGAATTTCCTCGCTTATCAATATCTCCACTCCAGCTGAAAGCATAGTTCCTAGACTCACTTTTGTACCAAGAGAAGAAAAAGAATGTTCCATCTACCTTTCACACTGGTTACACATTGTAGACATATGCTACGCCCCTAATAGTCCCATATCATGACTTCGGTTTTACTGCAGACAGCTTGCAAACCTGACAGGATACAGTATAAACACACCAGGCTTTATGGAATTAGTCAATGCTCTTGCAAGGTTAATGTAGCATCTGTGATGCAAATCTGTGACCATTCTAATAGCTCTATTGGTAGACCGATGCCATTTCTCAGATCTGCTCTTGAGTTCCATTAAGCAGTTTCCCAGTCACCATTAACTTCAAGTATCATTTACGCAGTAAATATATGAATTTATGGAAAGGAATACCAGAAGTGCAACCCATTTACACACCACAGGATACTGTTGAATCACAGAAGCACCAACCGCATTTAGAATATCCTGGACTGACAGCACATTCCGAAGCATCACTTTGCATTTCTGGACACATGTTCAGTTTCTGCTCATGAGTAAGCTGGTCGCTGGGCTGATACATTTGCTATGAAAGGCTTCATTTTTCTCATTTAGAGGTTCAGCAACATGTCTTGCTGAGGATATTTACAAGATGTCATATTCTCACAAGTGTGGGATAGGCTCTGGAGTCAGGAGCACGTTTCACACAGGACAAGCTTTCTTTTTTATCTGAGAGCACGGGGGCTGAGAACCCAGCAGGATTCATCTAGTCCACAAAAGCTCTTCCCTCCTGCACACAGTGTGTGCTTAGCCAGAACACCCACACATCGTGTTTTCTGACCAAATGACATTTTCTGGCTGCTCACTTCATATTTGTCACTTGCATACAACATGGGATGTGTAAAGAAAGCATGATCAGATTGGGCATCACTAATCTCATTACTGTAATAGCTCTGAAAACATGCAACAAAAGTAGCTGGGAAGCCACTACACATACACCTGCCACGCTCAGCATGCCCCTCATTGGGACATGCGATTCGCCGGCCGCTAAGAAAGGCAGCAGTCAGCAGTGCCAATTTGACTCCTCGCTCCCTGCTGCAAATGAAGAATAACTACTCAGCCCTAAATGAAAGGACTGCTGACAGGCCTATCTACCTTAAAGGGATGTCAAGTACAAGGGTGCCGCATAAAACCCACGAATCCTTCAAATCTGATTGAATATTTCTCTTTCTGGGGACAGGAGCAAAGGAGCTCTGTCTGTCCATTTGAAGTTTTCTTATTGTCACTTATTCACCCTTTCATGAGAATATGACTCCTTAGACTTCAATTTGAGGTCTATTGAGACCCAGATTACATCATTAGTGTTATGTGGTATGTTCTACACTAATCATAACCATTACCACTTACAAGTCTACAGCTTCATTCAATTAGCTGCCTGACATGGATTTTTCAGTTAATTCATGGTGAAGGTCAGCAGTGGTCAGAGTGGCAGGTGCATTCTGCTACCTTTTTGAATGCCAATTATCAGTCTTGGATAATTAGAGTGACTCATAGACAAGTTAATCAGAGAGATCAAAACCCAAGATAAGAGGCTATGGAATTGTCTGATATTATTATACTATTAAATATCATATAGGATCGTCTAGGTATTTAAATAACTGTTTATCCCTCTATTTAAAATTAAAATCTGTATCTTTATGCTTATCTCCTTTATTCTTTTTACAAAAGAAAATGTTTATATCATGGATAGAGGGGTATATATGGTGTTTTCATATATATAATTGACTTCAATTAATAAGAAGTAATCTTTTAAGCTTTCAAAAATATTATTAATAATCATTTCAAATATATTCTATATAGAGTTTGTGAGCTAAATCACATTTCCAGCTTAAGGCTCACCCCACCCCCTTCCAAAGCTGTTTTTCTTGGAAAAAATGGAATCTTTCTTTCTGATAATTAGAATTATATATCATATGGAACTCCTTTGTGCTGTGGTTATCAAAAATCTTAGAGCTTATTATGGTATTCATTTAAAGTATTTATGTTAGCCACATCATTAGAATACTGCTCACTTTCCTGACTCATGGACCTCAATTATTTTAGATATCTTTTATGTAAATGATCTAAATATATATATAGTCTAATACATAACATTATATATTTAATAATCTAATATTAGATACTTAATATTTGTATATATTTTTTCTTCAGACATTTTATTTTTGTAGAACTTGCAATGATATTTAGTTTATTCATATAAAAAATATGTGAACTTCAAATTATATCCAAATCCATTCAGAGCTCAACACTTTTGTGCAACTGATGTACATATCTTTTCATCTCAACTTTTCTATTATTTTTTTTTTAAAGATTTTATTTATTTATTTGAGAGAGAGAGAATGAGAGAGAGCAAGCACATGAGAGGGGGGAGGGTCAGAGGGAGAAGCAGACTCCCTGCCGAGCAGGGAGCCCGATGCGGGACTCGATCCCGGGACTCCAGGATCGTGACCTGAGCCGAAGGCAGTCGCTTTAACCAACTGAGCCACCCAGGTGCCCCCATCAACTTTTCTATTTTCACACTTAAGAATAATCTCATGATATTGGTTTACAATATTGGAATCAGATTTCCTAAGACTCCAGATATCTTACACCACACACCTAAGTCCAATTCCATTCAGCCTCTGGCTCCTTCCTGGAAGCTCTCATTTTGGATAAATAAGACATTGTGCAAATTAAAAATAATGAGAGCAACCACAATGTATATATTTTTGAGACCATTTACCTCCTGCCTCAAATGCATGTATGTTCATATTTGAGTGCACATATGCATACACACATACACACATATAGGCACATATACTAAAATCATTCTAAGGGGATCAATGATATAAATCAGTCACTAATTAAAAGCTGGTTAGTCACTATAAATTGTTTTGCATATTAATGATAACAATATATTTTCTAGGTTTTTCCTATTGAGAATGTAAGGCTCTGAATCCACATAGTATCTAGTGAACGTGCCCTGTGCCAGACACTGGGTTGGGGCTATAGGGATAAAAACCATGGTATGAAGAATGGCAGAATAGTAACTGTTTATCTGGTTGACAGTTACATGGGAGTTCATTATGCCATTCTTTCAATTTTGATATTTTTAGAGGAAACTAAATCCATTTTTTAAAGGTCAGTTTCCTTTGTGCGGAGAAAATTCTGTATCAGCTTAGATGGCGTATGCTGGAATCAGTCAAGTGAAGGCACGTGCAAGGAGTGAGTGGGGTGGGCTACATCTGTCCTGTCTCATGCTCAGAAGACAGCATTCTCAACCATTGCAAGTGAGGAGGCACCAAGTATCTCCTAGGCAATGAACAAATATAGTTCAAGATGAAGTCATGCGAGATGAGGCAAAAATGAAAAGCAAAATCCAAATCACCAAGGGTTTCCAAATCACATTATGGTTTAGATTTTATTCTGAAAATAATCTATCTTGTCTAGGACCAAGGTTTCTAAGGCACTACACAAATATTAATGTATTTTAATGTTACATTTTCAAGGAGTTAAATCAATACCTTGGGGACAATTTTTTTTGTATGTGAAAAATAGAGGCTTTGAAAACATGATACAAGAATACAAGAAGTTGGTACTTTCTAAGAAGACTAGAGGAAGAGTTGAAACTGGTTTTCTTAAAGCATACATTTAAAGCCAGCATTTTAACCCTTAATTCAGTAGAGAGAGTCATCGTACAACATAAAGAGAGCCACATCTCTGAAAGGTTTATTGAAGTGTGGAGGTGTCATGAATGCTGAAAGGGACAGTCAGTTTGTCCCATAGGTGAAAGAAAGGCCATGTAAATGGTGTGGGTGTATCTGTTCTAGAACAGTTTTCTGTAAAGACAGCTATAGCCAGAGACAACCAACTATTCAATAGGTCTTATCTGCTTGAGTTGATACTAAATATAGACTAAAATAGTCATAAAAAAACAAGATAAAAGAAATGTTATACACACACATTTATAAATATATATTTAGAATGTTAACTTATTAAATGACTAACAGTTTGTGGAGTCCTTCAACTTTTCAGAATTTTGTCGTTGTTTATATCAGTCATTGCTACATTTTATTAATTCTTACATTTCCCTTTATTTGTATTAACATTCTACAGTCTCATATCTCTTAAAATGGTTAATCTAAACATTGGGCATCTGTTAAAAGCACTAACTTTTCAATTGTAACTTGATAGCCTCATTCCCAAAAGTTACGAAAAGTATCCAGACATCCAGAAAAGGAAATTTGCATGAAATCTTTTTTTCCTCTAAGACTTTTACTATCTGTAGCACAGAATACTTCAGAAAATAACATTACAACTTATAAAAGGTAATTATATACCTGGGAAATATTGATTTTTAAATTTGTTAAGAAGGTAAGAGAAAAATAAAAGATAAATCTAATGTCTGGATCAAGTCAAAGACTCAACATGAAAAGTTGGTAATCAGTTCTGACTTTCCTGTCTTTTGCAATAAGAAAATAATATCCTATTCAATAATGGGACAGAGACAAGTATAGATATTTAGGTTCATAAATACCAGATGATTGTAGAAATGTGACTCTAAAAGGATCACCCAGATTTAGTTTTTCCTCTGAAAACTAATGCTCTTTATTTACATTGATTGGGTATCTCCTTCATTGGAAAATATAAATCACCCATCAAATGTCAAGGACAATATGTCACTGCTGTAGTTTGGTGGATTACTTAAATTGCTAGAGAACTTCTAGCATTTTACTTCTCTCAGAAGAAGTAGCATACAATTTAATAATCTTAACATTCTGCCAATTATCATTATGTTCAATTTTGAATGTATTGTGTTATTTTACTAAATATTTAAAAGTTCAATAAAGTGTCAAATATCAGAACATTTAAAACACGATAAAATATCATCTGAATAAAAGATAGTATGTTCTAAGACATTCTGAGAAAGAACGTAGATGATATTATCTTTGAGAAATAGTATTAAGAAAGACTTATGAATAGAGTTTGCAATACAAACAAAATTCTAGTTAAATGTATTAAATTTTCCCTATCAAAACACCATCCTCTTCTTAAAATTTTTACCAATAGTACATAATATCTGGGTTAAGTCAAAGACTTAACATGAAACCTAGATAATTACTCCTGGCTTTCATGTCTTTGGCAATAAAAAAAGAATGTCCTATTCAGCAATAGCATACATACAAGTGCAGACATCTAGGTTACAAATGTCCAACAGTTGAAGAAATTTGACTCTAAAGGATTATATTGATTCTAAATATATACTGATTTTTATTATGGCATTAAAGTAGAGTTTATGGAGAAGCAGAATTGACTTTTGGCATTTCTCAAGAAAATATTATACACAATAAAGTAATAGTGAATAACATTTCATAGATTTAAGAAAGGGGAAAATATATGTGTAATGGGATATATTAGAATTATGATTTCGCCTTTCATGGATAGTGATTTGCTTGGGAATCATTCTTCGATGCCTTTCGGGGAAGTAGTTTGGTTTACACTTAGCTGCAAAGGGTATGAACTTGAAACGTTAGCACTGTTTCTAATTGATTTATTAATTATTTTAGAAGCTTTTAAATGAGAAGCTTATTAAGAAACATTAGTTGCTTGCTTTCCTTCTAAAATGTTGCCTTTTCATTTTCAAACCATATTTAAGTTTACATTAGAATCAAAAGAGACATTCTACCTATAGATTTTTCCACATATCCAGGTTCCAATGAAATTAATATTCACATAAAATATGTTTTCAATACATACTTATTATTTATGCTGAGTCACACTGCTAGGTGCGAGGATACAAGGATAAAGATTTATATTCGATTAAGATTTTTTTTTATATCACATCTGGCAAGTAACAAATGAAAATTTAACTTTTTAAATTTTACTTTATTTCTTAATATGGCAAAAATGCATCCAGTGCTTAGGAGTGAAAAGCAAAACTTTCACTTATGATATAACCTGATCTTTGGAATTCACTAGTGAAGGTCACTAAATTAAGAAGTTAAACGGAAGTTGAAAGGAGCTGCCCCAACTTACCATGATCGGTCTGAGCTGAGCGAACTCAAGTGAATTCTGCAAACTAAAATAGTGACAGAAGAGTTACCTAAAATCCCATAAAGATTAAATTTGCAGTGTTATGGATAAAATCTTTCTTTTTTTCCCACCAAATTAAGATAACCCTAAGTGCGTTTTCATTGGTTTTTAGAATATTTTTAAAATCTTCCTTTGACACTTGGAGGTAACAAATATTGCCAGTAAAGGTGCCAAATGGCCAATTGTTTCTGGTGACTTCAAAAATTGTGATAAGATTCATTGATTTATGACCATTGTATATAACCCTGTTTGATTTATGTCACATTATGTCATACACATATGAGGAAAGTAACAAAGAAATTCACAATTCAACAAAATATGCCATTCGTTTTATGCTACGTGCATTTATTATAGAGTTAAAATATATAAGTCAAACTATATAATGAGAATATGTTTATGCAAATCACTTATATATTTATTTATACATTCATCAATAAATAGTATGTATTATATAAGATGAAATGTTAGGGCTGTATGTGTGCGTGTGTAAAAATAGCAACATACTTTCCAGAAATATAACTTAAATGCTTTCACAAATTGCTTCCCATTGTATGCTGAATAACTAATTTACACAAGTAATCCAGAATAATGAATATATTTCACATGATTCTTCAAATTTTATTTAATAACGTTAAATATAAAATTTGTTCAATATAGATACTAATGCATTAAATGTTAATATTTTTTACCTACTAAAGCATAATGTCTTCTATCATAATTTATCTATGTCTGTTTCACCTCTAAAGAACAGTTTCAACTTTGTAATATGTATTTGCTTTCAATTAAATTTTATAAGTATATGTAAATCTGACATTGTGGCCAGATTGTGTGGCAAAAAGCAAACAGCATGCATTATAGAGAAATCCTTCAATTTACTTTGTAACAGTTTAGTAACTTTTGTTTACTATTATTTTTGATTTTCAAATAACTTCAGCAGAAAGCCAAGAACACTGAATGAGAAATATAATTTTTATTTCTTTAAATCACAAAAGATTACCTTCCTCAGAGGAAGGCAATAATATCAAGGCAAGGGGCTTGGTATAGGTTCTTAGTTCTAACAATGACTAGTTGTTTCTCCTTGGACAAAAAACTTCTCTCAGTCTCTTTTTTCTCATTTGCAAAGTGGGAAGGTTATATAATAGAATTTATTCCAAAGGATACAAAGAAAAAATTAATCCACAGCAAATGCTTGTAGAAACAATTGGTAAACGTTAGCATTGTTAGCTGGTGTTACCCATTTTCAGTATATGTACATGATTTTCATCATAATTTAATGTGTGCGATTTTATTCTCACCTTGGTAATATTTTTGGACAAAGACAAGAGAATGAACAATAAATGTTCTTTAACACACAGTTTCTCTGAAAATTATTATCTTACTTCTTGGTACAAGTTGTCAAATTTAGATTTAAAACATGATAAATCCAATGAACATACAAAGTATACTAGATAGACCAAACATATTAGAAGGACAGGCAGCAAGTTTTTCTCTTAATTGTGCCCTATGAATTGAAAGGGTGTAACAAAGTAATTTTTTAATCTCTAAAAAGAATTTTATCCAATTTTTATGTCCTACCAAAATGATTTAATTAACATTAAATTAAATTATTAAGCATTTAATTTACATTTGGGAAATAAAAGCAGAACATTATAATTAAAAAACATATATTAAGCAATTCTATATTCTTAGTATATTACTATGTGTTTTTCATTGCAAAATTAAACTATTGGTCCTTATCATTAAAAGCATAGAAGCCCAGAGCAATACTGATCATACAAATATTTAAAGGACTTGGAAACAACTGAAAAAATAAGGAACTAATACCAGTCAAACAAAGTTCTAGTTTGAAGTACACATTGGTGGGATTAGACCTTGTTTACTTTGAGAACTGTGATTGTATTACCTGCAGAATTGGGTGGGTGGGTATTATTGTATGCTTTGTATACTAGCAGGGTTCAAAAGTTCACCACCCTCTTTTTACCCAGGGTTAGGTCTGTCCTGATTTTCCTTCAACATCTCTCTCCCCTTACCCTGCATGCTGGCGTGAACACACACACACACACACACACACACACTCACTCACACACCCCTTGTAATGTCTTACTTAACCTGTTACATGTAATTTGTAACTTGTTCTTCACTTATCTCCCTAGATCTGCACTTGGGTTTTACCTCTGACACATAGATTAGCTGTGACCCCTTGCCCAGTTATCTAAACTCTGTGAGCCTCAGTTAACTGTGTTCATTAACTCATTATAGCTCTTAAAATTTTTTGCCAATGAGATGATCAATAAGTAGGTAAAATATTTGTTAAGCTAATTTTATGAGAGTCACATCTTTGCTTTAAAAGACTTCTATTAATTCAATGAACCTGTATCTTCCTATTAAAAATGTTCAGATATAAAGGGTCCCTATGAAGTACCCCAAAAGTGAGATTGTCAAAAACTGTATCTGACAAATACATGTTATAAAATGCTTCCACCAATGGAAAAACACTGCTTTGAAAGAAAACTCTGAAGCCAGTAAAGATTTGATTAGAGGAAACTGCTTTGGGATACTACCTGGTTTGCAGAGGTGACATTAGTTTTCTTCTGGAACTCTCAGAAATTTGACAACACTACTTAAATATCTTCTGTTTCCCTATTTCTCAGAACTCTCTTGGCTCATCCTTTATATGCTTTCTTTGTCTTGTTACCTCACTAGACAACAAAACCCCTCCTGCCTAAAAACTCTTTCCCTTTGGATCTGCCAAATCAAGGCCTTCTGCAAATTCCCTCTTCATGCCTGCTTTTTCTGAAGTTTGCAATATGCACTAGATAGAACATCAGTAGGACAACAATAGGCACCCCAGAAATAGACTGATAAATAATAGATGGAAAGACAGAGAGATAGTAAAAGCTATTGACTCTTTCCTTCCATAGTTAAAAGAAAAAGAAAAAGAAAAATGAGCAGGAAAAATTAATAGGTGATGGAAACAAAATTGGCCAAACCTTTAAACATTGAGCCTTTTCTTACAATTCATTAATGCACATATCATAAATAACAGCCAGGAAATATTTATTTTATTATGTGGAATAAATATATAAGACCAACATTATTAAATGGATTAAGTTTCAACTCCTAAGCCTAAATAGTGACTTAATAAGATGTTAGTATTAAAAGTAAATGAATTCGATGCTAGTATTTACCACTTCTGAAGACCAATGCCTCCACATCAAATTGCTGATATTTATATAGTGTTTACTATGTCCTAAGTAAACTAACAAAATCTGCATAAACTTACTTAATTCATACCAAAATAAAAAATAATCCCCCAAAGTTGAGGAAGATATTGTTACTGAGGTGCAAGGAAGTTAGAGACCTTTACAATAGCATAAAGAACTTGACTGAATAAACTGTCTAGAAGCAGAAGAGTCCAGATATGGATGCTGATCATCTGATGCCTCTAGAACCAATGCTCCAAGCCTTTAAGCCCAAAGAACTAACATACAAAACTGGCATGAACAGCAAGACCTATTTTACAAACAGACAACATAACTTCTGATTTGAAGGACATTGCTTTATGTTAGAACGTAATTATCCAAATAAAATATTGTATTAAATTGTTCCTGAATCAGATTCTTTCCATGTCCAGGAGAGGTTTTTTGTTTGTTTGTTTGTTTGTTTTTAGATTTTATTTATTTATTTGAGGGAAAGAGCAAGAGAGCATGAGCAAGGGGAGGGACAGAGGGAGAGGGAGACAATGCGGGACTCGATCCCAGGACCCTGGGATCATGACCTGAGCTGAAGGCAGACGCTTAACCAACCGATGCCACTCAGGCGCCCCTGTCCAGGAGAGGTTTTAATATAAGATATTTCCTTGCTGGCATGCAGACGGTTTACAAAATAAGTATATTTTGTATAGTCTGTTAACAAATATTTCAGCAGAGCATTTTGTCTTATGTATGTCAACAACATATATTTCACCTCTGAAAAGGAAAACAAAGACTTACATATTTCACTAAGAAATACTTTTTTAGAACCCTCAGTTTCTAGAGGGGCGGGGGTGGGGGGATGGGTTAGTCTGGTGATGGGTATTAAAGAGGGCACGTTCTGCATGGAGCACTGGGGGTTATACGCAAACAATGAATCATGGGACACTACATCAAAAACTAATGATGTATGGTGATTAACGTAACATAATAATTAAAAAAAGAAATACTTTTTTAAAAATTGCACATAATTCCAATGTATTTGCTTATTCATATGTCCATTTGAGAAATGTTTCCTTCTAGATTGTCAATTTGAAAGAAGCGTTTTTATATTCATCTTTATATATTCCTCCAGCACATTGTATTCTTATACTATGTATATATGAAATAATTATTTTTTGATTTCAGTGTTTTAAAATATAGATAGATCTGCATTTGTACTAGTTCAATGAAAATGTTTTTTCTTCATACGTAGGTGATTGCGGCAATATTAAGTAATGTTTTTATTCTGCTGAAAGGACTTATTTAGAAAGTCACCTTTTGATAGAATACAGACTCAATTTTTTATTCTTAAAATGTCAGATTATGTTTTACAAACTGAATTTTTTTATAATTATGTTATTTTCTTTTCCTATATCACTAGGAAAAGTCATTCTTAACAAATAGAATTAAGATTGGAATTGCATATACACATACATATATATTACATATAAGATTTTGATATTATAAATTTAGATTAAAACAAATGTCAATAGATATTGCCTATTAAAATTGAACTTCCCTGAGTTCAATTTTCCTATCCAGATGGAAGGAAATTAGGAAGTTGAAAACAGAATGTTCTAAAAGAGAACTGTGGAAATATTTATCCTGAGGAAAAAGAAAGTTTCATTTATGTGATATATACACAGAACTTATTAGTGCTATTGTAAAGACTTAAGAATATTTGAATTACCTCAAGGACTAGAAAAGGAAGAACAAACTAAGCCCAAAGTTAGCAACAGGAAACAAATAATTAGATCAGAGTAGAAATAAATAGGAAACCAGAAAGACAAGAGAAAAGATCAATGAAACTTCAATTCGTGTTTTTTGAAAAGAAAAACTAAATTGAAATCTTTAGGTAGACTAAGAAAAAAAGAGAGATGATACAGGTTAATGAAATTATCAACAAAAGAAGAGATATTACAATTGATACCACAGAAAAACAAAGGATCATAAGAAACTACTACAAACAGTTATATACTGACAAAATAGTCACTTAACACAAATGGATAAATTTCTAGAAACACATAACTTATGAAGACTGAATCATGCAGTAACAGATAATCTAAATAGTCCAAAAATGAGTGAGGAGATTGAATCAGTAACCCGAAATCTCCCAACACGTAAAAGCCCAGGATCAGATGGCTTCACAGGTGAATGCTACCAAATGTTTAAAGAATAATTAATACCTATCATTCTCAAATTTTTCCAAAAAATTGAAGAGGAAGGACCATTCCCAACCTCATTTTATGAGACCAGCATTACCCTGTTACCAAAACTAGACAAGGATATTACAGGAAATTGATAGTCGGATATTTAACTGACTGAGTCACCCAGGTGTCCCCTTCGCCAAAGTTTAGGCAAAAAAAGACATGAAAGACATCTGAATTGGAAAAATGTAAAATTATGTCTTGGCAGATGACATGATCTTATATATAGAAAACTCTAAAGAATCCCCCAAAACATTGTTAGAGCTAATAAATGAATTCAATAAAGTTGCCAATACAAAATCAACATACAGAAATCAGTTTCATTTCTATACACTAATAATGAATTCTCTGAAAGATAAGTTAAGAAAAAAATCTTATTTATAATAATATTTTTTTAAAGAATTTTTTTATTTGACAGAGAGAGACACAGCAAGAGAGGGAACACAAGCAGGGGGAGTGGGAGAGAGAGAAGCAGGCTTCCCGCTGAGCAGGGAGCCCGATGTGGGGCTCGATCCCAGGACCCTGGGACCATGACCTGAGCCGAAGGCAGACGCTTAGCGACTGAGCCACCCAGGCACCCTTATAATAATATTTTTAAGAAAATATACTTATGAATAAATTTAACCAAGGATGTGAAAGACCTGTATGCTGAAAACTATATGACACTGAGGAATGAGGTTGAAGAAGACAAAAATAAATGGAAAGATATCCCATGTTCTTGGATTGGAAGAATCAATATTGTGAAAATGTCCATATTAACAAAGCAATCTACAGATTTAATCCAATCTGTATCAAAATTCCAATAGCATTTTTCACAGACAGAAAAAAAACTACCCTAATATTTGTATGATGCCACATAACCCCCAAATAGCCAAAACAATCCTGAGAAGAGAACAAAGCTGGAGGCATCACACTGCCTAATTTCAAACTATGTTACACAGTTTTAGTAGTCCAAACAGTACGGGACTGCCATAAATAGACACATAAACCAGTGGAATAGAATCGAGAGGCCAGACATAAACTCACACTTACATGGTCCACTTAATTTTGACAAGGGCATCAAGAACACACAATAGAAAAAGGTAGTCTCTTTAATAAATGGCATTGGGGAAAATGGATATCCACATGCAAAAGAAAGAAACTAGACCTCCATCTTACACCCCTCACAAAAATTACCTTGAAATGGATTGAACACTTAAATGTAATATCTGAAACTATAGAGCTCCTCAAAAAATAGTGAAAAACGTTCTTGACATTGGTCTTAGCAATGATTTCTGGGATAAGATACCAAAAGCATAGCAATAAAAGCTAATAAAGTAAACAAGTAGGACTATGACAACCTAAAGAGTTGTCACACATCAAAGAAAGTAACTTAAAAAGTTATCCTACAGAATGAGAGAAAAATATTTGCAAACTAACTGATAAGTGGTTATATACAAAATATATAAAGAACTCATACAACTTAATAGCAAAAAAAGCAAATAATCCAATTAAATAATGGACAAAGTACCCCAAAAGATGTTTTTCTAAAGAAGACATGCCAATGGCCAACAGGTACATGAAAATGTGCACATTACTAATAATCATGGAAATGCAAATTAAAACCACAATGAGATTTTACTTCACACCTGCTAGAATAGCCATAATAATAATGATAATAAAAACAAGAGATAAATGTTGGCAAGGATGAGGAAAGGTAACACCTATACACTGTTGGTGGGAATGTAAATTGGTACAGCCATTGTGGAAAAAGGTATGGTGGTTCCTCAAAAAATTAAAAATTGAGGGGCACCTGTGTGGCTCAGTCAGTTAAGCATCTGACTCTTGGTTTTGGCTTGGGTCATGATCTCAGGGTCG
The DNA here is from genome assembly GCF_011800145.1 of Mirounga leonina. Classification (NCBI taxonomy): domain Eukaryota; kingdom Metazoa; phylum Chordata; class Mammalia; order Carnivora; family Phocidae; genus Mirounga; species Mirounga leonina. The sequence goes on from NW_023270447.1 coordinate 27,484,439, forward strand.
TTGGATCGAATCCTGCAAGCAGGGAGTCTACTTGAGATTCTCTCTCACCCTCTCCCTCTGCTCCCCCTCCCCCCACTCGTGCTGGCTCTCTCAAATTAAATAAATAAATCTTTAATAAAATTAAAAATTGAACCACCATATGATCCAGGAATCCTATTCCTGGGTATATATCCAAAGAAATTGAAATCAGTATTTTGAAGAGATATCTGCACATCCATGCTTATTGCAGCATTATTCACAAGGCAAGATATGGAAACAACCTAAATGTCCTTTAGCAGATGAATGAGAAAGAAAATGTGTTTATATATATACATATATATATAAACACATATAATGCATCTTTGCATTAATTTAAAGATGACTCAAATGAAATGAAAATAATTTTTAAAGTCTGGGAAAATTGTCCCAAATATACACAATGGGATATTATTCAGCGATTAAAAAAGAAAGAAATCCTGCTTTTATGACATGGAGGACCCTGGAGGGCATTATGCTAAGTGAAATAAGCAGACAAATACTATATGACATAACTCATATGTGAAGTCTTAAAAAAGCTGATTTCATAGAAACGGAGTAGAATAGTGGTTTTCAGGGGATGGGGTTAGGGGGAAATGAGGTGATGTTGGTCAAAGAGTACAGATATTCTGTTACATGATGAATAAGTTCTGAAGATCTAATGTACAGCTTGGTGACTATAGTTAGTAATGTAGTATCCTATACTTGAAAGTTGCTAAAAGTAGGTCTTAAGCATTCTCACCACACACACAAGTTAACTTATGCGAGGTGATGTGCTAATTATCTTGGTCTTGGTAATCATTCCACAATGATTGATATATATCAAATCATCACGTAGTACACTTTAAATATATGTAATTATATTTGTCAGTTATTCCTCGATAAAGTTTAAAAACAACATTCATATTAACTTTTAAAATCTGGTTTGGGGGAAAAAAGGAAGAACACTTCACTGCTTTCTGTTTTCAAAGTGTTCAATTCGTAATCCAACTCTCCTTCCTGACACATACATGCATACTTGAAAACATACTCCAAATTAAAATTCAAAGACAATTGTGTATCTTAAAATAACTTATAATTTAGCAAAACCCACAAGCAACTAGGATTCTCTCATGAAGGTTACCGGGCATGCTTGATATGCAAGAAATGCCATGCTTGTCAAATTCTACTGGAAAAACATGCAGGTTCCCAATCTCTAAAGTCTCTCTTGGAGTCCTTAACCAAAGCTGAATTTCAGATATGAAGAATATTAGTCTCCAAAGGATGTGCCCTGCTGACTTCTTTCCCTGTTAACAGTATTAAATCATCTTTGAACAGAAACCCTTTATATTTTATCATAGCCTGGCAGCCCAAAGATACAGGTGACTTTTATTTGTGGTCATTCAGGTGGGGTACCTCAAGTCATTGATATATATCGATTTCTGTAATGTAGTTTTGAAAGAAAAGATTATCTGTTTTCTTTTCTGTTCTTAATGTAAATGTATCCCCTCCTCTGCTTTCTCCCCAGGCACTTTCTCCCACCTCCAGGAGAAATTTCATACACCCTGAAATACATGCACACCAACACAAAACAAAACAAAAAAACGCAGGAAGCTGAAAGCTATCCATTAAAAAACAAACAGAAATGTAAAGTGAAAGAGAGCTTCCGAATGCTTTAATTTTCTTCCTACATTGCATAACATCTATCACTAAATTGCATTGTCTATGTTGTAAAGATCTATTAGTGTTAGCCAGATAGTTCATGAAATACGCTGTTTCTGCAACTTCTCCGGGAGCACTAGAACTCAGCTGAGCGCTTCTATTCTGTAGTAAGGCAAGACCGACTTCATATGTTGTTTGATAAATATCTCCACTGTGTACATAATTAGGTCAGTTGCTTACTACCTAGTTATTTCAAGCTTCAAACTATACTAAACCAAGAAAATATATCAGTAACTCACATTCATTTGCTGGAAAACAGGGAAGAAACCAGAGGAAATGGCAATTTTATGAATTTGGTGACCAACCAATTAACAGACAGCTATACAACCATTGGAGATAATAGAAAAGCATAAAATTTTATTCTTATTGGGAATATACTTTGCATTAATTTAAAGATGACTCAAATGAAATGAAAATAATTTTTAAAGTCTGGGAAAATTGTCCAATAATTTAAAAATTTTCATTGGCCAAATGGTATTTATCACTTTGTTAAACTACAAATTAAAATTTATCTTCCATCCATCAGGAAAAGATAAACTAGGTAGCCAAAAAAAAATTCTTTTGGCTATAAAACAAGAAGGAGAAAAAATAAGAATTATGTTTCCAATGTAATGAAAAAGGAGATGTCTGACATGAATTTAATAAAATAAAACTCTGAATTTAAATATGTAGAATATTTTGCTCATCATTTTCCTTATGTTATTTACATTTCAAAATCAACAACAATGGAATAATCTAGAATATGCCTTTTGGCAAGAATTAAAAGTATTTTTAATGGAGGAGAGTTTCCAATTTGAAGTGAATAAAGATAAAACTATATTGTGTCTCATTTTAGTTGAAATAATTATAAAAGAGATTCATTGCCTTTTTTGAATCTAAGCAATCATCTGTACTGTAACCTAAGAATAACTAGTTTGAAATTAAATTTTATGCTTCTGTTCATATTATATCCTCAAATGTATTTTTTAAAAAAAACACTTTATTACTTAGAACAGCAAAAAATAGAATTTAAGTGAAGATACAAATTATTAAGATTTTAAAAGTCATATATACATAAACAGATTATAGTTCAAGTTCTGTCTGAGCCTCTTTTAGCTTTTTGTGAATTTAGACAAATTAGTTAAACTCTGAGTCTGTTTCATCATCTTTAGGATAAAGAAAATTTCCATCTCACAGGACACTTGTAGTGATTAAATGAGATTGTTTCTATGTACAAGGTCTAATTTGGTATTTGAGACCTCCTATAAATAGTAGCAGTAGTAGTCTATAAGCAGTAAAGAACAGAAAGTTACACAGATAATTTAGATATATAGTTTACAACTGTAAGGGAAAAGAAAAAAAGCAATATATAAAATAGCATATGATTCTTCCTCTTCCATCCTGTCCCCTCCTCTTCTCTTTCCCCACCTCCTGCTCTTCCCTTCATCTTCTCCCCCTCCCCCATCACCCCCTTCCTTTCCTCTCTCCTCTCCTCTTCTCTTCCTCCTTTGCCTCCTCCCTCTCTTTCTCCTCCTTCTCTTTTCCAATGCTTAATGTCATCAAACATACTGCTAAATGCATTTATTTTATCTAATTTAAACCTCAGGGCAACTCTGAAATAGTTATTATTATAGCGATTTTTGTTCTATGAAAAGTACACTAAAATGGAATGTGAGTGGCCAAAACCTCTTGTTAAGAGTAGATTTGCATTTTTTTCTTTTTAAAATTTTCAGCCCATATAAACAACCTTCATTCTAGATAAAAAACAAAAACAAACAAAAAACATATCTATTTCCTCTAGATTTTTCCTTTTTGAATTGTTTAACAATTACTTAGGGGCATCCAGCTCCCTGCTCAGCGGGGAGCCTGCTTCTCTCTCTGTCCCTCCTTCCTGCTCTGCTCCTTCTCTCACTATCTCTCTCTCTCTCTCAAATAAATCAATGAAATCTTTTAAAAAAACCCACAATTATATGTCATGTTTATTGCTTTTTCTGATGATAAAGCAAATATATAATCATTGCAAAAAATCAAAAAGCATAGGAATGCAAAATGAGATAAAGTCATGACAACAACAAGAATAACTAAATGTGTATGAACTCCCTTTGACTCTGTAGGTGTAGATGTGGGCTAAGAAGAAAATGAGTTTACCTTCAGAAAAGACAGTATTAACATTGTCCACTTATTATATATGTCATTAACCCCTATCATGTTTAATTATTTTATTTAAAGCATATTTATAGGAGTACCCGAATTCTACCATTCACTGGTGTAGACACCAAGCAAAGAACAGTGAACAAGATAGCATGGTTTCTCCATTCAAAGTGTGTACAGTCTAGTTGCAACTGCTGAATAAAAGAAATTTCAAGGTAAGTTTTCTTGGTGGACTTATTCTAGAAAGACTTGAATTAGGATATAAATTAAGATATTGATAAAAGTATTCATAAAATATTGTGTATTGGATTTCTGCCTAATGGATTATGAGAGATGCTTAAGATGGGAGAGTATGGGGGCACCTGGCTGTTTTAGTTGGTGTCGCATGTGATTCTTGATCTTGGGGTTCTGAATTTGAGCCCCATATTGAGTGTAGAGATTGTTTAAAAATAAAATCTTAAAAAAAAAGAAGAATGTGGTACTACCACATTCCACTAGATGTCAAGATTTTTTTGGAAGAGAAAATACCAGAAACAGGTCATATTCATCACAAGGAATAATCTAACATGACAGATCAAAGTAATTAACCAATAATTCCATATTTACAATCTTGGCCTTGCCAAGATTAAGTCATCATTTCCAAGATCTTTTAATTTTTTATTTCTATTTGATCTTTTATTATACATGTGTTTTATTATATATGTGCTTTTGTGTAATGATTCTCAATTTTTTTTGATGTGGGTAGAGTAGAAATTACATATATTTAAAACCACACAAAATCTTTTGATTCATTTTCCATAAATTACACATATATCTGATTCATTACTGATATTAAAAGGTAGAACGCTCTATAATTTTCTTCCTTAAATTGATTTAAATGATTTCTTAATATTTGACTAAAAAGTAGGAAATAAACCATATGTTAATATGGTGATTTTAATATAGGTAGAGGCTATAAACAATTTTGAAAATAGTATGAGTTTAAATTTGGATCAGTTTAAAATTTTCCACTTACAGCCCACATTTGCAAAATTTTTAAATAAAAGAGGGACTACACTTAACCTAAACATATAGATTATAAATAAACTGATTGCTAAAGCATATATTTTGGTTCTGAATTACATATTTGTCTGTTCTGACACTATAAAAGGACTTCTTGCAACCAGTCTCTTCATCTTCTGTTTTGTGGTCACAAAACATTATTTCTCATCTGAAAGCTTCAAGCTCCAGTCATTAGTAATGAGGCTGCACTCATTAGTAAATACATAAACATGGAACTATTTTTCCATCTCTACCTTATGTCCAGTCACATCAAAAATTAAATAAGGCTTTTTGGGACTATGCAATGGTATGCCCGAGGAACACGTTACAGTCCACTTCCCCCATTTGTAATCTTAGCATTGTTAGTGCTAACAAGACATCCAGGGTCTTTAAATATTCTGAACAATGCACCTTGAAGCCTCAGTGAGTCAGCAAAGTCTCAAAGGTTGTACCATGTAAAAGTCAAGTAATTAAACACTGATTACTTACTGTTTAAAAAAAAAAAAAGACGGCTGGGAAAAGTTGGATTCAGAAGATTTGGTTTTACATGGAAGATTTCAGTAAAAATTAAGCTTTTAACTATATTCTCCTTGACTTGATTTGATAAGAAGAAAAGATTATAAAAGTTATTCAGTACTGTTTTTCTGCATCAGAGTTTTGGGAGGTGACAAACAGCCACTGGTAATTCATTCAGTCATCTTTTCCCAAAACAGCATTTAGTTTCCCCTTCAAAATTTGGTCACAAGTCTTAGGTTTCATCATTTGTTCAAAATACCAAAGCTCCTCCCTTCTGCACTATTGGCTCCAGTTGAAATGTTTTAGCTCTATAGATACAGAATTTCTAATAAAGTTTGCAAACATAGCAAAATCCATTTCACCTGATGCTGTTTTATTTCCCATACATTAAAAAAAAGGAAGGAAGGAAAGAAGGAAGGAAGGAAGGGGAAAGAGAAAGAATGAAAAAGAAAAAGAAAGAGGGAGAAATGAAGGAAGGAAGGAGGGAGGAAAGGAGGGAGGAAGGAGAGAGAGAAAGAAAGAAAAGAAAAAGAAAAAGAAAGAAAGAAAGGTAGATCAGGATAATTAGGATTTAAAATATATTTATTTATGTGTTCTTCCTTCTGTTCAATACCTATTCCCCAATTTATCCCAATGGCTAGTATGAAAAAAATGCCATAGATGGCTCAGGGGCTAAAATTATTTTTCTTTCTGAAAGTCATCTCAGTTTTTATGTCTTTCACTTCCACTCCATATGTTATAGGAGGGCATATCTTGCCATCACATAGATGAGATGAAAGATTATCTAAATAGAAATAGTTATACTGCTTGTTAAAACTTATTTAGTTTTTTAGAAATATCATCAACTATCTGTTCATATGAACATATAAGATTATTTATTTTCTCATTGGTCTAGAATTACCTGTGCCAAATTAACAAATATTTTCTTGTTCAATTGTTCCTAAGAAAGAATATCTATTTTTATTGACAGTAAGAATTGGTTTAGATAATTAGTGCCTACTGGAACACAATATAAATAAATGAGCCTATTTCATACCTATTTATACTATAGGTTAAATACTATTGCAGTAACTTTTTGTAGCAAAGACTGAGCAACAAAGGAGAGTTTCAAATCATATATGTTACTTAACAATTAGACATCTTTGAAGATGCTATTGGTAAAATCTGTTGTAGTTGAAAAAAAAAGATCCTTAAATAGGTAATATTAAAATGTGAAGCATTTTCCTCTTCAGTATCTTCCTTGCTGGTACTGCCTTTTTGGGTTAGTTTTATTTTGCTTATGAGAAATTTTGAAAATAGTAGAGTTAAAGATGATTTTCAAAGATCTTGGCAGCCAACAAAATTTTTATAATAACAAAATCATAAATATGTAATTGTAAAAAATATTTTTAAATGCTGGCATTCTTTGACAAAAATATTTTAAATACTGGTTAGTGTAGGGGCGTCTGGGTGGTGTAGCTGGTTGAGCCTCCCACTCTTGGTTGGGCTTAGGTCGTATCTCCAAGTTGTGAGATCGAGCCCACATTGGGCTCTGTGCTCAGTGCGGAGTCTGCCTGAGATTCACTCTCCCTCTCCCTCTGCCCCTGCTCCTGCTCTCTCTCTCTAAAATAAATAAATCTTTAAATACCGATTAGTGTAATCATAAGCATAAACTCAAAGTCCGCCCAATATTTCCATTTTCTTCTCTTGTGGTAAGCTTTTTTAATCTAGGCAAAATCAAACAAACAAAGAAACCCCAAAAACAAAAATACCACTGTTCAGCAGTAAACTCCCACCTGAAGAACAAGTGGTTTTCCAGGAACATTCATATAGTGAGAAGTAAATATATAGTGAGAAGAAAAACATGTTCTTTTGTAAAGAAAAGAGATATCTAAAGTGGTTTTCAAAAGGTACCAGTGGAAACATGCTCTGTACCAATAGCCCATTAATTCAGATTATTTTCTTTGAAGCATTTGTATCTAACTTCTGAACTTTTCCAGAGATTGTAGATTTTAGCATTGTCATGGGTGATAGAAGCAAAAGGAGAGTAAGATGTTGCTTTTGTGATATACAAAAGTAGAAGAGTGAACATTAATGTCCCTTATGAAGAAACACAACCATTGGATTTTATCAAGAAAAAACAATATCATTGTAGATGAATTCATATTAGAGAGAATTGTATTAAAAGTCTTTTCCTTGAATGACCTTCAGAAAAATGTGGGCAAGGAATGTGGATGGTATCTTTGCCACTTATCTGGCAGAAAGAATGGAACAGAAACTAAGTCAGAAACATTTCATTTGTTATAGGATCCTAGTCTTATCTTCATTCTGACATCTCATTTTATTTATTAAAATAAAAATAGCAATCCCCTAATTTTAATATAGTTCAAAGTGACTGTGTCAAAATGAGGATATTTCCTTGATTTATGCTTTTTTCCTACTTTTGATCCATCTATGCAATCACGAAATCTGTTAATTATTTTATTCTTGAAGTTAGTATTAACTAACTGATGCAGTAATCCATAAGGCACATATGTATTCTAGAGGAACTTTTCTTTTTTTTTTTTTTTAAAGATTTTTTAATTTATTTGACACAGAGAGATTGACAGCGAGAGAGGGAACACAAGCAGGGGGAGTGGGAGAGGGAGAAGCAGGCTTCCCGCTGAGCAGGGAGCCAGATGCGGGGCTCCATCCCAGGACCCTGGGATCATGACCTGAGCCAAAGGCAGACGCTTAACAACTGAGCCACCCAGGCGCCCCTAGAGGAACTTTTTCCTCTGAATGTAAATGCCAGTAATAACAGTTTACTAGTTACTAATATTTCTTTTAGAAAGTAAGCTTGCTAGTAATTTCAGACTTGGAAACTTGTTAAAGATTAATGATTAGCTAGAGAAACTCAGATGCAAGTAACTTTGTTTTGATAAATCACGATTGCATTTTGGCACGCCTGTTGCTTTGAATATGTAAAACTCTGTGCTACATGGGGAAACACGATCATTGACTTGAGATCCATGTATTCTTTTATCATCAAAATCTTTTTGAGAGCCAAGTCATATCTAATGACAACACTAATCTTTTCAATTGGAAATCTTTCCTTTAGGTTTTTTTTTTTTTCTTTAACAACTAGCAAATAGCATATCCTTAATAAATTTAAACTCAAAAGTGTTTGAGTTACTCTGTAATCCAAGAATTTGGGGAGCAAAATGAAATTTCTTAAAAAGTTCTTCATATAAAGACACAAGGATATCAAACCCATAATGACAGTGATTGTATGTGCCATACTGAATCAAAGAAAAAAAAATATTTTGGCTGAAAGGAAGTCTGGGCAGTAGTGGCTGAAACAAACTGAGGTTTATTTTTCTCCCATGTTAAGAGTATCAAAATCACTGGTACTGGGAGGGTAGCTAAGGGATAACAAGGCCAGCCTTGGATTTTCTGTTATGGTTCCAACTCAGACATGAAGTTTCCATTCAGAGCTGGAAAAATAGGGTAAGCAAGTAGGGGATAACAGACTACCAATAGTCATAAGTAGGAAAGCCCATGTTTTCTCAGATATATCCCAACAGATGTCCGCTTGTATCTCATTATCCAAACTCTGTCGCACGGTCATTGCTCTCTGTCGAGGTGGCTGGAGATGGAAGGGTTTGGTTGTGATTGGCTCCTTCAGCCTCTAAAGTGAAGGCAAACGAGAGGGAAAGTTGGCAGTGGGTGTTGGGTTAACTTCATATGGGGCTTGCCTCCTTGATTTTATTCTTTCCTCTTTAGAGAAAACTTATAAAATAATAAAACATTGTCTGAAATGGCAAATGGAATATTTAAAAAATCACACATTTCAATATCATAACAGAGTAATTATCATTTTATCTATCTCATTCTAAGTTTCTATATTCACATCTTTCAAAATCTGGTTTTAATCATCCTATGCTACAATGTGATAGTCTCCTTTTCTTTTACAATGTATCATAAGACTTTTCAACATTTCTAAATAGTCTTTTTAGCCAATGTTTTTAATGGTCATCCAATAGGTAGATCCATCTGTTTCCTACTAATCCCATATGCCAATGCATGGTATCTTTACATTTCTTCATTTTCAGGTTGCTATTATTAACACAATTTCAATTTAAAGCATACTAGATAGAGGCTTCCTGAGGATTGTCTTATAGATGGCAGGGAGCAAATATGAAAGCCAAGTGAGGTATTGTTAAACTGATGCAAGCTGCACCTCGTTTAAATACTGGGAAGGATTTCTGAAAAATAAGGGTTGTAAACATTAAAGTATGTTATCATGGAGGGAGAAGTGTCATCTTTACAGACTGTTCTCTAGAAGAGAGTCATACTGGATGATTTAATTTCTGTTCAGAATAAAGTTGGAAGAATAAACTGGATGGGTTCTCAAAGTTCCTTTAAAGCCTGTGGATCTATGGTCATGTTTCATTTTTTCATGACTCTTGTTCTTAAGTTATGAGTACCTTTTAGAGAAAGTGATACCCTTATATTGAAGGGTCCTTAGAAGTTGTTAATATTATGATTTAATGCAGATTTTATGTTAAAATAAATGTTTTTTTGATAATTCCTTTTGAGCTTTAAGTTATAGAAGAAAATAAACTATCATCTGTGTCTAAGCTTAGAGAGCATTCATAAAAGGAGGCATAATAAAAAATTATTAAAGAATACATATTGAAATTAAACACAGTTCTTCCAAAATTACACACCAAAGGATTTCACTAACTTGAGAGTTACGAAAGAGAAGTCATGAATAGAATGTAACAACTTGATAGTATTTGAAATAATTCCTACTTTAAATAATAGGACAGATGAAGCCGTCAAATGGCATTGTATGCTACCCAGTGGGAAGGTTTTCTATAATTGAGCTCTAAGATTAGATATAAATGGAGCTATTACCATGGTAACTATTTTTGAGGCTAATAAAAGTGTAACAAATATGGACTAAAAAAAAAAAAAAAATACCTCCAAAACCCCACCCAAACAGCAAATTTTCCCGTTTTAGTAAAAAAAGTCATTGAAAAAAAAGTAAAAACCCTCAGATACATAGACTCCTTTGTTGTGTAGAGAACACTTGTTTTCAGCTGGTTTCTTCTTTTTTGTGGAATGTAAAGCTTCCCTTCAGGGTAAGAGTGAGATTTATCCTGATGCATAAAGGGAGGAAAGGCTTTAGCGAAAGTGAAATTTGTGGAATGCACACACCTTTAAAATACAGTTTTCTTGGGCGCCTGGGTGGCTCAGTTGGTTAAGCGGCTGCCTTTGGCTCAAGTCATGATCCCAGCGTCCTGGGATCGAGTCCCGCATCCGGCTCCCTGCTCTGCGGGGAGCCTGCTTCTCCCTCTCCCTCTGCCTACTTGTGTTCTCTCTCTATCTCTCTGTCAAACAAATAAATAAAATCTTTAAAAAAAATAAAATAAAATAAAATAAAATACAGTTTTCTTCTTAACCTAAGCATAAATCACAGTTTATAAGCATGTTCTATTGTTCCCTCCTTTCTTTTAAAGCAGACAAGGCTATAATGCAGTATTGGTAATTTATAACTGCCCAAGAAAAAAAAAAAAAAAACTGTAGTTTTTTCTTTCTGCAAGCTTCTCTGAAAATTATTATATATGTATGTTTGAAGGTAAAATATATTTTATTTTTGATGCCATTTAAAATCAGTGTTAATTTTTAAATATAGCTGTAGGAAGAGTATAGATGAGGATTTGCAATGGAAGGCAAATTTTACAAGTAGTTTTCAAAAAAAACTTTTTTTGAACTTCAGTCCCCTGGATTAATAACTCCTATCTCTTTATTTGACTAATCAAATATTGTTTCACAAAATGGAAGGCAATATTCTGATGAAGGCAAGATGAATAAAGGCAAAATATAAGATAATTCAGTTCTGATTCATTGATAGACTAATTCTAAAAAATTAAATGAACAGTCCACTGAACTATAGTAGTTTCCTTCTTTCCATGAAGTTGCAGACATCAACACCCACTCTCTCAGACATTTTCATCAGCATCCCAGGATTTTTCTGCTTTGCTGTAAAAGTTTCCTAGCACCAAGCAGGTGGTGCTTGACCAGGCTATTTCAAGCAATATGCACTATAATCCAGGCTAAAACAATCCACTGGGATAACTCATGTGGAGTGTGAATAGTCACTGGGTTTTCCAAGCACAATGGGCAGAAGAAACATAAGAATATTGACAGCATTATCTTCAAGCCCTGTGACATTGGTACAAACTGCCTGAAAATGCTACCAGTTAGTTCAATCTGATGTATAATAAACAAAGTGTTGGAATTTTTAGCCAAAAGTAATGAAGCAAAAGGCCTGTTTAGTGGCAGAAGCTATGTAATGACAAAATTATAGAAAGGAAAAATACCTCACACTGTGACCCTTGTCTTAATACTACTTGCAAAAAAAAAAAAAAAAAAAAAAAAAAGCTAGAATCCATGACATCACATCCATTCACAGATACTTAGTAATACAAAGTCCCTGCCCTCATGGGGTATGCAATCTCCTGAAAGAAGATCCAGTTAAGCAAAAATACATTATTCACTTCATATGTTAGGAATTGAATAAAGAAATTGTTATCTACTATTTCATTTAATCATAGCAATCTCACAAGATTGTATTAATCTATTCAGGCTGCTATAAGCCTGGCTTATAAACAACAGAAATTTATTTCTCTCAGTGCAGAGGTTGGAAGACTGAGATCAGGATGCCATCATGGTCGAGTTCTGGTGAGGGACCTCTTCTGGGTTGCAGACTGCTGACTTCTTTTTTTTATTATTATTACTATGTTATGTTAATCACCATACATTACATCATTAGTTTTTGATGTAGTGTTCCATGCTTCATTGCTTGCGTGTATAACACCCAGTGCTCCATGCAGGCAGATTGCTGACTTCTTGAATGTTCACATAGCTGGAGGCAAAGAGCAGCAAGCTCTCTCCTGACTCTTACAAAGGCACTGAAGCCACTATGAAGGCTCTGCTATGATACCTCATCTGATCCTCATTACCTCTCAAAACCCGGCCCTCCTAATACCATCGGAAGGGGGGTTAGGCTTTCAAAATATGAATTTAGGGGAGATACAGACATTTAGTCTGTAACAAAGGTACCATCAATATTCCCATTTGAACAATCAAAAAGTAGTGTAAAATAGTTAGAATTTGAACTTAGTTTTATGTAACTCCATAAAAACAACCAAATTCTGTAGAGTATACTATCTATCTACCTATCATCTATCCATCTAACATTTTTGTCAATATTTTTCAAGAATGTTTCTTTGCCTCTAATGGGAAAACATATAAACAGAAACCATGTGATTACTCATTGCTACATTAACAACTTGAAGTATAAGTTGTTATACTTCAGCTATAAAAGATGTATTCAGGAAAAATCCTAGGTGGGCTGGACAAGTCAGAAAATGTTTCATAGAGAGATGATTGGGAATTTTTGTTGTTGTTGAGGTATAGTTGACATACAATGTTACATTAGTTTCCAACGTACAGCAGGGAGATTTGACAATTCTATACATCAAGCTATGCTCACCAGGATAAATGCAGTTTTCAACGGTCACCATACAGCATTATTACAATATTATTGATTATATTCTCCATGCTGTAATTTTCATCTCCATGACTTACGTGTTTTATAACTGGAAGTCTGTACTTCTTAATCCCCTTTACCTATTTCAGCCACCTCCCCTCTGGCAACCACCAGTTTGTTCTCTGTTTTTATGGGCCTGTTTCTGTTTGTTTCATTTTCAGTTTCCATATATAACTGAAATCACATGGTGTTTGTCTTTCTCTGTCTGACTTATTTCACTTAGCATAATGCCTTCTAGGTCCACCCATGTTGTTGCAAATGGCAAGATCTCATTCTTTTTTATGGCTGAATAATATTCCATTATATATATACCACATTTTTAAAAGTTTTTATTTAATTCCAGTTCATTAACTTACAGTGTAATATTCATTTCAGGTGTTTGGTAGAATTAGCCTGGAAAGCCATCTGGCCCTAGACTTTTGTTGTTGGGAGATTTTTGAATACTGATTCAATTTCTTTGCTGGTTAATGGTCTGTTCATGTTTTCTGTTTCTTCTTGTTTCAGTTTTGGTAGTTTATAGGTTTGTAGGAATTTATTAATTTCTTCCAGATTGTCCAATTTTTTGGCATATAGCTTTTCATATTATAATTGTATTTCTGTGATATTGTTTGCTATTTCTCCTCTCTCATTTGTGATTTTATTTATTTGGGTCCTTTCTCTTTTCCTTTTGATAAGTTTTGCTAGAGGTTTATCAGTTTTATTAATTTTTCTAAAGAACCAGCTCCTGGTTTCATTGATTCGTTCTATTGTTTTTTTAGTTTCTATATCATTTATTTCTGCTCTAATCTTTATTATTTCCTCCTTCTGCTGGCTTTTAGGCTTCATTTGTAATTCTTTTTCTAGCTCCTTTAGGTATAAAGTTAGGTTATTTATGTGAGATTTTTCTTGTTTCTTGAGTAGACCTGTATTGCTATTTACTTCCCTCTTTGGACCACTTTTGCTACATCTCAAAGGTTTTGGACTGTCATGTTTTCATTTTCATCTGTTTCCATGTATTTTTTTTATTTCCTCTTTAATTTCTTGGTTGACCCACTCATTCTTTAGTAGGATGTTCTTTCACCTCCTTGTATTTGGGGTTTTTCCAAGTTTTTTCTCGTAGTGACTTCTAGTTTCATAGTGTTGTGGCCAGAAAATATGCATGGTATGATTTCAGTCTTTTTGTATTTGTTGAGGTCAGTTTTGTGACCTAATATATGATCTGTTCTGGGGAATGTCCCATGTGCACTTGAAAAGAATGTGTATTCTGCTGCTTTAGGATGGAGTGTTCTGAATATATCTGTTAAGTCCATCCAGTCCAGGGTGTCATTCAAAGCCATTGTTTCCTTGATTTTCTGTTTAGAATCTATCTATTGGTGTAAGTGGGGTGTTAAAGTTCCCTACTATTGGGGCGCCTGGGTGGCTCAGTTGGTTAAGCAACTGCCTTCGGCTCAGGTCATGATCCTGGAGTCCCGGGATCGAGTCCCGCATCGGGCTCCCTGCTCGGCAGGGAGTCTGCTTCTCCCTCTGACCCTCCTCCCTCTCATGCTCTCTGTCTCTCATTCTCTCTCTCTCAAATAAATAAATAAAATCTTTAAAAAAAAAAAAAGTTCCCTACTATTATTGTGTTATTATCCATTAGTTCCTTTATTTTTGTTACTAATTGTTTTATATATTTGGGGGTCTCATGTTGGGTGCATAGATATTTACAATTGTTATATCTTCTTTTTGGATTATCCCCTTTATGATTATATAACGCCCTTCTTTGTCTCTTTTTACAATCTGTTTTAACGTCTAGTTTGTCTGATATAAGTTTTGCTACTCTGGCTTTCTTTTGACGTCTATTTGCATTACAAATGTTTCTCTACCTCCTCTCTTTCAATCTGCAGATGTCTTTAGATCTAAAATGAGTCTCTTTTAGGCAGTATATCGATGGACCTTGTTTTCTTATCCATTCTGACACCCTATGTCTTTTGATTGGAGTGTTTAGTCCATTTGCATTCAAAGTAATTATTGATAGATATGTGTTATTGCCATTTTATTACTTGTTTTGTCATTGTTTCTGGAGATTTTCTCTTATCCTTTCTTGTCTCTGTCACTTTTAGTCTCTCCTTTGCACTCAGAGTCCCCTTTAATATTTCTGGCAGGGCTGGTTTAGTGGTCACGAATTCCTTTAGCTTTTGTTTGTCTGGGAAACTCTTTATCTCTCCTTCTATTCTGAATGACAGCCTTGCTGGATAGAGTATTCTTGGCTGCAGATTTTTGCCATTCAGCACTTTGAATATATCATGCCACTCCCTCTGGCTTGCCAAGTTTCTGTTGAGAAATCTCTAGCTAGCCTTATGGGTTTTCCCTTGTAAGTTAAGGACTTCTTTTGTCTTGCTGCTTTTAAGATTTTTCCTTTATCAATATATTTTGCAAATTTAATTACAACATGTCTTGGTGTTGGCCTGCTTTTGTTGATCTCGATGGGCATTCTCTGTGCCTCCCAGATCTGGATGTCT
The DNA here is from genome assembly GCF_011800145.1 of Mirounga leonina. Classification (NCBI taxonomy): domain Eukaryota; kingdom Metazoa; phylum Chordata; class Mammalia; order Carnivora; family Phocidae; genus Mirounga; species Mirounga leonina. The sequence continues at coordinate 27,499,904 of NW_023270447.1, forward strand.
GTTTTCTTCTCCAGATTAGGGAAGTTTTCAGCTATTATTTCTTAAAATAAATTTTCTGCTCCCTTTTCTCTCTTCTTCTAGGACTCCTATAATATGAATGTTATTATGTTTGATGGAGTCACTGAATTCCCTAAGTCTCTTCTCATGTTCCATAATTCTTTCTCTCTTTTATTCAGCTTCATTATTTTTCCATTATTTTCCTTTAGGTCACTAATTTGTTCATTTGCTTCTTCCAGTCTGCTGTTCATTGCATCAAGCCCGTTTCCAATCTCATTAATTGTATTCTTTTTTTTTTTTTTAAAGATTTTATTTATTTATTTGAGACAGAGAGAATGAGAGAGAGAGAGCACATGAGACGGGGGAAGGTCAGAGGGAGAAGCAGGCTCCCTGCCGAGCAGGGAGCCCGATGCGGGACTCGATCCAGGGACTCCAGGATCATGACCTGAGCCGAAGGCAGTCGCTTAACCAACTGAGCCACCCAGGCACCCTCATTAATTGTATTCTTCACCTCTGATTCTTTTTTAACTCTTTTATCTCTGTGGTAAAGGTTTCACTGATGTCTTCCATTGTTTTCTCAAGTCCAGTGAGTAAAAATCACATCTTCTTCATCCATTCATTTATTGATAGATACTTTGGTTGCTTCTATATCTTGGCTATTGTAAATAATGCTGCAATACACATAAGGGTGCATATATCTTTTCAAATTAGTGTTTTTGTTTTCTTTGGGTAAATACATAGTAGTGGAACTGCTGGATCATATGGTAGTTAAACTTTTAATTGCTTGAGGAAACTGTGTACTGTTTTCCACAGTGGCTGCACCAACTTACATTCCCACCAACAGGGCACAAGTGTTCCCTCTCATCCACATCCTCGCCAACACTTATTATTTTTTGTGTTTTTGATTTTAGCCATTCTGACAGGTGTGAAGTGGTATCCCATTGTGGCTTTGATTTGTATTTCCCTGATGATGAGTGATGTTGAGCATCTTTTCATATGTCTGTTGGCCATCTGTATGTCTTCTTTGGAAAAATATCTATTCAGGTCCTCTGCCCATTTTTAATTAATTAATTAATTAATTTATTATTATTAATTTTTTTTGGTGTGAGTTGTGTAAATGTATATTTTGGATATTAATCCCTTACCTAATATATCCTTTGCAAATATTTTCTTCCATTCAGTAAGTTATCTTTTTGTGCTGTTAATGGGGTTTTTTGTTGTACAAAAGTTTTTATTTTGGTGTAGTCCCAATAGTATATTTTTGCTTTTGTTTCACTTACCTGCAGAGACATCTAGAAAAATGTTGCTAAGGCCAATGTCCAAAACAGTACTGTCTATGTTTTCTTCTAAGAGTTTTATGGTTTCAGGTCTCAAATTTAGGTCTTTAACCCATTTTGGGTTTATTTTCATGTGTGGTATAAGAAAGTGGTTCAGTTTTATTCTTTTGCATGTAGCTTTCCAGTGTCCCCAAAACCATTTATTGAAGAAACTGTCTTTTCCTCCATTATGTATTCTTGCCTTCTTTATAGATTAATTGACTATATAAGTGTGGGGTTTATTTCTGGGATCTCCATCCTGTTCAGTTGATCTGTGCTACAGTAATCAAAACAGTATGGTACTGACACAAAAATAGACACATAGATCAACAAGAAATTCTTATTATTGTCACCTCTTAGAGATTCCTCATAACTTATGCTATCTTCACAGTAATTTTGAAATTAAAAGCATATGATAGACTCAATATTTTCCTTGTTATTTAGATGCTCAAACACAATCAGAACTACTGGTTCCAATTTTACATATGGAGTTTTGTCAGGTTAAGACAATAATAACAATTATTTCTGTGCCTTTACCATGGCAAAGCACTAGCCTAGCTACTTAATATTCAGTCCTTCTAGCAACCAAATGAGTCTGTTATTCTTATTAACCCTCTTCTATATATAAGGAAACTAAAGCTTGAATAAATAAGGTAACTTGTTTAAGCATAGAACAAGTCTGGATCTATTTACTCATTCATTAGCTAACCTATGCCTAATTTACCTCTCTATACTGCCTCATAATCAAAAGGTTTAAGTAATTTCATTTATGACATGGATGAGAGCTAAAGATATTTTTGACTAAAATTATGAATTTATTGGTTTGGGGTAGACCGGGTAGATACAGACTTGATATCCTTATGTGTTAGGTTTTCTTTCCCTGGAGTCTGAAAAATCTCCTCCCACTGGGCACACAAATTACCTTTTTGTTTTATGCAGTAGAGACGAAGAATTGCTCCCCACCCTGCCCCTACCCCAGCTACCAGCCACCAGCCACTGAGATAACCTGGGGAGTGGAGACGGGGTGGAAGAGAGGACAACTTCTATATATTCTAATTATCCTGATTAAAAAGATTATAGAGCTGAAAATAAGTCAAGTATCTACTCTCCTTCTACTACGAGGAACAAATTCACTAATTTTAAATAGTCACATAGGCCAAACTACATTTTCTAAGAGCCTTTGAAATTAGATGTGGGCTTGTGTTTAAGCTCTGCCATAGGTTCATTGTGGGTAATGTATTCCACTTCTGGGACTTGCCCTCAGAGAGAAAGAGCATACAGTTACACCCCACACCCCTGCTACACACACATACACACACACACACACCTTTTTCTCTCCTGCTTGCTAGAATGTAGTTATGAGCCATTTTTTACAATGTGGACCAGGGCTTAGAGGTGGTTGAGAAATAAATCAGCAAAGAACCTATGATCCTGACCCTGTGGTACCAACATCATAGGCCTGATCTGCTTTCACTTTGACAGTTACATGGGAGAGAAAGAAAATTCTGTCTTTTAGAAGTAACTTAATTGGTATCTTCTCCATAAAGCCACTCTCCTACCTCACCTGCTCAAGCACATAGCTCTAGCAATCCTGTTCTTTCTCTGATATGATCAAGTTTTAACTCTCTCCTGGAGTTTCCCCATCATTATACAAACATACTGTTAGTCCTACTATCTTAAAAAATATATATATATCTTTTCATGAACCTCCTTCCTCTTCCAACTGTCACTTCTCTCCTGCCCTTTATAGATAAACTCCTTTTCATCTCTACTTCATGTTTCCACACCAGTCAGGATGCTCCTATAAATCCACCAAAACTGCTCTTATCAAGCTTGCCAGTGACTGCCATATTGCTAAATCCAAGAGTCAACTTATGCTTCTGCTTGAGAACATTTGCTTTTAACTTTTCTTCTTGCTTTGAACTGTTTTCCTCCAGAGAGCATTGGAGTTTACCTCTTACTCCTCTCAGTGTTTTCTCCAATGTCACCTTCCCTGTAATGCTTTCCTTAACTTTCTTATTTAAAGTCCTCAATCAACTACAAACTATCCCACTTTACTGATTTGTTTTTCTCTATAGCATTTGCTACCATCTATTGCATATTATCCATTTTTATTTTATTACTTAGCCCAATCCATGACAAGATAAGCTCCACTAAGGTGAGCATTTTATCTGTCATGTTCACTGTTGAATCCCTAAGCCTAGAACACTGCCTGCCATGTAGTAGATGTTGAACAACTGAATGAATGAATAGATACTTATTGAGAATTTATTAGGTTTCATTCACCATGCTAGGTACTGCGATGATAAAGTGAACAAGATAGATGGGGGTCTCCCCTTTAAAAATCCCTATGATCTATTTTATTCAATTTCTATACTACATGAAAAATGCTGCTGGAGATGTATAATGGAAACATGCAGAAGAAATATAGAACCTGAAATTGAGGCATCAAGGAGGGCAGTGATATAAACCAATGAAGAAAGTGACATCAATCCTAGAACTTTAAAGACCAGTAGAAATCATCCCTCAGAAATGAATGGCAGGGAAAGGGGTGGGGTGGCAGGAAGGGTATAAATCTAGGCAAAAGGGATGGGTTCCAGTGAGAATGTTATGCTTTGAGAACTTCTAGAAGTTCAGGATCCACTGGAACACAGAGGATAAAATAGAAGTGATGAAAGAGGAGATGGCATTATATAGTAATTAAATTAGGACTCAAAAGACCAACTTCTTGAATTTGAAGCTTCACTGTGCCACTTACCCACTACTGTGTGCAGGCAAGTTATTTAACCTCTCTGTGCTTCAATTTACTTACCTGTGAAAGGGAAGAATGGTATCTTATTTGGTGTTCTAGGTATTAAATGAGGTTTAAATTTAAAGAATATAACATCGAGTCTGATAAACAATAAGTCCTCAGTATATGCTACTTGCTATTGTGGTTGTTCAACTTGTAAAATAATCAGAGAAGAGATCATTATGGTTCTTGAAGGTCATTGCCAGGAACTAGATAATCCATCCATTCCCACAACCTGTGAGACATTATGTATTGCTAGTTTAATCATTTTGTGATTTTTGTCATAATTATTACAAATAAATACTTTTCCTGTTTCCCAGAATCATTTCCATGATATTGAATAGAAGGTTGATAAACTGGCTTCATGTTAGCCCAAGGAGAAGTGGGGGTGGGCTGGAGGCAAGGAATTGTACACTATCTTAATTAAAGTTCTTGCTGAAAACACAATTCATCTTATCTACAGAGATATATTTCAGGAGTGTGCTTGTGATAAAATGTAAAAAAACTCAACAAATCACAGGCAATTGAAACAATGTAAAAAATGAATATAATCATAAATAAGCATATTTTATTATATTTAAGCTAAAATTTTATTGAAATATATATCTTTTAAATAGTCACCTGAGGTTTGTTAAAATTAAATTCTGGGAGCTGCTTTCAGGATTTTCTCTTTGTTGCTGAGACTCGTAAGTTTTGCTATTAGATTTTGGGGTTTTGACTTATTTTTATTGATTTTGAGGGGGTTCTCTGTGCCTCCTGGATTTTGATGCCTGTTTCCTTCCCCAAATTAGGGAAGTTCTCTGCTATAATTTGCTCCAATATGCCTCCTGCCCCTCTCTCCCTTTCTTCTTCTTCTGGGATCCCAATTATTCTAATATTGTTTCATCTTATGGTATCACTTATCTCTTGAATTCTGCCCTCGTGATCCAGTAGTTGTTTAACTCTTTTTCTCAGCTTCTTTATTTTCCATCATTTGCTCTTCTGTATCACTACTTCTCTCTTCTGCCTTATTTATCCTAGCAGTTAGAGCCTCCATTTTTTATTGCACCTCATTAATAGCCTTTTTGATTTCGACTTGGTTAGATTTTAGTTCTTTAATTTCTCCAGAAAGGGTTTCTCTAATGTCTTCCATGCTTTTTTCAAGCCCAGCTAATATCTTTAAAATCATCATCCTGAACTCTAGTTCCAACATCTTACTAATGTCCATATTGATTAGATCCCTGGCAGTCGGTAATGCCTCTTGTTCTTTTTTTTTTGAGGTGATTTTTTCCATCTTGTCATTTTGTCCAGAGGAGAACAGATGAATGAGAGAACAAAATGCTAACAGGGTAACAACGTCCCCAGAAAATATACACTAAACAAATCAGAAGAGACCTGAAACCGGGGGAAAAGAAAGGGAAAGAAAGAAAAAAGAAAGAAAAAGAAAAAGAAAAAGATAAAAACAAATAAAAACAAAAACAACAACAACAAAGAAACAGAATATGATCAAATATGATCAGGCTGGTGCATAGATCAGTGCCACACACTAGATTTTGGGTGTATTTTGGTCTGTTAGAAGAAAGTGCCTCCCAAAATTTTAAAGAAATAAAAACTTATATATGTACAAAAATAAGGGTTAATACGATGAAGGGATGGAATATGACTGTAAAGATGAAAATTATAAAAAATCTTATAAAGGAATTGATAAGATAAGAAGTTTGTTGAAAAAAGAAAGGATTTTTTAAAAAAAAAAAAAGGGGGAGAATGTGATCAGGCAGGAGACTAGACCAAAGCCATACACTAGAGATTTAGGGTATGCATTTCTATACACCAACAACAAGACAGAAGAAAGAGAAATTAAGGAGTCGATCCCATTTACAATTGCACCCAAAACCATAAGATACCTAGGAATAAATCTAACCAAAGAGGCAAAGAAAGAATCTGCACTCAGAAAATATTCACAAATATTGTGAAGATGTCAATGCTACCTAGAGCAATCTACACATTCAATGCAATCTCCATCAAAATACCATTCACTTCTTTCAAAGAAATGGAACAAATAATCCTAAAATTTGTATGGAACCAGAAAAGACCCTGAGTAGCCAAAGGAATGTTGAAAAAGAAAAGCAAAGCTGATGGCATCACAATTCCAGACTTCAAGCTCTATTACAAAGCTGTAATCATCAAGACAGTATGGTACTGGCACAAAAACAGACATGTAGATCAGTGGAACAGAATAGAGAGCCCAGAAATGGACCCTCAACTGTATGGTCAACTAATCATCGACAAAGCAGAAAGAATGTCCAATGGAAAAAAGACAGTCTCTTCTACAAATGGTGTTGGGAAAATTGGACAGCCACATGCAGAAGAATGAAACTGGACCATTTCCTTACACCACACACAAAAATAGACTCCAAATGGTTGAAAGACCTCAATATGAGACAGGAGTCCATCAACATCCTAAAGGAGAACACAGGCAGCAACCTCTTCGACCTCAGCCGAACCAACTTCTTCCTAGAAACATCACCAAAGGTAAGGGAAGCAAGGGCAAAAATGAACTATTAGGACCACATCAAGATAAAAAGCTTTTGCACAGCAAGAGAAACAGTCAACAAAACCAAAAGACAACCGACAGAATGGGAGAAGATATTTGCAAATGACATATCAGATAAAGGGCTAGTATCCAAAATCTATAAAGAACTTCTTAAACTCAACACCCAAAGAACAAATGATCCAATCAAGAAATGGGCAGAAGACATGAACAGACATTTTTCCAAAGAAGACATCCAAATGGCCAACAGACACATGAAAAAGTGTTCAACATCACTCAGCATCAGGGAATCCAAATCAAAACCTCAATGAGATATCACCTCACACCAGTCAGAATGGCTAAAATTAACAAGTCAGGAAACAACAGATGTTGGCGAGGGTGTGGAGAAAAGGGAACCCTCCTACATTGTTGGTGGGAATGCAGGCTGGTGCAGCCACTCTGGAAAACAGCATGGAGGTTCCTCAAAAAGTTGAAAATAGAGCTACCATATGATCCAGCAATTGCACTACTGGGTATTTACCCCAAAGATACAAATGTAGGGATCTTAAGGGGTACATGCACCCCGATGTTTATAGCAGCGATGTCCACAATAGCCAAACTATGGAAATAGCCAAGATGTCCATCGACAGATGAATGGATAAAGAAGATGTGGTGTATACATATACAATGGAATATTATGCAGCCGTCAAAAGGAATGAAATCTTGCCATTTGCAACAACGTGGATGGAACTGGAGGGTATTATGCTGAGCAAAATAAGTCAATCAGAGAAAGACATGTATCATATGACCTCACTGATATAAGGAATTCTTAATCTCAGGAAACAAACTGAGGGTTGCTGGAATGGTGGGGGGTGGGAGGGATGGGGTGGTTGGGTGATAGACATTAGGGAGGGTATGTGCTGTGGTGAGCCTGTGAATTGTGTAAGACTGTTGAATCACAGAGCTGTACCTCTGAAACAAATAATACATTATATGTTAAAAAAAAAAGAAGAAGAAGAAGAAGAGGAGAGCAGGAAGGGAAGAATGAAGGAGGGGAAATCGGAGGGGAAGACAAACCATGAGAAACTATGGACTCTGAGAAACAAACAGAGGGTTCTAGAGGAGAGGGTTGTGAGGGGATGGGTTAGCCTGGTGATGGGTATTATAGAGGGCACGTACTGCATGGAGCACTGGGTGTTATACGCAAACCGTGAATCATGGAACACTACATCAAAAACTAATGATGTAATCTATGTTGATTAACATAACATAATAATAAAAAAATTGGGGGGACAATCTTACAATGTATCTTCTCCACATCCCCATCTAGTAATCTTTATCTATTTCAGGAAAAAAATAATTCAAATTTCAGCATATTTGGGAGCCTAGATCATTGGAATAATTACTTTAATTCTCCAGTAAAAGAAAGCTATCTTAAAAGGGATATTTGATTGACATGTGTGTGCATTTTTTAGAAAAGACATAGACAAAAGAGATAGTGTAATGATTGACTTATACTGCATGACACAATATGGGACATTAAGGGCCCAAATCCTGGAGATCTGGGTTACCTCACTGCAAACTCTTTTCTGGTCACTTAGAAGGCTATCTTCACTTCCTATTAATTACATGTCAACTGTGCAACTAACTAGCAGTGAAACTGAACATCCATTTCTAAGAGGGTGAGAAGGGTTATTTTTAAGCTTCTTTAAGTCCTTTGTGCTTTCTCTTGGTCATTTTTTGTATTGTCTGCTTTTGGCACAAAAGTGTCAACAGGTGTAACAAAGTTTAAATGGATGCATGATGCCAACCGCCTCTCTAACTCTGGCATGAGAAAAGACCTCCTGTAAGAAGAGCTGCCTCCTGAAGCATTTTGTTAGCTGTCATTGGCTGGATCTCATGTCATAGTACAAGAGGCCAGCCAACTTATGAGTAGGCAACCTGCCATCTAAACAGATGGGCATTGGCTTGGCAGCCAAGAGGCCAAGAATATACAGTGAATGTAGGTATCACGGCTTTATTTCCAACTGAGATTCCTGAGAAGTCTGTTTGTCCTGGTATCATATAAGCTGCTCTGATGGGTTTGATCAGTTTTTTTAAGGCACAAATGACATTAAATACTTATTACAATAAACATTTTAATACCTTTAATTTGGTTATTAAAACTTATTAAGAAAATTAGAAAATTAAACTGAGACAGAATTTTTTTTATTCTTATGTTAATCCCCATACATTACATCATTAGTTTTAGATGAAGTGTTCCATGATTCACTGTTTGTGCATAACACCCAGTGCTCCATGCAGAATGTGCCCTCCTCAATACCCACCACCAGGCTAACCCATCCTCCCACCCCCCTCCCCTCTAGAACCCTGTTTGTTTTTTCAGAGTCCATCGTCTCTCATGGTTCGTCTACCCCTCCGATTTCCCCCGCTTCATTCTTCCCCTCCTGCTACCTTCTTCTTCTTTTTTTTTTTTTCTTAACATATATTGCATTATTTGTTTCAGAGGTACAGATCTGAGATTCAACAGTCTTGCACAATTTACAGCACTTACCAGAGCACATACCCTCCCCAGTGTCTATCACCCAGTCACCCCATCCCTCCCACCCCACCCCCCACTCCAGCGACCCTCAGTTTGTTTCCTACAATTAAGAATTCCTCATATCAGTGAGATCATATGATACATGTCTTTCTCTGTTTGACTTATTTCACTCAACATAATACCCTCCAGTTCCATCCACGTCGCTGCAAATGGCAAGATCTCATTCCAAATGGCTGCATAATATTCCATTGTATATATATACCACTTCTTCTTTATCCATTCATCTGTCGATGGACATCTTGGCTCTTTCCACAGTTTGGCTATTGTGGACATTGCTGCTATAAACATCGGGGTGCACGTACCCCTTCGGATCCCTACTTTAGTATCTTTGGGGTAAATACCCAGTAGTGCAATTGCTGGATCATACGGTAGCTCTATTTTCAACTTTTTGAGGAACCTCCATACTGTTTTCCAGAGTGGCTGCACCAGCTTGCATTCCCACCAACAGTGTAGGAGGGTTCCCCTTTCTCCGCATCCCCGCCAACTTCTATCGTTTCCTGACTTGTTAATTTTAGCCATTCTGACTGGTGTGAGGTGGTATCTCATTGAGGTTTTGATTTGGATTTCCCTGATGCTGAGCGATGTTGAGCACTTTTTCATGTGTCAGTTGGCCATTTGGATGTCTTCTTTGGAAAAATGTCTGTTCATGTCTTCTGCCCATTTCTTGATTGGATTCTTTGTTCTTTGGATGTTGAGTTTGATGAGTTCTTTATAGATTTTGGATACTAGCCCTTTATCTGACATGTCATTTGCAAATAGCTTCTCCCATTCTGTCGGTTATCTTTTGGTTTTGTTGACTGTTTCCTTTGCTTTGCAAAAGCTTTTTATCTTGAAGTCCCAATAGTTCATTTCTGCCCTTGCTTCCCTTGCCTTTGGCGATGTTTCTAGGAAGAAGTTGGTTCGGCTGAGGTCAAAGAGGTTGCTGCCTGTGTTCTCCTTTAGGATTTTGATGGGCCCCTGTCTCACATTGAGGTCTTTCAACCATTTGGAGTCTATTTTTGTGTGTGGTGTAAGGAAATGAGACAGAATTTTTAAAAGATTTAAATCTATAAAAATTGGGTTAGGTACTGATATGCTATATTTTTATGTGATAAAGCTAAAACTCATGATGACTTTATATTGCCCCCTTAGACAGCAAGTTTCTGAGGGCAGGGAAAGCTTTCAGGGTATGTTTGTGATAAAACATACAATAATACTCAATAAATTATAGGCAATTGTATCAGTACAAATAATGCATATTAGTCTCTAAGTAAAAACTCTATGAGAGAAGGGGACTTGAAAGTCCTACTGTTGCTACTTTTCTCAGTGCTTAATAAATGCTTGGGGAATGAAAGTATAGTAATATAATTCTCTGGTTACTTTGTAACGTGTGTTTTTCATGTTTCAGATAGATCCAATACAATACTTAAAACATTAGACAAGAGTGAACTTGATTAAATCTCTGATGATTCAGAGGGTACTTAAAAAAACTCAGAATCTAAATGTGTGGATATTTGGAAAAAATGTGTGGATATTTGAATGAAATCTGTGCTGACTTAAAATTTGCATTTGGAAATTTTGTCAATGTCAAGGATACAAGATTGACCTCATGTTTATTTTCAATATATGCAAACAGATAAATACAGAAATAATTATATCCACAGGCTGGTGCAAATATTTCCTAGCTCTGGCCCTTAAGATATACCCAAAACAGTGACACCTACTAGCAATAATCACACCTAACACCCAGATCTTGGTTTCTAAACACCATTCTCCAGTAAAAGGAGACAGGGTTCCTTGGAGAAATGATTGATTCTGGGGCTGGGCCAGGAATAAAAATGAGCCTGGAGCAGTAAGAAAGTGCTTAAGGAAAGAAAAATTAAAAAAAAAAAAAAAAGATGAGATCATTTCCAAAGGACATTAGAGGCAACTTAAAAGAAACACCAATGACCAAATCTGCAACATTTTGGGCAATAAAATGAGTAATAATCATAGTAGATTATAAGGCAAGAATAAAATTAAATGATCATGGATCCATACTGATATAAATGATTAATTGATAAATAAATGCTGAAGAAGGATTACATTTTCCTCACAGAATTCCAAGTAATAAATGTACATGGAATGAGGGAAATAGAGAATCACAATTAGAGTATAGCAGTAATAATTGCATCAGGTAAAGCTACTGATGAATGCCAAAACTGGGTACAACATTAAGGAGAAACAGGATGTTTGCACAGCCTCAAAGTATCTCTCCCCAAATGTTTATGAGTTGTTAAAAATTATGTGATACTTCTTCCTCCAGAGGTGGGGAGAGCTGATGTTTCGTTCCCATCCCTTGAGTATAGGCTGGACTTAGTAACTTGCTTCCAAAGAATAGAATTTGGTAATTGTGGGTTTTATTTTAAAGTAAACTCTACCCCCCACATGGGGCTTGAACTCATGACCCCGAAATCAAGGGTCTCAGGCTCTACCAACTGAGCCAGCCAGGCACCTTGCAAAGAATAGAACTTGGAAAGATAAAAATAGTGGAGAAATCAGGCAGACACCACCTTAACCAAGCAATGAAGATTAACATCATTAGTAGTAGGCCATGTTGATATATACATCCTAATACAGTGTGATGTGAGAAGGACACTTTACCTCCATGATGTTCTCCTCTAAGTCCGTAAGTTCAGTATAATCATGAGAAAACATCAGGCAAACTTATACAGGGCATTCTACAAAATACCTGACCAGCACTTTAGAAGTGTCAAGGTAGTGAAACACAGCAAAGGACTGAGAATTATCACAGATGTGGGGGACCATAGGAGACTTAAATACAGCATGGCATACTAGATTGTACCATGAACATGTTGGGCCATTAGTGGAAAACCTGGTGAAGTCTGAATAAAGTTTCCAGCTCTGCCAACACTCTCATATTATTGTTAATTTCTTACCTTTGAAAAATGTTCCATGGTTAGGTGAGATGCTAACATTAGACAAAGTTGGGTAAAGGGTAGACAGGAACCTTCTTTACTATCTGCACAGCTTTTCTGTAAATTTAAATTTATGTTTAACTAAAAGTTGAAAAAATTACATTGAAAATATCTATATTTACTCGTTTATTGTTTGACTTAGATTTAGAGAGTAGAAAGTAAATACAATTTCGTTTATATGATTTGTTGACTTGAAACAAAAATCTCTGTACTGTTACAAGTATTAGAGAATAAATTTACAGTGCCTTGCTAAAAACTTTATTATTGAATTTAGGTATTTATTGCAAGACATTATAATTAGGATGATCATATTCAAACCAAGATGTAATAATAGAAATATGGCTACTAAATATTTTTTCATTCTTCAAGAATAATCAACTTTGCAGACTTCAGTTTTACCCACAAACTATTACAGATGATCATGTAAGGGTCACTGTTTTTTTCTCTGTATATAAAGCACACAAAAATCTCAAATAGATATCAAAAACTAATTTAATTTTGAACACTTCCTCAAAAATTAACCATAAAAATACCTACTTTAAAGCAAATGAAAACTGCCTAATTTTTATTTTTTAAATGGCATGGTGAAATTCTAAAATCCTCTCCAGGTCCCAGCTTTGAGCTTACCTGAATAGGACATCTGGGAATAGTGCAGTGCTATAGAGTGCTTAACTCAAAAACCTCTGGGAAAAAAAGCAAAAACAACCCTTCAGAGAACTTGAGTTTCTTATATTTGTTTAGAAATGAGAAGTTATACCAGGTTTCTTGAGTAGCAAGGGCTTGGCAATGACCACATAAAAAAAAGTCTGGGGGTGGTCTTAGTTTAGGTTCCTCTATTTCCTAACATCTTGAAAATTATAGAAAATGCTAAACAAATTTCCCAGATTCAAACTGCATTGAGAAAGAGCAAAAACATGAAAATATTTGCTATAATTTTTTGAACTAAGTTTTCTCCATTTCACTACATTTCATCAGATTGGAAATTTGGGGCAAGTGGGAGATTCCGTGTAATGTTTGAATTCTGGGAAATGGGTTGATTGAGGGAAGAAGATCTAAAAGAAGGAAATTTCAGTGGTCTGAATTCAAACTTCTTAGACTAGTATTTGAGATCTTTCTTGTCTGACCCAAGTTTATTTTTGAAGTCATTCAGGTCAGGAAGTATTTGGTTGCAGGAAAAATAGGCCTCGTTCAAATGAGGCCAGACAAGGGTTTTTTTTTTGGAAAGGTGGATTTTTTTTTTGGGAAAGGTGGACAGAGGGACCCACATGTGGGAGATATAGGCAGGAAAATGATGGCTTAATAATAATAGTAATAGTTACCATTGCTTACCATGTGCCTGACACTGTTCTAAAAACTTTCTGTATATTATCTCATTTAATTCTCACGACAACTGAAAGCTGGTTCATTCTACTTCACCCTACTCTACATGAAAGTTTAGTAACTTTCCCAGTATCGACATGCTTGTTAGAGGAATAGCTGGGATTGACTTCTGGGGGGTCTAGTCCCAGATACCCTACCTTCAAACATTCTACTATGTATTTCTCCGTATATTTGGCTCCATTCCCCTACCCCACCCTCTTCATTCATATGCCTTCTGCTTCTCTGTAGTAACTACAGTTTACATATGCCTTCGGTTTGCCACAGCACTTACCCTGCTTCCATGAAATTGCTGTTTTGCTTTTTAAAGCTAAATGACTCAATTTCACAATTTCCAAGTTTCTGAAACAGATAATCTTGTTCATCCAGCCTGTGTCAGGTATCTAACCCTGATCCAGTCAGGTGAGGAAGAGAGAGAGAAGGAGGGAGAAAGGCAGATTTGGGTCACCTTATGCAAACATGCTAGACTTAATCAATTTAGGTTCTAGATTCTTAGAAGGGGTGCAAGAATTTAGGTACAATGGCTAGCATCTTCCTCCACCTACTTTCCTATCCTTATATTTAAACCCTATTCTACAAATCCTTTGCAGTAGTCAGCCAGATACATTCATTAGTCTCTGACGACATCTAAAGCATCCCTACATTGGTGCTTTTGCTCACTGTATTTTCTGGCTTGAAATTTAATTTGTCCTTATGACTCAGCCCCTCTGATTATTATCAGTACCCCAAGGCTCAAACCATGTAGTACTTCCCACCTTTGAACTCCCACAATCCTTGTCTTATCACATGCTTGGAGCTGTATCAGACTTTCTCTTGCATTGTCATTTATGGTTTTATTAGTATGCCCTTTCTCCCCACCTACACCAATTAGTCAAAACCGTAAGTCTTGAGATCACAACCTATGTATTTATATTTGTATTCCAACCACAACTGTAGAACCATCATACATTGATCGATATACCTATTGACTGATGAAAGGAAGGAAGGATCCAAAAAGCACAATTAGAACAGAAAGTGGAGGCTGTTGGATTGAGGGGAATATGAAGAGTTGAGTTTTCATTTCATTTTGCCTCATTTTTATAATCCTTTACAGGAATTATAATAGAATTTAAATTCCTGATGAATGACTTTCCCTTTACTCTTTAAGTCTCATCTAGTTCCAGGTAGATGTTGGCCATTGGTTATATTTCAGTGTCTAACTTGTGATAAATTGTGTTAGGTTCTTTTAAATGTTCCAATGCCAACTATAAACCTAGTAAAATTTTGTTTTAATTTGAGATTATAATATAAAACATGAAATATATTAATTATACATTTTAACTTGAAGTATGTTATAATCTGTGACTCCCTTAGGCCAAATCTTAAAAATTACCAACCATTAAAATATCATATTTGCTTTGTTATTTCCATTTCTGTTTGAAATCCTTCAGTATTTCACTGGGTTAGAATATATATGGATTAATTTAAAAAATCCATTTCAGGGCACCTGGGTGGCTCAGTCGTTAAGCGCCTGCCTTTGGCTCAGGTCATGATCCCAGGGTCCTGGGATTGAGCCCCGCATCGGGCTCCCTGCTCCACGGGAAGCCTGCTTCTCCCTCTCCCACTCCCCCTGCTTGTGTTCTCTCTCTCACTGTGTCTTTCTCTGTCAAATAAATAAAATCTTTAAAAAAAAAAAATCCATTTCAAATAGTTTGGACCTGTTTCCCTAACTCAATTTCTGGAAATTATTCTCCGATGATGGATGTTGCCTTTCCGATCTGAGAACTGGTGAAGACTAGAGATGCAGAGCTCTAGAGCCCAGGGCACTGTGTCTCTCAGTCCCATTGATTGGCTTTAATCTGTTTGAATAGTCACTTAGGTTTAGTTAGTTCCAGGTTATATTTGAAGTAACCCTAGAGATTTTAGCATAATATGATTTTCCAGGGTTACAGCCATCCTGTTACTCAACAAGGACTAGGTAGGGGCTTGCCTGGTGTCATGCCAGGTTTGGCCAGAACAAAATTATCACCTATGTGGTGCTTGATTCTGCTCTTCTTTCCATTAAGGTCTCCAGTGCCATGTCCTGATGGACTGAGCACCACACACAGCCTCTCCTCCTGACCTCCTCTCCTTTGGAAGTATGCTGGAGTCATTTTCTCCTTGCTTAGGCAACTTGTTTATTTTTTCATTTGATTATTTTTTTTTAAATTTTATTTATTTATTTGACAGAGAGAGAGCAAAAGCAGGGGGAGTGGCAGGCAGAGGGAGAAGCAGGTTCCTGGCGGAGCAGGGAGCCCCACACGGGGGCTCGATCCCAGGACCTGGGATCACGACCTGAGCCAAAGGCAGACGCTTAACCACTGAGGCACCCGGGCACCCCAACCTATTTATTTCTTTCATAAGAAATTTTCAACTATGAAATACCCCTCCTAGTAAGGTTTTTCGGATTTTAAGCACCTCCACTCAAAGGAAGAAATATATTTTACATTGTGACCTAAGAAGAACATGCGTGTATGTCAAATGAATGTTTTATTCAACAATGCTTACACTTAAAGCTGCAATGAAAATCACAGTCAATTCTGAATATGATTTTATTAATAATGAAGTGCAAGTTTATATTTGATTTCATTTCCTTAAACTACCAGTCAGAACCTACTAAATTTACCTCCAGACCTACTAAAGGGTCACAAACAGAAATGACTTTATTGTGGGGTGTTTCTGGCCTGAAAGAGGCTTTTATGTACACTTCAAGTTATACAAAGTGGGGGCCTGCTGCTCCATAACATTCACCCACGTTTCTCCTGCACTTCTGCTTTGTTGGAAGTTTGGACAAAAGTGAAAGGGACAGCTGAGAGAAGCATATATTCCTAGGGAGCACTTTAATTATCTTTTTATCATTTAGACTCCACAGAATTCTTAGGGAAAGCTTCATTGAGCAATTAAACACTGACACATTCACCTGTATATCCAAATTTGGAAAAATGATACATATGCAATTCTGCCCCCAGATACCTTTCTAGTCTCCTCCTTCCTCCAGTCAAATGCGTGCAAGCTTATTGAGTGTTTCCCACTACGTTTTCAAGTTTAAATAGTCATCATACACAAAAGTTATTTTTTCCATGCTCATGAGGGTTGTATAACATCTAATGTGATCAGACTCCTTATCTGAGTAATGAATATGGAAATTAGAATCGAACTACAGTAGAAGGTTGAAATGAACTCCAAGACCTTAAACTAATAAAGCTGAAGGATGTGGGTAACTTTGTGTCTATGAGTGAGAGCGTGTGGTAATAGTTGTTGCAAAGGACGTGTGTGTGTTTTTTTTAATCCAGTAATTCTTAAAATAATTGTTTTGGCCTCTCATAATTGAGTACCCCTATGAGTAGCTTCTAACCTGATGACTGAGAGGCACCTTGGACTTGATGAAAAATATTTCTGCAATTTACTTAAAAATCTTAAGTAGCTATACTCCTAATTTAGAAGAGTTTTTTTCTTGGAGGAATATCTGTTAAAAGCCAGGATATAAAATAGGGAGCAAGCCAAGGTAGGTCATACTCTATGATCAGGTTCTTTCAATTTTAAATCCACTGAACCAATAAGCCAGGGGTAGCAAGCAATGAACAACATTTATTACACTGCTGTGGGCACTTTCTCTTGTCCTCTCCTTCTATCTTTTAAATTTCTAGGCTTCTTGATTTCTTATTACTCGATTTTGTGCATATGGTCACCTCTGCTTATGGTCATGCAAGTGAGAGACTGTTAGGTCAGCCAATACTCTACTTGTATTTTCCATTGCATAGTAGCTTTCCTTAAAGAGAGGAATGAAATCCTCTCCTTCCTTCACGGTGATCTATACCCTCTGTTCTGTTCAGAAACATGCTCCATAAATGCTGTTTATACGCTGACCAGCTGCTTGTAAATGGAATATTTTATAGATTCTTCCTAGAGTAAGGGTTCCAAAGGTCACAACTAATGAACTTTCCTGAAAAACCATTCTAATGAACCAAACTTGAATTCTAATTCAAGTCAGATACTCGGGAGTAGAAGGAAGTCCCCTTGAAGGTATTATGCAAGCCAACTCGTCAAAGCTACTCTACTTTGATATTAAATATTTGAGTTCAATAGGTATATCTAGTTGATAAGCATATGCATATAAAACTTAGATCAAATGATATATTGCATTTAGGAACAGATTTAAAATTAGTTGCAAATTGGCGGAAGGTGTCGCATAGAAATGTCCATGTTCCGATCGAACTAAGTGCTGTGCTAAGGGACACATTTTAATATCTTAATAGCCATCTTCTATGTCATAGGACCTAAGCTCAATTTCTTATTACTGAAGGAACAAAAATAAAATACTCCCTGTCTCTGTCTCTCTCTCTCTCGCTCAGTCTCTCTGTGTGTGTGTGTGTGTAACATATTCTGCTTCTGAGGAATATAAAAATTGTTAAATAAACAGACTTATCCTTAATAACTAGACTAAAAAATCTCTCTTTTTTTCTCCTTCTTTTGGTAATTAGGTAGCTCTAAGATAGCTTTGCTAAATTTAAAATTAAAAAAAAGAATAGAAAGAAAAAAAGAAGCAAGCTATTTCTTTTACCTGAAAATGAAATCATTATATCAGAAATGTACCATATTCCTCTGTACCCCATCCTCCCAGAATCTTCCTTCATGGGCAGTTGTACTTTATGGGCCTGGGCTGGAGAAATGGGGAGAGAGCCCTATCAGCATTTCATGAGGCCAAAGGAGAAAGTCTCAAAGAAAAAGGCTTGGCTTCTCTCTTTATGTGAGCTCGTAGGGGAAAGTGTCTCTCATTCTTTCAGCCAAGAGTGAGAGAAATAATTGTTCAGTTTCTTTGACAAAACAATGAAAAATTGAAATATGAAAAATTGAATTATAATAATAGAATAAAAATAATGCTGATTATCTTTATATTAATTCTACCTACTCATGAATTCAAACTGGGAAATTATTCTTTTTATCCACTTCTTCCTTTGTAGCTACAGTATGTTAGTAAGCTCTGCTATTTTACCTTCAAAATGAACATCTATACTTCTCTTTCCCATCTCTACTGCCATCATCCCTCCTAGGCTAAGCCATTGCTAGTCCTCATTTGGAATATAGCCTAATAATTTGTCTTTCTACTTCTACTCATTCTCTCTTTTAATCCATTACTGGCATAACAGCTGGTGTGGCCTTGGAAGAACCTCTGTCAGTTGGTGCCACATTCTTCGTTTCTCTTGCATTTGGAAGCAAGCATATGAAAATACCCATATGTCTTAGACCATTCATGATCTGGCTCTTATTCTACAAATTCATCTCACTCCACCCATCCTCTCCCTCCTGCCACACCCATGGTTTTCAATTCCCTGAATTCACCCAGTCTTTTATCCTTGCAGGGGATGGGCCAACTGCCTGCATTTCTTTCCTCCTCTCCCAATTCTTCATTTGACTCAGTCCTTATTTTTCAGATCTCAGCTTAATTTCCCCTTCCCAGAGAAATCTGCCTAGATCATCCAATCTCAAGTAGGTTATCTTTATCATTCTCTCCCACTGAATTTTATTCTTTTCTTCCTCCCACTTTGCAGAATTTGCAGTTACACATGTTTATTTGTTTGTTTGCATGCCTTCTCAAACTGTGAATACCAAGAGGGCAAAGATCTTGTCCCAGCATTGATCCAACAGTCACTTCAGTGTCTGAAGCCCAGTGGGTCCCTACACAATATCGTTGAATTAATTCACTAATTAGTTGTTATACTAACAAACAACTTAATTAATTCATTAAGTAATATTAATAAATTATAGCATATGGTCCAGAAATAAATTTTAAAGTCTCTTCACTTAAGGAATTGAAATAGGACTTAAGCACTTATATGGAATAAATTGGATTATTCTCCTTCCTTGTGTTAAAAAATGTCTTGTGGTCTTAACTTGTTAACCCTAAAATGATTTTTTATCTTTTAAATCCCAGTGCTCTGTCTTGCCTGGTCTGCGATGATCAGCTGTCTCCACTTGATCACCAAAGCAGGGAGATATTTTAAACTTTTTTTAGAAGGAAATCTCTCTCTGAAGAGAATCTAAAGAGAAAATCATCTATCCATTGGTGAGAAAGATGACAAGCGACTTCCAGTATAAAAATATTAAGCATCAATTTCTTCAGCCTAAGCAGCTCAGAACTTGGGAATTCTCAGTATTCTACCTGGCTAGAGCTTG
This sequence comes from Mirounga leonina, assembly GCF_011800145.1. Lineage (NCBI taxonomy): Eukaryota > Metazoa > Chordata > Mammalia > Carnivora > Phocidae > Mirounga > Mirounga leonina. The sequence goes on from NW_023270447.1 coordinate 27,519,645, forward strand.
ATAGAACCAAGTGCTTGGGCAACCTCTTCATGTTCTGTCCCATCAGTGATGCCTAGTATACGAGATTCAACTGCCTTCAAAATGACTGAATGATTCCTGAACCAGCATCCTTCCAATCCATGTAACTGGAATCACTTAACAGCTAACTGGCAAGTCAAGTTCCAGCTCTGGTTCTTGGAACAATCTTCTTCCCAGGGAGAGAGAATTTATGTTCTTTAGTCTAATGGCACAGGGAAGTTTGGCAAACATTCCTAGTCTAATGGCAAAGGCAGTTTGCTCCTAGTCCACTTTTAATATTGGGTCTGCATTCTGGATTCTGTCTTGAAACCTCTGACCAAATCTCCTGATTCCAGATCCATTCTGCAGAGATTTAAGAGTTGCTTTCTGCCTTGGAAGCTTCTCTGAAAAAAATCTTTCCTCTACCAGGGGCTCTTTTCCTGACACGTAGTATTTCAGAGTGTGGGCTCTGGGGCCAGCCATAACTGAGTGTGAATTCTCGGTGCATAAATGCTGTGCGGTTTTTTTTTGAACAAATTATATAATCTCTCTAAATCTTAATTTTCTCAGCTGCATGGAGATTAAAAGGACAGCAGTTTTCTCAGGAATATTGTAGAAATTAACAGTTATTAGGCATGTAATGTGTTTTGAAAGTAGTGTAAGTTCTATCCCTAGAAACTATCAAGCAGTGACTAGTGGTTCCCATCTATATTGTCCTTAGATTGCAGAAGCCATCCCTGTGTTAGGAGGCAGAACTGTTGATTTTCCTATATTCCTGAACCTCTCCTTCCCTGTTGTTTTCTATGCCAGTTAATGGGGCTGTCAGAATCCCAGATTTCCTAGAAGCTGTTCTTGATTCCTCTCTCTCCCTCATTCCTTACACACAATCTATCAACAAGTACTTTGGGCTCAATCTCAAAGCATTTCCTGAAATGCACTACTTCTCATGATTTTCATTTCTAACCACTCAAGTTCAAGTTACTATCATGTCTTATCTGGATGATTGTGGTAGCTTCCTGATCTTTCTTTTAGCCTTACTTCCCTAAGACCCCATTCCCACATGGTGATGAAAGGGTATTTTAATTGTATAACCCTACCATAGCACTCCTTTCCTTAAAACCATACACAAGCTTTTGATTTTAGGTTACAATAAAATGCAATCATTTTGCCATGGCCTTTAAGATCCTTCTAGTCTGGCTTTCAGCTCACTTTTTGGCTTCATTTCTTCCATGTCTTGCACTTGCTCAATTTTCTTACCATCCCTCATTTCCTCACACGCCAAATTTGTCATTACCTCTGAGCCTTTGCACTTGTGGTTCCCTATGTTTGAAACATTTTTCTTAGGCCTTTGCCTGACTAACTCATTTTCATTATTCAGATGTCAGCCTCAATATTATCTCTTCAGAGTTGCCTTTCCTACTGCTCTTTCCTAAGTAGGACATCCCCACAACCCAGTTACACTCTGTCCCACTCCAGTCATCTGTTTTCTCCAGAGCAATGCTTACTATCTGAAATAATTTTATATTCCATCTCACCTCATCATATGCCCCCAAATGTACACTCTGTAGAGCTCAAAAACCCTTATTCCCCATTGTATCCCCAATCTGTAGAACAAAGAAGGCACATGGTAGATCTTTAATAAATATTTGGTACATCTTACTCAATGAGTGAGATTTGTGAGTTGGCACTTCTTTGCTCTACTAATTGGTTCTAGAAATGATGTGGGGGGAAGAAAAGCATAAGAAGAAGAGCTGATTCTACGAAAGACTCTTGGTACCTTTCAACAATTAAAACCACAAAAAAATGACAGGTCATATAGACCTGTCCTTTTTAAAGTGCACCTATGGCTGAAAGGGCATACTTCATTTTGTTTCTACCACATGTGCTTCCTTAAAACAGCAGTTGGCAGGAAAAGCAGCACTACAAAAACAAAAGACAAGAGTAGTTCCTTTGACATCTATATCTTTAGCTATTTTTAGTAGTGTTGATGACCTATGTTTCTTTCTTTGGAGAACAAAATCTTAAAGAGGATTTCGTAATATCTTAAAAAATAAAAACAGATGCTAGTAGTAAAAGCAATCACGGATTTTCTTCTTATCTCCATTCTCTCCCTTTAAGATTTACATTTCAAATTAATTACATTATGTGCTCAATGAAGGAAGATTATTTGGTTATCATAGTTTAGGTACATCCCCCATCCCCAATACCCCAAGGAAAGGAAGTAGTTCACGTAACTGTTCTATGTTACTGTAATTAAATATTTTAGTATTCACCATAGAGAGGAAGATATTATTTGTCAGTAGAGGAACTGTGAATAATAGTATATAGTAAAGCCTCACATCAAGACATGTTGTTCCCAAGGTTCTGAAACATTCAATTTTGAATACCTGTAGAGTAGGAACATTATTGATCACAAACAAAAACTGAAGTGTGCATACAAATATGACACTTAACTTTTGTAAATATAAAAGTTTAGGTTTGAGTAGACAAAATAGAGCAGAGAATTGATATTAACTATGAACACAGGCAATGTGGACATTGCAGTTTGTCTGAGAACATTTGATTTCTTTAAAAGCAAAATGTTCAAGTATCTTTGCCTATGTTTCTGTCTTTACATCCAGAAAAATATGACAATACTTAGATAATTTTAAACAACTTATTATCTGGAAAACAGTATATTTTCACAAACCTTTATGATCTTGAAGTAGCAAAGTAAGGATATATGAAAAGATTTACAGAACAAACCTTAAAACAAACCAAAAAAAAAAAAAAAAAGAAAAAATGGAAGTGGCTGATGGATTAATTTATTTACTTAAGATAGACTCTTTTTTAAAATTCCACATGTAAGTGATGCCATGCTATATTTGTCTTTATCTGGTTTACTGCATTTAGCATAATGCCAGTCAGTTTAATTCATGTCTCAAATGGAAGGATTTTCACAACTTTATTTGTTAACCTCCATAAAGCTGGAAAAAAATAAACAATAAATGGAACTTACACTGCATTTTAAGGAAAAAGCTTTTAGTTAATACATAAAACATAGGTGTAGAAATCTGTCTTTGTATACATATCTGTAAATGTGTGGATTTTTACATAAGAATCAGAATATGCACCTAGAGAGATTGTTTTCATTGTACAGCAACACAGGAGTTGAAAGTACAAATTACCAACCAATGTTCACTTCTCAACTGTATGACTATAAAGCAGAGGAATGGTGAACTTGACATAGATAAAATGGCTAATATCCTTTACGCTCTGGGCATGTGCTGATTGTGCAAGCTACTTATAATATCCTTAATGATTTCCACATGCCATATTCCCAGTTTGTGTAGAAAGCTTATGGGACAGTTTTCTAGATGGTGAGTTGTAACATCGATGAGAAGATAGATGAGTGATTCCTGAAAGCTACTCTGATTGAGTGGAGGCTGGGAAAGGAAGGATGTCTCAGAAGGCCAGAGTAGCTTTAAAGTAGCATTGTGAAGATTGATGAAGATACCCAATATACATTAAATAATCAATTTATTCAAACATGACAATAAAAACATACTTGTTGAGAAAACACTCAGTCTGCACTCTAGATGTTAAAGAGAAGCACAAATTGAAACATTTTTAAGTCTCCAAATTGGATGTCATAAGAGTTTGAACAATCAAGCTTATTCATCTACTATTAAAAAATTCCCTTTAAGTCCTGACAAAAGGACTGTGTAAATATATTAAGTATAATATAAGTAATATAATTAAGTATAAGTATTAATATATTACTTATACAAGTAATATATAAGTATACATATATACACATACATACATATGCTTTTATAGATTTTACATATATATATAAAATTTGGACAACTTTGCATTTCGTTCTCATTTAATATAATATTTTAGAAGATTAAAAGTGACCCCTGTAGAAAGGGGTTAGAGATAAATTCATTGCCCTGTGTATAATATGACTTGGACAGTATAGGGGAAATCAGAAAGATCTGAAATGTGTATCAAGCAATTCTATGAAGTCTTTGAGATCCAAATCATATTTTGGACCCGTTTAGCAAATGATCACACAGCTTTATATACTTCCTTACAAATAAATAAGTTTCTGTTGAAGATAAGCATTCTATTCAACAACTTTTAAGTTTCTTGAAGCAAAGACTGAGTCTTCATGGTTATAGTATTGCCAGCATGAGTATAGTAGCTGGCAATAACAGGAGCTCAATAAAAGCCTCCTGTTGATGATTGAGTTTATATTTTGGGCTCTAGGGATAATGTATTTCCTCTCTTTGTAGACCTTTTAATCTAACTATTGACTCCCTCATGCTTGGAAGACTCCAATGGACTGTCTTTATGTTGATCACAGTCATTAGTGATGAGTGTATTGCTAATAAGGTATAACATGGCTGATTCTCTTAAGTGGTAGGTTCTAAAAGAGGATGCACCATGTGGCTTGAACATACAGTAATTTTCTGTATAACCTTGGACAATTCATTTAACCTCTCTATGACACAGATTCCCCATCTGTGAAATGAGAATAATACTACCCATCTCCTGCCTACTTCACAGGAATAGTATGTCCACTCCTGAGATAATGGCTGTTCATCACTTGGAGCTCATCAGAGAAAAGCACTATTTAATTACAATTGTTATTATTTTCCTACACAGAGTGAATGATGATGTGGGGAAGAAGAGATGTCATCCAAGTTATGTATAAGTGCATCTAGGGTAGGGGCAAAAAAAAAAAAGGAAAAAGAGCATCACTAAAATTCCTGCCAACTGAAATATTTTTGCTTTGGATTACCCCCAAATTAGAAAATTTTCTTCTAAAGAGGCAAAAAGAAAATGGGAAAATAAAAAAGTGAGACTAGGAAATAGTTTTTTTGTGGTTTTTATCAGAATGGGGATAAAGAATTTTAAAAAATGGAAAAAAATTAGCAAGAGACAAGAGTTTTAATAAGGTTTCTAGTTCACTTTTTAGAGACAAGTGCCTCTTGGTTATATGTTTGTGGCTTATCCACTTTCTGTACTATCTAGGTTAAATCTGCACCCCTGGGCAGACTTCTCCCTTGTCTGCATGTTTCTGGGTCAAGTCCCTCTTTCTGTGACCTCTCCCTGAGGCAGTTTTTATGTCAAGGAATGCAAACCAATTTTAATATTAGCCTAAGGTAAACATAATTAGAAGGGTAAATCCTCTGCCAAAAAAGAAGAGGGGGGAGTCATGCAATGTATTTCAAACTCAGACGTAATTTTTGTAAAAATCGCCTCTTCAAAATATCATACTAAAGAAGCTCAGGGGTAGATATCATCCATAAATGATTACCACTTATCCAATAAGGAGACTATCTTTGAAAATAATTTTTAAAATGTCACTAAACCTGCATTTTCTTGTAAAATATTCAACAAATCCCCTCCAACTTACCCATAAATTCTAACACCATAGATAAATATGTTGAACTCCATAAATATTTAATATCTATAAAATGTATTTCAGGTAATTAAAAATAACAAAATAAAGGAAATGTGGGGAAAAGGGTAAGTAGGGGGAATAATTGCCATTTAACAGTGTGGTAAGTTAATGAATAGGAATAGAAAAGTGGGTATTGAGTGTGTAGGTATGAGCTACTTGGGCACGGAAATGGATTCCCTCTTTCATCATTATATTCCCCCAGCAAACAGAAGAAGAGCTCAGTAAATCACTGGAGAATGAAGTGTAGGACAGAGTAGGCAAGGAATAAAACAAGCCTGAGATCAGCGCAGAAAAAAAAAAAAAGAAAGAGAGAGAGAAAGAGAGAGACAGAGTAAAGGGCTGGCAGGGAAAAATGTGCATAAGTAATGAAGACAAATTTTATTTAACTTTTTTAAAAGCTTGTTTTTTTGGAGTTCTATAGATAAACTTTCATGTCATTGTGATTTTCATGGCTATTTTCTAGTTTTGTGTTTGTTTTTTCTATTTTCTCTTATTTTCTAGTCAAGCTAGTTTCTATCCGTAGTGTTCCTCTGCAATTCTTACATTTGTATATGTGTCTATAGTCTTGAAATTTACACATAGCAAAGAGGAATCATTTTCTAGTTAGCAACAGAAGGATCACCAACCTGGATGGCAGCTGGCTTCTAAACAAGAACATGCCAAACAAGGGTGATTCGACTCATGACTTCCAGGATGCGGAGTCCCCCTTTTCCCAATGCCCTTCTGTGCCAGAGGATGCTAGATTCGTAGGCCAGAAGATGGGAACTCCAAAACAGAGAACACTCACAGTGCAAAAGCTGATAAATTCCACACGCATCTTAAAGCGTTTCCATCTCATGTTTTCACCTATTGGTGTTGGTGCTCTCTTGTAAGTAGATTTTAAACATAAACGCCACTCATGCCACTGGTTAATCTCAAAATATTTATAGTACAGCTTTGACCCTTCCCTCAAACTTGAGGAACTTCTCTCTCACTTCTTCTGCTGACTTAGTGCCAAAGAGCTTTCTAAGGCAGCCCGAGAAGAAAGTCAATAACTAAGGAACAGTTGTGTTTTTTTTTTTATTTTTTTTTTAATATATTTTTTTAATTTGACAGAGAGAGACACAGCGAGAGACGGAACACAAGCAGGGGGAGTGGGAGAGGGAGAAGCAGGCTCCACACTGAGCAGGGAGCCCAATGCAGGGCTCAATCCCAGGACCCTGGGATCATGACCTGAGCTGAAGGCAGACGCTTAACGACTGAGCCACCCAGGCGCCCCGGAACAGTTGTGTTTTACTTTCAGAGCTCACAATCCATCTGTTTTCTGAGACATACAAACTTGGGTGGTTTAGAAGGAATTTGGCCTAGTGTCTATTTGTTTGTTTGTTTGTTTATATTTTAGTGTAGTTGACACACAAGATCACATTCATTTCAGGTTACGACATAGTGATTTGACAGGTTTACATGTTATGCTGTTTTCACCAAAAGTGTAGCCACCATATCTGTCTGGATACATCACTATTACAGTATCGTTGACTCTGTTCCTTATGCTGTGCCTTTTATTCCCATGACTTATTCATTCCATAGCCTAGTGCGCTTTTTAATCAACAGCTTTTCTTAAAAAAAAAAAAAAAAATCTACCTGTTGAAGAGAGCGGTTCAGGTGTTTCAGTGACTTGAAGTTGGGAACCCGGGATCTACTGTATCTAATGGTACAACACGCCTTGTTGACCCCCCCACATGCAGCAGCCCAGCAGCATCCCAGCTCCTGATCCCATCTCTGGGTGCTGCTCTGGAGGCAGAGAGTAAATCACATAAGCAGTTTCTGGGGGAACAAATGATCTTTGAAACAAAAGTCTAAAAACAGCAACTAAAAGTAGGCAAACTTCCCTGCATGAGAATTCAGTACTGGCCCCTTTGACCTTAGTCCTCCTTTACAAATGGATCTGTGACTCTAATGCGGGTTTTATGGATATTAGGCAGGAAAAGAAACCAACCTACACAGTGAGCTGAGGGAATAAGTTGCATATTTCTGTGATCTTTGAAGACGAGAGGAGTTTGTCAACAGGCTGATCTTGCCCATCTCTGATTATTAATGGCTTTCCAGTTTTCAGAGCCTGGCAGTATATAGTTCCCAACATTTCATATCATTCTGTCTCTGTTTATATCTCCCTGGTAGACACACACAACCCTCTAAATGAGAAGCTCTTCCTAAAAGACAGCTGCAGAGGGTTCTATTTATGCACACAAGACTTGAAATAAGACATATTCTAACCTTTAATTATGAATTACTACCTAAGTTTCAAGGAGTGTGAAGGGGGTGGAAAAGCAATGAGAAAACCATGCAGATTTTTTTTAAGGTGAAAAAGTCTTGAGGTTGCTATAACAGGGTTTCTTTGACTTTAGAAGTCATATGCTGAAAGCTCTTGTAAAAAAAAAAAGAGAGAGAAAGTGCACAGGTCATACTGCCAAGGATAAACAATCATTCTTAAGTCCTTTGTTTCAGGCCACAGTGAAACTTAATCCCCGAGGTGTTCCTGTCTGTCCATGAATGCATGTGGATCTTGCCATTCCTCTAGTCCTGGTGCTTGCTTTCAAGCACAGAGCTCCTGACTGCAAGGCATTTGATTTCTGGTAATTAATCAGCTCATCATACCCGCTGTGTTTCTCCCCCAGGCCCAGCTCAAGTGAGTGATCCAAATCTGGCTTTGGGAAAAAAGAAAGCATTTACGCTCTGAGTGCACAGAATGAAACGCTGATAAACAGTTCTTGGTAAAACATGGGATTCAGATGGCATTATTTTTCTTCTTAAGCCATAAGTCGTCTTAAAAGAAATACACATAGCAAAAAACCAAGACCAAAACAAAAGCCAAACAAAAACATGTCGAATGCCCTTTAAGCAGAAAGCAGTTTGTCCTAATAAAAAGAGTTATCAAGATTTGCTGGTGTTCGTGTCTGGTGCCACAGTCTTTTAACATGTTTGCCTAGAATGTTAATGTTCATTTCTTAAACACCTTTTTGTTTGAATCTTTAGACATAGTACTTTATCTCAGAATTTCCTGTTTGGCTTGTCTCTGTAATAACCCAGTTACTACTAATTTTATCAGATTGTTGTGAACAATCTGAAGTTGTATTAGGAATTCCTCATGCCCAGAGATTTGGCAACTTGCATTCTTTTCAATTACTTACTTGTCTGCCTCAAGAGCCAATTGTAAAGTAAGGTTTTGTTATTAGAACTAAGAATACCCTTGTATATTTGTCTTGCAGGTAATTTTGAGCCCTTTTGTTTCTATAAATAATATAGTCCTATAATGGGTTCTCTTTTCTTCCCAATTATTCTGCTCAAAACTGAGATTAATCAATCAATCAGTTGTCAAAAGCATTTCTGAATTGGCAGTATCTGATTTATAGAAGCTACACATGAACATTAAGCAGTGGGAAACACGGTATATCAAAACTATAATAAACTTTAATGATTTTGAAGGCGCATGAATTTCAAATAATGCCAACCCACATAATCTTCTCCACGTCTGATAATATTACTCATTGCTATGAGGAAACAATCTTATCTTAAAGAACTATTTCTTCTACACGTCTGACATATAGTCTTTCACAATGATAGGTTTCATCAGAGGTTCTCAAGATTCTGTTTCCCAGGAGACATTTGGCAATCCTGGAGACACTTTTGATTGTCCCAACTGAGGAAGAGGGATGCGACTACCATCTAATAAGTAGAGGTCAAGAATGCTTCTAAACATTCTACAATGCACAGGATAACTCCCCCCCTCCCCAGAACAAAGAGTTATGAGGTCTATAATGTCAATAGTGCTGAGATTAAGAAAATGTGTGTTACACATATATATATGTGTGTGTATATTTATATAGATAATATGAAATATATTAAAAATATATATATTTTTTCATTTAAAAATAGAGGGGGCACCTGGATGACTCAGTCTGTTAAGCATCTGGCTTTGGCTCAGGTCATCATTCCAGAGTCCTGGGATCGAGTCCCGCGTCAGGCTCCCTGCTCAGTGAGGAGTCTGCTTCTCCCTTTCCCTCTGCTCCTCCCCCCACTCATGCTCTCTCTCTCTCTCTCGCTCACTCTCTCCCTCAAGTAAATTGAAAAAAAAAAAAACTGTCAATAAATAAAGGGATGAAGATAGTATATATGTCATAAATATATAACTTAAACACATTTCAAAAACTGAAAGCGAGTAACAAGAAGATCAAGTAAAACAAGATGATCAGCACGTCAGAAGTCACTTCACGCTTCCTTCCATCCCTGCCAGTGATGACCACTGTCCTGATTTCTAAGCGCATCTAAATGGAATCACAGAGTAGGTTACATATATGTGTTGCATAAACTATATAGATACATTTCTCTCTTTCCATTTGAATCCTAAGGGCCATCGGATCCTACAAATTAGAGATAGGCCTTATTCTGGCCCAGGGAAAATTGGGGGTCTTTGAGTTTATGATGGATTTGTTGAGGGTTGCCATTTGTTATCACTGAAGCTTTGTAAGAGAAGGCAGTTCTTTCCAGTGAAAACCTTCCTCCTGTTTCCTACTGCTTTACCATGATGGGAAAGGGAGACCAGGATTCACAACACAAAGCAGACCAGCGCTGGTCAATAAAATAAAATGAAGAAGTGTTCTCTGAGATTTTGTTTGTTTTACTTCAAACGAACTCACATGCAAAGAGAGAGCCCTTGAAGCCCCAGGTAAATGATGCAGACGCTTAGCCAAATGGGAAAAAGTGCCTTAGACGTCATGTCTTGTGCCCTTCTGCTGTTTCCAATTTTTCCTGCTTCTTAGTTCTAAGCAGACCATCCACATAAGTGAAATAAACCACATTGGGCAAGAGCTTAAGTTAAATATCAAAATCACTGCATGCTGACCGTGAAAACTCACTCATGCTGAACATTTGTGGGTTATCAGGATCAAAGAAGACTTCGATATTTATCAAAAAATTTAGCCCACCGTGGTTTAGCCTTCATTAACTTGGTATGTATTTGAAGAATTCCATAGAGTTAATGCAGGCCAAGCCTGCACTGAGATTTTTTTTAACTTAGGAAAATGCTTATCCTCTTGAAGAGATAGGTATCAGTTTTTAAATATTGAGAAAGGGCAGAATAACATAAGGTTCACACATGCTTCAGTTGTCTGAATGCAATGAGCTCTCAGCAGGCCTGAATTATGCTTTGTACATGAAGAGACACAAGAACAAATATGTCTTTTATATAATGCTTCTAGTGCTGATCTGAAGTATTATGGGAAATCAAACTGAGTCTAGACAACACAACTTTTCTGGTTCAGGTCCAAAATTATTCTAAATGAGGACAAGCCCAGTTGCAAAATCATGGGCTGCTACAGATATCAGAATAAGCAAAGAGACTCCTCCAACAAATTTTGCTTACAAGTCTATCCCCTATAGAAAAGTCTGGATGATGGGGTGGTCTCTCCTGAATCAGAGACAAAGATAAGTTTACATTAGAAAAAAAGACACCCTCATTTATGGTATCATTGTCTTGCTGCATACAAAGTAGTTAGATAGTCCATTATTTTATTTAAAAATTTCAATATTATGATCACTGGTTTGTTTATTGCCACTTACCATTTCAATGTATTTCTTACTCAGAAGCAGGAATATTTCATTAGTGGTACCTGTTGGGGAATAGTGCTGTTGTGGGTAAGGGTATGGGGGAGGCTGGGGAGGAGATTATTTAAAATGCTAAAGAGATTTTTCTAGATGATTTCTTGGTATAAGGGAAATGCTCTGAATCAGAGAAGGATAGACAGAGACAGAAGGAGAAAATCACAAATTTAAATCGAGTCCGAAAACTTCCCAGGCAAATATTTAGCATAGCACTTATTATTACATGATTTTAAATATGCCATCTTATTTAACATGGAGATAAAACATAATAAAAATTTTATAGGAAAGTATACTTAGGGAAAAAATCATTTGCGGTAATCACTTTGCTTCTTTTATTAAATGTCCATTATTTATATAACAAAAATCAAGATTTGCCATTTTCCCCTTAGGGGGAGTTATAATTCAGTGCTTCATTACTTTCAAGGTCAGTCTCTTTTCTACACCTCTAAGAAACACTGTTTTGATAACAGAGTTGCCTGTGCATATTAAGTATGCAAAGCTATAATTATTTCAAAATATCACTTTATTTCTGTAACTATAGAATCAATGTCATACAAGTTGCCCCTGTGTTATTTTCTGTTAGTGCAAGGCATTCCTTGAGAACTAAGGTAGAAATAGCTGCAAACAATCATAGGTACCCATTGCTGAGAAAGTTTCACATTCATCTTAAAACAATGTTTTTCTAAGTGTGGTCTGGGGATTACCTGCTTCAAATTCATTGGAAAGCAGAGGATGTTTGGCAAAACATAGATCCATGGTCCCTACTATACTTCTACTAAATCAGAAGGTCTGAGGGATGTGCCTATCAAAATGCATTTGAATTCACTTGTGAGTAATTCTTAGGTAAAGTCTGAGACTCACTGCTCTAGAAAATGTGGTTCTTAAACCGTCCTCAAAACTATAATTTCTCCAAGGAAATGAGAAGTATTTTTACTGTTGGGAAACCATTCAAGGACAAACAAATAGCTTTGGTAGAAAATATCTAGTAGTGAACTCATTGCGGAAATGAATTTTTGCTCTTTTTTTATATTGTTGAAGTTTTAATCTCAACATGTAACAGATATCTGGATTTTAAAAAGATACTTTTTTATTCATAAAGCTAATCTGACATATCCATATAGTTAAGATAACCATGAAGTAGGGACTCTTATTATCCATTTTAGAATTGAGAAAATCTAAGCTCAGAGATACTGTGACTCAGTCAAGGTCACACAGACAGCAAAATGTGGAGCTGTCATTTACAGCAGGCAATTTAATGCATTTTTCCTATTTAAATATTATAGAATGTTAAATCTGATTTTTACCTTAGTTAATGCCAAAGCTGAGAAGAAAAGATTCTAGGTAACCCTTTATTCCAAACTCAGCTATGTTTCCACTGTCTGATTGGCAAGGGTACCGGTACTTGAATTTTTTTCTGAGTCTGGGACACCATGGAAGGTAACTGAACACAGATGACATTGCTGGTCCCCCATCTAACAGAGGTCACCCCATACTGGATGTGGAGACTCCAATAGCTCTTGCTTAGAAGCTGAAGACTTGAGTTTGAGCCTGAGTCTGAGCAGAGTCCTGAGGAAACTCCACTGGGCAGCCCAAATCGCACACTTGTACCCCACAAAGGTCAACATTCTAACAGTGATGAGACACAGGGCATTGCCAGTCAGTACAAATCAAAAACACCAGCACCACTTTTGCCCTGATATATAACAAGATGTTTGCCTTCTTTTCCTCATCTCTCTTCCCTAACCAAACATCAAAAATGGAGGTGGGAGGGAGACACGTAGTGCAATGTATGCTTCTATCTCTGCTCTTGTTCCATGTGCCCAGAAGCTCAGTCTCTGTTGGGAGAAGAAGAGCGCCATGAAGTGATACATGACTGAAGTTTAAACAAGCATAAACCGAGTTTTAATTGTCAAAAGCACCCTGAGATTTCAAGGATCTCCCACTCTCATTAAGGGTTGAGGTATCAAAATTCAATAAAGTGTGACTAGTAGGAGTGGTTGAGGAAAAATCATATTTATACTATCCTCCCTCCCCTTAATTAAGACTTCTCAATATGTTTATGTAAACTGCATATTTCAAGTAGAATTTCTTGATCATAATACCCAAACTTGTACTGAGAGTTTATAGTAAATATAGTAATGTCTTGTAAGAACTTCCAGAAATTTCCTAAAGCCTAGAATATAGGGAAGAGAGCTTAAGCATATATGAAGGCATATTTAGGAGCATAGAAGTGGCATTGAGAATCTGAAGATATGCTTTGGCTTTAAAATTGGAGCAAATATTTATGGACCTTTTAAAAATTTAGATCATTTTGATGCTAGTCATCCATTATATACATGTAGGCCTGCTAATGATTATTTACATCAGGAAATGGGTCCCTAAACCAAAGCCTCCCTATCACAGACTTACTTCTTTTAGTCCAGCAATAAACTCTTTTTTTTTTTTAATTTGAGTATAGTTGACACACAATGTTACATTAGGCACAGTATACAACATAGTGATTCAACTTCTATGTACCTTATGCTATGCTCACCAAAGTGTAACTACCATCGGTCACCATACAACACTATTACAATACCTTTGACTGTATTCACTATGCTGTATCTTTTATTCTCATGACTAACTCAGTGCATAACTAGAAGTCTGTATCTCCCACTCCCCTTCACCCATTCTTCCCCTCCCCCAAACTCCCTCCCTTCTGGCAACCATCAGTTCTCTGTACTTGCAGGTCTGATTGTGCTTTTTTGTTTGTTTGTTTAATCATTTGTTTTGTTTTTTAGATTCCATATATAAGTGAAATCGTACGGTATTTGTCTTTCTTTGACTTATTTTACTTAGCATAATATATTCTAGGTCCATCCATGTTGTCACAAATGGCAAGATCTCACCCTTTTTATAGCTGAGTAATATTCCATTGTATATATATAAGCATATCTCTATCCATTCATCTGTCAATGGACACTTGGGTTGCCTCCATAGCTTGACTATTGTAAATAATGCTGCAATAAACACAGGGGTGCATATATATTTTTGGATTAGTGTCTTTGTTTTTGAGGGGTAAATATCTGGTATTGAATTATTGGATGATATGGTATTTTTATTTTTACTTTTTTGAGGAAACTCCATACTGTTTTCTATAGTGGCTGTACCAAGAATAAACTCTTTATATCAAACCAAGGGGTCAAGATTATGTTCCTTTTTTTGTTTTGTACAGCTAGTAATCTTTACCTATTGGCAAGGTTAATGTAGAACTGACCATGTAGAAGAGAAACTGGGTACCAATGGCTTTATTAATAACCAGAAGTGAGGGCACTTCAGCTTTAGAACCATCCATTTTGAATGCTTCTGACACACTCCTCTATCCTTTGACTACTCTTGCTTGGCTTTCTAGAAGCTTTTGCCAAGAGCATAGCATTGTTACTGTAAGAACATGAAGATGGGTATACAAATCTTGGTGTCACATGAAATGGCAAACATGAGTTGTTCAGTGAATCATTCAGCTTGGAATGGGAACATAACACAGTTTATCTGTGTATTAATGCTGCCACTTAATTCAGTTGCTAGTGAGAAAGTTCATAACATTTATGCTGGTCTCTGACTCAAATTTGAATAGCCTAGGGGAAAAAAAAGAGGGACTACCCCATAACCCTATGAAGTGTGCAAAGAATAGGAATGCTTGCTATGGAGCCAGTGGAAGTAGCTCCTATTTATATTGCCGTGAGGACTTCATAGGCATGTATGGCTAAACTGCAGCTTCCCTATTATTCACAGCGTACAGCAACACCTCTGGGATGAAGAAGCAGCAGGCTACCTATCTTTATTAAAAATGACACATTGGAATGTATCTGCAATTGTTTGAATTGGGAGAGTGAGCCAAATTATTTTACCAGAAATCCTTTCTTTGGGACAGAATGTTTGCACATGTATATTGTTACAGCACTCAGGGATTGATAGAACACTTCACCATTGTTGGGGACCTGTCTCATCATTCAAGGAATGTGTCTGGCTGGCCATCCGGGACATCTCATCACTTTATGGAAGATTCCAAAAGGAAACAACAGGTCTGAGTGAGAACTTGTTTATTCACTTTACTTCTTGCTATCCTGGAGTTTTTTTGGGTAGTTTTCATTTAAGACAATAGACACAATTGTTTACTGATAAGCTCGGATGGGAGCAAAGTTTCAACCCAGTAATCTACAGCATATTATTGAGATGTGAATGCAAGGAGATAGAACACAAGTGAGTGAAGTACCATCAAGAGACTAGAATCATTCGTCTATTAATAGAGAAATAAAAAATGTATAAATAGAGTTTTGGGGGGAGAATATCACATAAATACTGTGAAATTGTTAAATATTAGGGCATAGGTTGAAAACAACTGCATAGCAATGTACCACTATTAATATTTGGTAAACTTGGCAAGAGTTAGGGATAACATTTATAGACATTTTGGTGTGGCATAACTTTCTGAACATTTTCAGAGGCAAGATACAAAATTTTGCTTCATTATCAAATTCATTTGATATTTTGCCTTATTTAGAAACATCTCCCTCGACCAAGGGATGTACTATCCTAGATTTCCATGGGCACATTCATTTAAACACAGTTACTCAACATAATCATAGAAGGTTAAACCAGTTAATCATGCAGCCAGTCTATGATTTGGCTTGTGATGCTCACCAAGGTAGATTTTGAGGCTTTTAGACACGCTTGGCATAACATCACTTTCAAAAAAGAATCGCAAGCATTTCTCATTTGCTTAAAATACCCAAAATGTATATAAAACAGTGTTTGAATGCATTTATATATGAACTCTATCTTTTAGAGGTAATGATATTTTAAATGTTGGGGAACTTCAAGACATTTCTACAGCCCAGCTGCAGAATCCATGTCACACTGGGCTCCTCTTTTCTCTCTTGCTGCAAGCTGGCAAGATTCAGCCAGTTTTCCTCTTTTTGATTAGCCTCTGTCCCCCACTCTATCTTTCGGGGTTTTGTTATCCACCAAGAAGGAAGTCAGAGGCTTGTGAAGTCAGGCCAGTTTGACCCTTTATTTACCTAACTTTGACAGAATCATACAGACTTCTTTTGTTCTAAGGATTTTCCTGCTAATTCCTCTGGGAAAAATATTGAAGAGATAAAAATAACAAACGTGGGACAATGATGAAGGTTACAGACATTTACAAAGTTCTTACAGTTTTATCCCCTTGGTAATAGTTCTTGACTCTCTTCTGAAGACAGGAACTGAAAACTTCCCTTTGAATTCTGTCCTGTGATTTTATTTCTAAGAGCAGGGATAATCCAATGTCACTTCCCCCCTGACCCATCCGTGGAGTAGGTGATGCACAATCTTTTCTCCATGAGGCTCCTTGCTCACCATGGGGAAGGCTGGAGATAGATGTGGATTTTCAGCTTTTTCCCCATTAAACTGCTCTTGATTCATACAGAATTACACCTTTTAGACACTTTCTCACAATACGTTACATTTGACTATTAAATGTCTTGATTCCTTACCCATACCAAATAGAGCATGTTGCTTTTTTTCAAGCTTCAACTGCATGTTCCCTTGTTCTAGAGTTTCATATTTCAGTCATAGCCCCACACACTCTTAATTATTTTTACCTCTTCTCATATGTGACTACATTTATCTTAAGTTTTCCTCTTCTTAGAGATTTTCTTGTGGTGTGATATCTAGGAATACAAATAATTCCATTTTAGTACAAGGTCAGATTTCTCCATTTATCAAACATGAATTTACCCACTAATGAGGGCCAGGGACTCTTGTAGGTGTTGAGGATACAGCTGTGAACAAAGCAAAAAGACCTTGCCCTCATAAAGATTACATTTTCATGGGTGTAGACAAGACACTAAACAAAGAAGTTAGGCACATAGTATGTCAAACGGTGGTAAGTGCTTTAGAGAATATAAAGCAGAGAAAGGGTAGAATTGCTGGCTTGTAAGGGAGTGTTAATAATTTTGGGTAAAGTGACAGGGAAAACCTCATAGAAAAGACATATTTAAGTGAAGACTTTAAAAAGGTTAGGAAGAATGCCATGTGGATATGCAGAGGAACAAAACCTGAGTATTAGCAATCCAGCTGCCTCCCACATAGAAGGAAGAACCAAAGGAAAAGCCCAGGGATGGGAACATGCCTGGCATATTTGAGCAAGAGCTAGAGGTTTACCGAGGGTGGTGTAGAGCAAGTGAGGGGTGGGGAGAAGGCTGAATAAATCAGAAGAATCAGTGATAATACTTTCCCCCCATTGTGCTTGCTGTTTTTTCTAATATACCCAGTGGGTTTTGTTTTGTTTTGTTTGTTTTGTTTTGTTTTGTTTTAAAGATTTTATTGATTTATTTGAGAGAGAGAGAATGAGAGAGAGCAAGCACATGAGAGGGGGGAGGGCCAGAGGGAGAGGCAGACTCCCTGCCGAGCAGGGATCCCAATGCGGGACTCGATCCAGGGACTCCAGGATCATGACCTGAGCCGAAGGCAGTCGCTTAACCAACTGAGCCACCCAGGCGCCCTATACCCAGTGTTTTGTAGGACATTTTGACAATAGCCGATATAGTACAACGTCTTTAAAGATAATCTTCAAAGACATCAGTCCGGAGGTTTACTACTCACTCAGTCTTTGGTTATCAGAAATGGCATTTCTGGTTGAAACGTTCCAATAAGTTATAAAAATGCTTAGACATTTGTCCAATTCTTTCATTTCATCTTGGCAATCACACCAGAAAACATAACAATATAATAAAAAGCCTAAAAAATATATTGGAAAATCAGCTAACTAATGGATCCCCTGTGGCTAAATCACTGAGTACCAGTGAGATCCAGGGCGCTTAAAATATTTGCCAAGAACACCTGGGAGTGAGGGCAACTCATTCTGTTAGTGTATTCTCATGGCTATCAAAGATAAGAACTTTAGATCAGGGCACCTGGGTGGCTCAGTTGGTTAAGCGACTGCCTTCGGCTCAGGTCATGATCCTGGAGTCCCCGGATAGAGTCCCGCATCAGGCTCCCTGCTCGGTGGGGAGCCTGCTTCTGCCTCTGACCCTCCCCCCTCTCATGTGCTCTCTCTCTCTCGTTCTCTCTGTCTCAAATAAATAAATAAATAAATAATCTTAAAAAAAAAAAGAACTTTAGATCAGATTCACTTAAGGAACTTATAACAATCAGAAATCTGTTATTTCTAAGAAAAGTAAAACCCAAATTCAACTGGCTTAAATAACAAAAGGGAATGTATTGGTTCACATCGAACTGAAAGGACTAGAGGGCTCAAGTTTCAGAGGTGGCTTAGTAAGAGAAATTTAATGAGAGCACCAAGGATTACTTCTGTTGCAATTTCTTTCCCCTCTGAATACTCTGGCCTCTATGGAGTTGGTTTCATCCTCAGGTTAGCTGTCCTCAAGATGGAAATTGGTCTGCTGGGAGCTCAGAGGATTTTATATTCACATGATGCCACCTAGCATGAGAGCACCAATATCTTTGTCCCAAAATTCTCAGCAAACTTCTGAGGTTCAATGTGATTGATAGGATTAATTCATCCACTAATCTCCAAACAAATTATTTTCACCAGAGGGATGCCATGTATTATGGGAGCCAGGAAATGAATCCAGGTTCTCCTGAAGCTCATAAGCTAAGAGAGAGGAGTAGGACATGGTTTCCTCAAACTAAATTGAGGGAATCTTGCCCCAAGAAGGACGAATATGACAGGGAGTAAGAAATGAAAAATGTCGCCACGGTGATACAACACAAATAAATTGTCTTTTTATTCTCAGGGCTTTGTACTGTCTGGTATAAGGTAGGTGCTTATGTTGATCAATTTAATAAATGTTTACTGAATGAATAAACATTCCTGATTAAGACTATAAATGGACAAGACCTAATAATCTTTGCCGTGGTATATTTTGTAGAGAACTTTGTATTCCAAAGTCCATGTTGAAACCTATATCGCAGCTATATCATTTCTAAGGAGTGATCTTACTTCCAATTTTACCTTTAAAACTCTCAATAGAGTGATTTGGAGGATAAAACATGAATCTGGTTTAGAATAGAATGAAGGTACTCTGAGAGGAAAGAAGAATTTCAAATCCAGAGATGTATAGTAAAGTTCAGGTAAATGTTCTTTGCATCTTCAAAAAATAGAACAACTTTTCTTTGTCTTTTCCTCGAAGTCATAAGTCAAGTTTCACTTTCAAGTAAACTCTTCTCTTTTGCAAATTTCTCAGCTCATCAGGGAATCAGAAGGCATTTAGAAGTTATGTCTTTGCACATTGCTGGATAGCTTAAATGTGTTATTTCATTTAATTCTCACAAAAGTCTCACCAGGCAGTGTAGAAGAGAGGTTAAGAATCCAGATATTGGACTCGGACTGCCTGGGGTCAAATGCTGGCTCCTTCACTTGCTAGCTTTGGGACCTTGGGTCTATTTAATCTTCTATGCCTCAAGTTCATCATCTGTGAATAGGGAGATAATGTTTACCACTTAAGTTTGTTATAAGGAATAAATGTGTGAGAATATGCAAAGTACTAAAGAGCATGCCTAGAACATGGCAAGCATTCAATAAATATCATCTATGGCAATAATGCTGCTGCTCCTTCTTTTCATAAGTGGAAAACTGGGGCTCTGGAAATCTCAGGAACACTATCAGAATCCCAAAGTTGTAATGTCATAAAGCCATACTCAATTACAGGTATGTTTGGCTTTGATACTGCAGCTTGTTTTATCACACCCTGACCCGTCCAACACTTGTACTTTTACTGACATGTGCATGTGACTTTCTTAATATTAGATTGTCATCTCTGTGAAATCCAGACTTTGAGTATTTTTCATAAGTACCACAGGGTACTCACACAAGGTTTGACACCCTGTGGGATCCCCATATAACTGCTAATGTGTTCAGAAGTGGCCTGCAGGGAATCCTCACTCCAGGCTGGCAATAGATAAGACACCAGCACTAGAAGGCATCCTTGAAAATGCACATCTTCACCTAGGAGGATGGGGCACATTAGCCCTCTTCATTAGTTTTCGCTCATAAATATCATGCCACAAAGTGATTTATCACATCAATTGCTTGTTAAGCAAATTGGAAGGGCAGAGGAAATCAGATTAAATAATAAAAAAAAAATTACATAATAAGAGGACATTTATTGGCTCACATATAACTGAAAAAACCTGGAGGATTCAAGTTTCAGGGGTGGGTTAATATGGCAATTTATTGATAGCATCAAGGATTGTTTTTACTGTAATTTTTTTTTCCATCTGTACACATAACAGGGCAAGACTAGAAAAGGTACATCATTATACGTGAACAGGGACCATAATGTTCACCAGGTCTGGTTAAAGATAGTACAGAAATAAGGGGCAGTTTACATATAGGGTATCAAACCTTATGCGGAGAGACTTTAAGCTTCCTCTTACAGGTGAGGATCACTACTCTTCTACTGTATGTTCAGAATAGTTTTAAATAAAGTCAGAAGGAAAAGTTGTCTGTTTTAGAATGCAATGGCTGAAAGAAAAACTCCAAAAATTTTCAAAATTAATGGAGGTGGGGTTTTAACTATTTAACTATTTTCTTTTTTCCATATTTTCTTTTGTAATGTAGGTATTAGTTTATATTAAAATGAATTTGTGCATAAGAAATATGGCAATATTGAACTTTCTACCCAACTTAAATGGGCTAGAATAATTTTGAAAAATTTGAACTTAAAAATTCATGTTATATTGCTCTATGTTGAGTTAATGAGTGCTTCTGAGGAGTTACATTGGCATAAAACTGCATGAACAATGATGTTATACACCAAAGAGAAACAATTCTCAAGAATTGTAAGATGCATATTTAATGGGGAGACAGAACACACACACACACACACACACACACCCCACAAGCATCAAACACATCACAAACAAAAAACAAAAATTCAATGAACTCAAATTTCCAGGCACTTGCCAAAGAAACTAATTATATCAATATATTGTGCCTATTATAAAAGAATTTCAGATCAAATTGAGTCATCTAGCATATAAAATGTAACATATTAAAAGCATTATTATACTTTCAATCTTAAGAGTTTTTTTTTTAAACCAGAAGAAAATGTTATTCTGTATGTTTATGTGCACGTGTGTGTGTACACAGTTATGTGATTATCCAAAGGTATTTAACAACATGGTTTGTGGTAACAAGACTGAGAGCTAATTACATTTCAAAGAATACATTTGATCTCTCAGCCCATGTATTTTCAGTCTCTAATATTTAGAAGGAAGTTTAAATACGAAGACATGTCAAAAGATGCTCCTTGTGTGTGCAATTGTCAGAGGATTCCTGCAATTTAGTAGGATCTAGAACATTTTGCAGTAAATGATCCAAAAGGAGAAAGCCAGATTAGTCTGATCTCTCACTGTGCTAAGCCTGATCAAATTAAGCTGCATAACTAACCCAAAATAGCTATCAAGGGAGATGGGCAACAGGGTAAAAAGTCAGAAAAGAATAAAGAATTTCCACAAGAAAAAAATATGACCTTTGTCTTTGGAAGTAGGGCACTTGCCAAAAAGGAGACTGCTTTTGAGTAGAATCTAATTCAGAGCACTGAGTTTCATAAAATCCCTTTGTTAGCACATTAGCACTTTATCTATTTTGTCTATAAACAAAGAGAGAATGGAACATTTTAATGCTTTTCTAACACAATTCCAACATGTAAGAATTATTTTTATTTCTTTTATTTTGGAAACAATTATACTAGATTAAAAAATTATGAAAAAATACTAAAGCAGATCATCATTTGATTAAACCTATTTTCCTTTGTATTCTGCATTCTTAGGTTTATAATAATTCTATTTTTAATCCTCGGGAACTTTGGTCCATGGTACATTACTCTTGTAATTTTCATGCTCTAGTTTATTTTCAGTCTGTATAACTCTCTCTCTAATTCTACCAAAAACAATAAAATATATTGATATTTATAAATGCTTAGTGTTGTAGAAGTTCAGAGTAAGTCAGCCCATGATGTGCCACTTTGGCTTGAATATTATTTCAAGCTAAAAACAATCCAGGCCCAGAAGACTCAGGAAGAAACTTTGACCTTACCCCTACTTGCCTAAAAAGATTTAGATAAAGCTCCTGCTCCAGGAAGGGAGCTATCCATAGATAGCTACATTATAATGTGAAGTAGGGGTAGTAGACAGGGAGAAATCGAGCAAGGTCTGTTTGTTAAAATTCCTTCCTATGTCACATTGTTTCTGAATGGGCCAGCAAACATTTGTTTACAAAACATGTACTCTTATTCATCTTTCTGTGTGTTGCTTTCCTTCCCTTTGAAATCTTGGACCCTTAATCCCTTGTTTTTAGTTTAAGATGACATATATATATCACTTTGCCTGACTGTCTTTGGAATCTCATATTTATGTGGATTCCTTGTACCTATTCAATTAAATTTGATTTCCCCTGCTACTCTGTCTCATGTCATTCTTAGACCAGGCAGAAGAAGATTGAATGGCATAGGAAAATTTTTCCTCCCCAACAGGGTTTACTCAGGGTATAAAAAACAGAGTTTATGAGAGAGGAGAAATCCTACATGAGTACATATGTATCCCAGGCTTTCTTATAGCCATTGGAACAAACTCTCAGGATCCACTCTGCTCCTTTGGTTGGTAGGGCTCTCAGGAAAGGGGGATCTTGGAGCAAACAGAGTGGAAATGGGTTCCAGTCTGACAAACCCAGCTCAATTCTTAACTGTGAATGAATTTTGGAGAACACAACTATAGATCTTATCCTGAGCAAATTTCACTTTTCGTTTTACTTCTTCAAGTTAAATAAGAACCATGAGGTGCCTTGAAATGGAATCTCTAAGACCTGGGTCACTTAAGCTGTCTTGGAACTGTACCACGTTGTGAGTATTTTCTGCTGAAGAGTAGCATGAAAAAACCCAGGTCTGGGTCTTACCAGCTATAAACGTGGAGTGGGATTTAGAGATATGGACCTCATTTTGTCTTGTGTGTATTGAAATGGTCTAGAAACTCTCTGTGCCTCTATTGCCCTGAGCCTGGGTTGTCATGATCATGCAACAAGAGTTGCTAGAATGACATGAAGGAAATTATACACAAGCTAATTATATTCATGTATTTTTTGTTTTGTTTTGCATTGTTTGGGGCCTGTTTAAAAATATGAAACAACCAACAAGCAAGATAGGCCAACATATTTATTGCAAACTAGAGTCCCAAATCAATATTCAATGCTTGTAACTCTATCTATTCAGTTCTCAGCTTTGTGTCTCCCTTTAGCATGGTTATAGCTTTATTTATTTAGTTAGTTGTTTACAGCTACTTTATCTTCAGATTTTTCTTATTCAAGACAAATTGCATTTAAATGTACTCAGCTAATCACTAAATGTACTTTATGGAAAAGAAAGCCCAACCAGGCAAATCTGAGGCAGTAACAGCAAAACAATCCAATCATTTATTTAAATGAATTAACCTAAATGTTTTATGCATAAAAAGTTCAATAAGTTATAAATCTCAGAAGTTAGCCTGTGTTTATCAGAATTTTAAGAGCCTTTTATCCTCTGCAAAATATTTCTATCTAAATCATGGTCATGACATTTCATTTAAAATAAAAGGAAGCCTCTGAAAAATCCTCACAATTTCCCTATTGGTAATCAGGAATACTGATTAACACAAGTTCAGTTTTCCATTACAGGGTAATACAGTGATAAGATAAAGCTTCAATTTCAAGGTTGAAATAATACTGCTTAATTCTACTGTGTGTTTTCACCTTGAATTTTTTTTTTTTTTAAACTGGAGTAGTTATGTTCCAAGTAATTAAGATGCTGCAACTCTCTTTGAAGCCCCAAGAATCTAATCACTTATACAAAAAAGGTTTTATTCCCATAAGTTAACTGCTGGCAGTTGCAGATGTTTTTGAGCAATTTTACATTTCAGATTTCTGCCACACCTCCTGACTAAAGAATAGGATGAACTTTGCTACTTAGTGTCATCCACAATTTTTTTAAAAAAAACCAATTCACTTTTAACTTCACCTAGATTTTAGCCCCTTTCACCAAAGCAGTATATAATAAAATGACTTTTATTGCTTTTTCTGTAGAAAAACAAAGCTTTCTAAACATTGAGCTCCATTTTCTTTGTAAGGAAACAATCAGGATTTGTAGCCATCTCCACTTAGACCTGTTGTCCCAGATAATTCTCCGTTTATTCTATTCTTCCAAATCCCTCAACAGACAAGTTGCAAAACAGAAGTCCATAAGCAATCTTTCCTCTAATATTCTGCAATGACTTCTTGATTTGTTTTTTCATTCCACCAGAAGAGATATTTGGACAGAAAGTCAACAATTTAACCTCCTAGAATTTATACAGTGGAAGCATTTCCATCTGTGACAAATGGATAGAACCAATTAACAACCAAAGAAAGCAGAGAATGATTGAAAAGCAGTTTTACAGTTGACATCTGAGATGACTTGAGAACAAGATGGCAGTCAAAATTTACCATACATAGGACCCTTTCTCACACATGCCAGAAATAGTTGAGGGACATTTTGAGGTAGACCTTGAGGATCATCTGACATCACACAGGAGGGAGTTGCCCATGTCAACAGATTGTAAAATATAATCTTATATCAAAATAGGTATAATTCTTATAAGGCTTGTGTACAGATTATTTATGGTCATGCTTTGACATTTAATCTTTGGTCATGGTTTGACACGAGAGATTTTGGGGAAACTTCTGTTACTACTATTCAAATACATGTAGTGGCACACAAGAGATTTTTATTTGACAGCTAAAGTGGATGGAAGGAGATTCAAAACCAAAGCATCTGCCTCAGGCATGGTGTGGGGTAGGAAAAATGATTTTCCCTTTCCTCTTCTAGGTTCTTGACTGAGACATGCCTGTAATTCAGAGAGATTAACAGGAGAAAAAGAAACAAGTTTAATAACATGTATACTTCCTGTATACATGGTAGATACCAAGGAAAACTGAGTAACTCCCCCAAATGGCCCAAGCCATCACTTTAAGTATCATCTCTAGCTAAATAAATGGATGTTGCGGGTGAGTAGGCAGTTTTGAGAGGTTACCAGGAAAATATATAGTAAACAAGGGTAACATTGTTATGCAGAGTTAGATCCTTGCCTTCTCCGTTGATAAATTTCTAGAGATTTAGTCACTCTTCCCTTCCTGTTACAGAGAAGGTGATCTCTCCTATAATTTCAAATGCCCCTTACAAACAGGTAACTTGTGCTTGGTTTTCAGAGCTTTTCCTGAGTCTGCTGTTTCTTAAAAATAATTATTGTGCCAAAGAGGCGTATTTTGGTATGACAAAATGCGCTCCTTGTCAGCAGGCACATTTAATGCACTATTGCGATGGTGCATTAATACTATCAATAATTTGTTGACCTGGAAAACAGTGATGAGCTCAAAAATGAAATTGTGTGTTTTTAATGATATTTACTTATAATAACTCTCAGATAAGTCGTTAGAGTGACAAGCAAACAAAACAAAGAACAGTCAAGTCAAATTAAAAGTAATTCTTTGATAGATATAAGATTTAGGACTTCCAAGCACCTGAAAAAGTATATAATTTCCTAAAGTTATAATATTTTCATAGGTTAGCTGTGATTATCTAAAGTCTAAAGTAGCAGACAAAAAAAGAAACATAAGCTTGTCATGAAATTTCAGTCTCCTGTTGGAACAAAAGGCTCTTTATTTACCAGAATAGATGAATATGTAGTGTATTTGTTGAAAGCAAATATGTGTTGATTGAATGCATGAGTGACTGAATGAATGAATTAGATATGTAGAGGAGGAAAATTTGTCCTCTACCCTTCTAGGCTCTTTTGGCTGTCTTATTAATTAAATTGACATAAGACAGATTAACAGGAGAAAAACAAATTTAATTGTGTATGCACGAGAGCCCCACAAAGACAAGAGAAGCTCAAAGACAGTCAGGCAGCTGAGGCTTATATGACACCCCAAGCTAAGGAGAAGTGGGTAGGGATCTGGGACTTCCAAGAGAAGGAAGAATTCACAGGAAGATGTGAAGAGCAAATATTTGGTAAACAAATGTTTGTAATGCCATGCAGAGATAATGGGACACAGAGAAGAATTTGAACAAACAGGCCCTGCTGAGCTCCCCACAGTTTACCTCATCTAGATCATACTCTTTGTAGTAATCTCTGGTGATAGCTGTCTTCCTGGATCAGGCTCTCTATCTAAATGCTTAGAAGCAGTTAAGGGAGGATGTAAAAAGGTCTTCCTGAGTGTTTTGGGCCTTGATTATTTTTAGTTCAAAATAACCCACATATCAAAGGGGCACATTTGGGGGATGCTCATTCTGAACCACTTCAGATACCTTTTTGTTATTCCTATGAACACTGTCTAGCCTATTCAGTGGAGGACTTTCTATTATTATCAAATGGAAAACCAGAACAATGTTACCCCCCAACTCTAAGTGGTAAACCCGTATGAAATATGTATTTCTATGATATAATGTTTATTCATCTTGATGGAACCCCAAAAAAGCCTGTGAAAGCTTTCCAGACTTCTACATGAAGATTGTTGAAGAATTAAATTTGAGGAATGTTCTTTACTACTTCTGTAACAACAACCCAAGTGAGAGTAAACCCCAGATTTCACCAACCCTAGAATTCATTACATTTTACCTGTCTTTGGACCTTCATTCTTGTGTGCATGGCTCAGTTGGTTACAGGTTCTCAAAGACAAAAGGCCCAAGTGAGTTCACAGGGCAGAAGGCAAAAGAGAAAGTGGCCACTAGAATACTGTCCTGTAGACTTTTTAATAAATATCATCTTACAAAAGCAAAAGTGGAGCAGGTATAACACAAGAGAGAAAATAGAGGAGGTAATTGGGATTCAGTAATTCAATTTCAAATTCTGAGTATTTTGGTACCATAACAAAATTCAATTCACATTTTATCAGGAGAGTCTTGAGAATACCACTGAGAAGAAAAATCTATATTTTCAACATTGATCTGTGTAAATGTTTGAAAACAGTATTTAAAAATATATTGGAATTATATTACTCAGCACACTCTTTCATGATCTTGGACTTGCTGGCAGGAAGGATGAGCTGGCTATCTTGGATATGATTCTGCTTTAGATAATAGTCTTTATGAGAAGTTGAAATAGAAGTGGAAGCAGGCAATTTGTTTCTGCAGTTATCTCCACGAATAGCTTTGCTTTGACACTGGAACACTGAAGAACAATCCTCATATTGGTGCTCTGCATAATTCAAAAATATCTGCTACACATTGAATATCACGGCTGTTAAAATTTGAGAGCAGTCGATTGGCCAGATGTCACCTGAGTTGGCAAGGAGATTCACCTCAAAGTGAAAAAAGATTAGCATAAAATTTAGCCTTTGAAATTTGTACCAATTCCCTTCTAAACTCATGATACATTACAGACATTGTGTCATTAACACAAATACACCCCAACATGTCTCCAGTTAAGTACAGACAGGGGGAACCCTCCTTTCCTTCATTTATTATGTTGAAATTTGAATATCGCTGTTAGCTTGCCTAATAGTTTGATCATGGGCACCACTGAAATAGATGAATAGATGGAAAAATGGATTGAGTTAAGTGTTCACCAAGTTTCATGTCTGTTGTTGTTGAGGATCCACTAACCCACTAGTTTTCTACTTAAGCTTTTTCATTGTGTTAAAAGCCTCCATATTTTTTAGTGAATGGCTATCATCTTCCAGGCCCAAGACATCATTATGTCAACTAAAAGACAGTAAAACCTTTCTGAACAAAGACTCCCATGTAATGGATCCCTATTTATTTTTAAAGTAATCAATAGTTGTTTGCACTTAATTGCACAGTGTAATCTGTAAGTAAGGTAAAACTGAAAACACACATCTGAGTTATGAGTTGGTCTAATCTGTTCAAATTAGGGGATAAATTACAAATAATCCCGAGACATCTAGTTTTGGTAAATTATCATTGTGACTCTTGCAAGGTAAGTTTTGTACTGTATATTCTGCGTGAATTTCAAAGGAAGAGTAAACTTCCTTGAACTACTGAACTACTATACTGATTGAAGTTAAGTACTACATTTCTATAGAAATCAATGAAGCTAATCACACAGGCACAGCTCAATGTTTCCCATTCAGCAGTCTTGAAAATACTTGAATATCATAATTGGTCTGCAGCTGAGCACATTTGGTCTTCAGATCCAAGGGGGATGAAGTATCCTTCTCGATTCACCATGCACAAGTGAATAATGAAAAATTTAAACCACAGAGTGGTGTGGTTGTTGTTGTTAAAGAGACTACTCGAAATGGCTTCAGAGAGCTGAAGTCTCTTGTTCCTACTCCTTTTTAAATGAATAGTACTGAGCACCACAAACATGCTAATTATTTGTAAGCATACAATGCATTTAAAACTGGAGCTTTATCTTTTTGGAAAAAAAGAAATGTCTTTTATGAGTAAAAAGGCCTCAGGAATAATAACTAATGGTTTCAGGGGACATCACTGGTCAAGGCATTGTTCTAAACACTTAATCCAGCATGTTCTCTGAAAACAATAGTTATTTTATGAATAAGATATTACTGTTGTTTCTGTTTTGCAGATTAGGAAACTGAGATGTAAGGCACCTATCTAAGTGTACAGTCAGAGCTGTCTGGAACCCTTAGACTTGAGGTTAGACATGCAATCCCTACTTTAAAGTGGCCAAATAGAATTATCAATGTGGGAAGTGTTCTGTTTGTAAGAGGGTGGAGAGGTGTATCCTTTGTGCATTGCTGCTTATGGGCAAAGCATGTGCATACAGTGTAAGTGGGCAAAGCAGAAAACTTTGTTTTGAGACAGCATCCAGTTCTGATTTATGCCTCAAATTACGGTAGTATCACTAATGTAAGCAGATCTTAACTTTCTTTCCTTTCTTGGTTTTTAATCTACAAAGTCAAGATGATGTCTAGCTTCTATGTGTTACAAGAATATTGAGAATATTTCTTGCACTTAAAGAACATTTTAATGCATGGCTTTTGACTATTTCAAGACAGTTCCTTCTCAAATGGGGAGTCCAATGGAACATCTTTGCAGTGATGTGTCTGGAGTCATGAAAATGGCCATTCATGCATGTTTTGAGAGAAGGAAAAAGGAAAGCATGATACTTCTTATAAAATGTAAGGTAAGGGGATGCCTGGGTGGCTCAGTCAGTTGGGCATCTGCCTTTGGCTCAGGTCATTATTCCAAGGTCCTGAGATTGAGTCCCGATTCGGGCTCCTTGCTCAGCAGGGAGCCTGCTTCTCCTTCTGCCTGCCACTCCCCCTGCCTGTGCTCGCTCTCTCTCTCTCTCAGTCTCTCTCTCTGACATATAAATAAATAAAATCTTTTAAAAGATAAAAATAAATAAATAAATGTAAGGTAAGCCCCATGACCCCAGTAGCTCAAAGCAATGTTTCAATTATGGCTGAAGAAGATAATTTGGGAGTCCCACACTACCACAAAGAAAATCAGTTCCACCTGCCATCCATCAACTCAGAGAAATGTTCTACCTTATTGGAATGCTGGGTTTTCTGTCCACAACTAAAATTCCGCAAGGACATTTTTCACAGCTTGTGAAGACTGACACAATACAACTAAATTGACTTTTTTGTGTGTGTGTGTATGTGTATAAGTGCATGTAGTTACAAACACAAGATGTGTCTGTTCTAATATACTTTCTGTCAATTCCTATTATCTCTTCAAATCAACTCCTTCCTGAGTGGCCCAAATCCTGTAGTGGCATTTCCATTTTCCATTCACCATTCACCAATGCTCAGTAAACTAATTCACTTCTCAACAAATATTTATTGAATGTCATTTTTGTCTCTCTCCTCTCACTCGCCCCACATTTCAATCAATTGTCAGGTCAACTACCTCAAATCCTTTTTGGAATGAAATTAAGTATAAATAAATTACAAAACAAACAGATATCAAATCACCCAATCTTATTGAATCATTCTCTCCAACTATTGCATAGACCCTAGGTTTCTCTTAATTTCTACATAAAAATGAAAATTATGAAGAAATTCTTACAGTTCCTCGAAAATCCTTCCTGAGTCACAGTTTTCAGTAAGCTTTTTAAAGTAAATTCTTCCTCTCACTGCATTTATCATATCCATGTGTTGACTCATCCCTTCCACATAAACTCAATCCAGTCAAGCATGTGAGTTTTTATTAAGACATCACTATTTCCATAAAGCTTTCCTCAGTTTCCCCAACTGAAGTAATTCTTCCTTTTCCTGAGTGTCATTATCTCTACTCATCTTATGATGAGTTTTGTTTTCTAGTTGCAATGAATAATGAAATTACCTTATTACAGATTTGTAATTTTCTTAATGAGTAATTTTTTTTACAGAATCCCAGAGATTATAATCTAGAGCATAGTAAGAAGATAATGAATATTTTTAAGTTAATTTTTTCCACTTAAGAATTTATTAAAACTGAAAGGAATGTAAATTCTCACTAATATGTAAATGACTTAAAATAACCCCCCTTGAAGTGCTGGAATTTAAAAAAAAAATACAGTGGACATTTTTTGCTTGGCTTCAAAATATCTGTTTTCCTTCTTGTGATAATGGACTTAAATTTATGTGTCAAAACCTTAGTTCTCTTCATTTATTCTTTTGAGTAGAACTTATTCCCACTACTTCTGTTTCAGGGGCAGGGCATAATGCACAAATCTGGTAAATGGAAACAAAACAAAACAAAACAAAAAACCCAATTCTGACAAATGGAACATTTTTTATTCCTTTGGTCAGATAATAGTCCTATGATCAGATCAGAGCCAATGTATTCCCTGGAGCATTTGCTGGTGTTGCTAAAGAGGCAGGTGGTCTGGGGTGCCTGGGTGTCTTAGTTGGTTGAGCGACCGGCTCTTGGTTTCAGCTCAGGTCATGATCTCAGGGTCCTAGGAGGACCATGTCAGGCCTGCTGGAGATTATCTCCCTCTTCCTCTCCATCTGCTCCTCCCCTGCTCAGGCTCTCTCTTTCTCTCCCTCTTTCTCTCTAAAATAAATAAATAAAATATTAAAAAAAAAAAAAAAGAGCCAGGTGGTCTTTACCATAAGACTCCAATCGGAGAGGATTAGAAGCTGGGCTGCCAAAACCATTTTCCACCATACCTGAGAATGCAGTCAAGATAAAAAATGGTAGGGGTGCCTGAGTGACTCAGTCAGTTAAGCATCTGCCTTTGGCTCATATCAAGATCCCAGGGTCCTGGGATCAAGCCCCGTGTCAGGCTCCCCACTCAGAGTGGAGTCTGCTTGTCCCTCTCCCTCTGCCCCTCCTCCTGCTCATGCTCTCTCTCTCTCTCAAATAAATAAATAAAATCTTCTAAAAAAAGATAAAAATGGTAAAGCAGAGAGTGGCACTAGGTTATGTTTATCTACTCTGGATCTACCCTGTCTAAAGTCAGACTTAAGCCTGGGTATTTCAGTTGTCAGCCAATGAATTCTCTTTATAGCTCAGTATAATTTCAGTCAATATATTGATTAACATTCAGTATAGAAAATGGAAACCACAAGATAGTTTAAACAGAAAAAAATTAAAGAGTAAATGCTTACAAAATGATTGGAAATCCCAGAGTATCAGACCTCTAGAAAAGACTTCCAGAGCACTGCAGAATCGTCCTTCCAGGAAATCTGTAACCTTAACTACATCCAGAGTTTGGAGTGAGGAGAACTCGTAGTTTAAGAACACAATGCAGGAGCTGAAAATCTGGGAACAGGTACCAGGATCAATAAGCCCCTCACTCCAGAATCTTCTTTTGACACCATCACAACTAGAGCCTGCACACTGGAATTCGTACTTGCTGCCCACCCCACCACCACTGCCAGCCGACACGCACAGGGCTCGAGGTAATGCAATGGA
This sequence comes from Mirounga leonina, assembly GCF_011800145.1. Classification (NCBI taxonomy): domain Eukaryota; kingdom Metazoa; phylum Chordata; class Mammalia; order Carnivora; family Phocidae; genus Mirounga; species Mirounga leonina. The sequence goes on from NW_023270447.1 coordinate 27,551,619, forward strand.
ATGTTGATGCAGAAAAATTCTACTTTTCATGACCTTGCTGACCAACAAAAAGAATAAACATTCATAGCACATGGCTCTGCATCCTTCCCCTCTTCTTGTTGTCTTTTCAGTATGTCTAATTGGAAGAAAGCCTGGAAAGTGTAGTTTTCAGCTTTTCAACCATGACCATAGAGGAAGGTGCACTAGAAAGAGGTGGAAGGATGATGCCAATTCACCCCAGAGAGTTTGAGGAGGGTCTCATTCACTTGAGATCAAGATTCTTGATTAATATAGAAAGCTCTGGTTAATGTAGGTGAATTTCTATTTTTTTTAAAGATTTATTTTTTTTTTATTTTAGAGAGAAAGAGAGAGAGAGAGCGCGCACGAGTGGGGGAGGGGCAGAGGGAGAGGGAGAGAGAGAATCTCAAGCAGACTCCCCTGCTGAGCATAGAGCTTGACACGGGGCTTGATTCCACAGCCCCGAGATCATGACCTGAGCCAAAATCAGAAGTCAGACACCCAACCGACTGAGCCACCCAGGCACCCACCCCCCAATAGGTGAATTTCTAAATGATAGAATTTCAAGCAGTATAACCCAGTGCAAACACTTACGTAAAATAGAAAAAAAAGCACATGAATTATCTGGCATTAATTTCCTAAAATACTGTGCCAGGCACATCATAAGCCCTCAGATAAATATTGTTGAGATTTTCAAAGAATGAGGGCTCTCTTATTTCTTTCAATGTCATCTCCTTTTCCTAGTTATAAATTCACAGATTTTTTTCAAAGTTTTGAGGTTTTTCCCTAAGTCTCCAAAGGCAGGAAAGGTGATGCATAAGTTAAGCATTTAGTATCCTTTTTAAAGATGTTAGTCTATACAATTTGTATCATACCTTTTCCAATATGACACATTTTAAACATTAAAACACATCCAGACACCCAGGCGATTGTTGCTGTACTTTTAGTATCATTAGATTGAGAATGTACTATAATGAATGCAAAGGTAAATGCAATGACATTTTTGCTGAAGCTTAAAAAAATAAAACACAATAGATGCTACATACGTTTTGCAGATAAAAACACACATCGTGAGAAAAAGAGCATGAGCAAGAGAGACGTTCAAGACATTTTATTCAGTATAAAGATATTATCCGGTACACACAGAGCATGAAGGACAGAAATCATTAATCTGAACTAGAACAGAATACTGATTGCTATAAAAATGTCATTGCAGTATCTGTTAACTGGATGAGTTAATGAAATTTTTGAAAGTGTTGAGAAAATTTGGATAAAATCTAAGTAATTGGTCCTCAGCTCATGAAATTTCACATAACATAGGATGGTACCTTGTAGAGATGTCACCGAGTGTACATTCGATAATTCGATTTGCTCTACTTTTACAAATATTTCATCAATTGTGTTACCTGCTCTAGAGTTAAGAAAGAACATAAAAAGAACTTGTATATGAAGTGTTTATGGATATTGGTAAAAATTTTGAGCTAATAGCCTGCATGAGTGGAAAATATTTTAGTTGAATGTGAAGAACTGACTAAAGAAGTGAGTCATTTATGGCTGGCTCATGCTTTTCTAGATAAAATAAACTGAAAATTACTGAAATACAGAAAGCCTATGTAAAAATGTAAACTGCCAAATAAGTTGACACCCTAGGAGTGTAGCTTAGTGAAATCTTAGAACAGTAATTATGTAGCAATGAGAAACTTTCCCTAATCTCCCTGAAAATATATTTTAATATGACTATAATTTGTTTAATTTCTTATTCTTATGTTTTATAGTATTATAATGTTATAAAATAAAAATGCAAACCACTTTTGTCACTTATAATCATGTTTGATTAGTAAGTAGACACAATCTGATATGACACTTCAACTTAAAATTGTCTTTCACTATGTTAATGTTTTACTTAATAAAGTGGAAAAACAGCATTTTATTCATTAGAGGCATTTTTCAATGGAAAGTGGAATAAGTGGATCTATGCATAAATATGAAATTCACACTAGATAAATAGCATGTTAGAATCTGTGGAAATAAAATTTGTGAGCAAGAGATTGCCTGGAGATTCTAATAAGGTACCACTCAGATGACTGACTTGTATACTTCCTCTCTCCCACAAATTATTTGAGTATCACCACAATGATTTTCACTCAGGAGGACATCATGTTTTACCTTGGGGTTATAACAGATTTAAAGGCCTCCTCTTTCTTTTCTTCCCCCCCCACAATCATAGCGAACATTTCTTTGTGTAGATTCTTACATAATAAGAATCTGTGGTTTCACTTTCCATGGTTTCATTTACCTACGGTCAACATGGTCTGCAAGCACATGATCCTCTTTCTGACATATAGTCAGAAAGTTCAATAGTAACCTAATGCTATCACACCACCTATGATGTCACTCATCTTACCTCATCTTCTAGGAAAAAACAGAGTATATATAAGGTTCAGTACTATCCATGATTTCAGGCACCCACTGGGGGTCTTGGAATGTATCCCCCACAGATAAGGGGGGGACTATTGTACACCCAAGATCCCTTTAGATAAGCGATTCAATGTTGCAGGCATGGTGATGATGATGGGTAATATATTTTAATTTATGTCATAGTGCAAGTATAAGTAAATTATGAAAGATGTTTGGAGTTTCAAGTGTTTGATAAAGAGCCTCATTGTCTCACAACTGAACTCTAAACCAGTTGAAAAATAAGACAAAAGGGGGAGGTAAATGGGCAACAAAAATATCAACCTTTGTATTGCTATTGCTCATGGCCAATATGGCTCATAGCTGAACATAAACCAGGTTCCTGATCTTGAAACTCAAAATTAGGTAGAATATTGAGGAGTGAACAACTTCCACCATGAGGACAGGGTTTTTCATGGCCAAGTTGACTATTTGACCATAGCAACTGGGAACCCATACTCTTTATGGCTAGGTCCACCCTTGAAAAGCAAAGAAAGTGACTTGGCCTTGAAAGACCAGTTTTCATCCCAAACTTCTCTATCTGCTTAAGAATTTATGTGTGAGGAAGAGTGAAGGAGAAAATGGAAAGGCCAGGAAGCTGCATAAGTAGAGCTTGCTTCACACAGAAGAAAAAATATCAGGATGGGGGAAAATTTTTTTCTTCCTAACAAAGGGTACTGAAACAATTTAATACCAAAACTCTGAAAACCATTTAATCTTAAAATAATTAGGGTACAAATAGATGTATTTCTAGGATGGGATCGCACTTAAAAACAAGAACTCAAGTCATTAATTCATGTTGTCATTACATCTTTGCTGAGCACCTGGGTGGCTCAGTTGGTTAAGCATCTGCCTTAGGCTCAGGTCATGATCCCAGGGTTCCTGGATAAAGCCCTGATCCAGTCTTCAGGCTCTCTGCTCAGCAGAGTCTGCTTCTCCCTCTGCCCACCCCCTGGCTCATGCTCCGTCCCCGCCCCCCGCCCCGGTCAAATAAATAAATAAATAAAACCTTTCTTTTTTTTTATTTAATTTTAAAGAACCTGATGTTCAGAGACACAAATGCGTGAGACAGTCTGTGTTGGGGGAGGTTGGGGAATGGCACATAATTGGATTAAAAAGTGAGGTGAATAACAATCTCCCAAAACCTACTTTGTGCCAGGCAGTTTGCTAAGTGCTTTGTGTGGATCGTTTCATTTCTCTCCATAACAACTCTAGGCATTCGTTAATATTACTGTCTCCATTTTCCTAGTGGGGAATTTGAGGCTTAAAGAAATAAGTAATTTTCCAGGGTTGGTGGTTAAGACTAAGCTTCAAACTCAGGTAGCTTGTTGCCTCTAGAGGGTGTGCCGTAGCTACTACACTGTTTAGCCTCTGAAATGGGAACTGAGAAGAGGTGAAAGTAGACATGCAGGAGGAGTCCGCATCCTATCATGACGTAGCTCCTCATGAGGGACTTAGATTTTATCCTGTGATCAACATAGATCATTTGCCATTATGATGAACAAAATCTTTGCAGAAAATACAAGTATATTCTATGAAGACACTTTTCTTTTGTTAAATATTTATATATAAATTAAAACAAAACAAAAGAGAAATTTTTTCCCAGTTAAAAATAAACTACAGTTCTTATTGCACCTCTTAATGCAAATGACACCATTCAAAGAGAATGCCACAACTGTAGGTACTGTCTATATTCTTTTTTTTTTTTTAAGATTTTTATTTATTTGACAGAGAGAGATACAGCGAGAGAGGGAACACAAGCAGGGGGAGTGGAGAGGGAGAAGCAGGCCTCCTGCCGAGCAGGGAGCCCGATGCGGGGCTTGATCCCAGGACCCTGAGATCATGACCTGAGCCTAAGGCAGACGCTTAATGACTGAGCCACCCAGGCGCCCCTTTTTTTTTTTTTTTAAGTAGGCTCCACACCTCATGGAGCCCAGTGTAGGGCTTGAACTCACAACCCTGAGATCAAGACCTGAGCTGAGAGCAAGAGTCTGATGCTTAACCAGCTGAGCCACCCAGGTGCCCCGATACTACCTATATTCTAATTCTACACAACTGAATAAATATATCAAGGGTCTTTAGTGAAGAAATCCTGAATCATTTGACCAATCACATGCTAAGCTAAATCGTTAGTTCATTATCAAATATTTGTTGAGCAGCTAATATATCTCAATGCACTGTTCTAGGCAGTGGGGATACGGTAGTAAAACAAAATCCCTGCCTTCATGGAGCTTGCATGCTATTGGATCAAGATAATAAAAACTTATAAATATATAAAACATGTGGGATGTGAAATGATAAGTGATATGCAGAAAGTAAAGTGGATGGGGTGGATAGGAAAGGCTGGAGGGTTAGAATTATAAACATAGTGGTCAGAGAAGACCTCATTGAGAAGTCACCATTTGAGCAAAGATCTGAAGGAGAAGAGGAGATGTGAACCATGTGGCCAGCATTCTAGACAAAGGGCATACCAAGTGTGAAAGTCATATGAAAGATGAGCTGTGGTCATTGGCCTCAAGGAGTTCATAAAACTAATGCATGCTAATAATTGATTACAAGATAGCATAAAAAGCAGAAAAGTGTAGTGTAATGAAAGCAGGCTCTTTTGTCTATTACCTTGGTTTGAATCCCAGTTCTTCTTCTTGCCCACCGTTTTAACTTGGACAAGTCATTTAGCCTTTCTGTTTTGTTACCTTTGCATAATAGTACCAGCCATAATGTCGTTATAGGTTGGGCAGGACGGGGCATGGCGTAAGTGCACATGAAATGCTGGGTGTTTAGAAGAAAATCGTCATCATGTGTTATATTCAAAGAGTACTTTAATATTTTCAGAGTGCTTTTTCAGACATGATCTTACATGATTTTGCAGTTGACTTATGGAAGGCAGTTAATATTAAACCCATTTTTCGAAAAAGGGAACAGAGACCCAGAGGGTTAAGTGACTCAGTCAAGGTCGTGCTGTTGTTATGTATTAGGGCTGCAAATAAAACCCAGTCCTTCTTCCCGGTTTTTAGACTTTTGTCTGTTTTCTACTGCAGCACCACAGTTCTAAGTCCACTCTCTCTAAGATCTACGCAGCTGCGGAAAAATTCTTCCAGAGCAAGGGGAGTCTGGAAGATGGACTGCATAAGGCAGAGGGCTAAAAGAGGGAGAGAGGGAAAGCAGTCATTTCAAGCAAAAAAGAAAGAGAATTAGTATCCAGAAGACTCATGGGATTTTTTTATTCAGGGCTGTGGAACCAGGGTGATGGGGTAACAGTGATGAGATCCATTTGACTAGGGGACAAGACAGAAACCATAGGCAAGTTGAGGCCAGATGGTAGAGAACTTTAAATGTCAAGCTAAGGCATTTGAGCTTTATTTTTGGCATCAGGGAAACCATCGATGGTTTTTAAGTAGAGGAGCGATATGGAAAAAAATGTGCATTTTAGGAAAAGGAAAATCTTATCGAATGGATAGGAGGTAGGAAGGAAACAAAGAAATGAAGGTCAATTCCAAGAATATTAGGAGGAATCCATAGGAAGGATAAAATATTCAGAAGGTCCACATTAGGATAAATTAGTCCAGCTAAAATTAAATTCGTTTCAACACAGAAACTTCCTATTCTGTTCAAGCAAAGTCAACCTATGTTTGGAAGCTTAGTTATTTCCAGGTGCTTCATGGGGGCCACATGCAGGCATTAGACTTGCTGGAACATTTTGCCTGTGTGCTGTTCTGTTTCAGATGGTGACAGTTTGAGTGTGATATGTTGCACATGCTGCTTTGGAAACATAGGAAGAGACATCAAATGCACGTGTCACACAATGCATAACTTAGAAGAAGACTTTTTTTTTCTTCTTCTTCTGATTAGCAGCTGCAGTAAACACTTTCTGGATTTTGAAATGCCCCCAGTATCTCTTCTCCTGGCGGCAGGAGCAGCTGCAGCTCCAAGAAAGTAGTGTAGCACCTGGCTGTGTAATTCCCAGGGTGCATCTGAGGAATGCCAAGCTACCTGATGGAAGCAAGGGGAAAGGGTCCACTGGGAAGCAAAGCCTAGGCGAGGAGAGAACTAATAACCAAAAGTAATATGACCTGTGACACCCGAGACTTACCCCTCTCCTTTTCTTTCTCTTTTATTAATGGTTTAAAACAGAACAAAAAAGGGAATCACATACATGGCCAAGTGAATAGACTCCCCAGCTATTGCTGATCCTGTCTTGGTATGAGTGTCCCAGTGCCAAATAATTGAATGAGGCATTGTTGACAATGGCAACTAGAGAAATGAATTATTATTTTACTGGACTCGTGGAAAATACCTGTTAATTAGCTTGAGGAAAAAAAAAAAAAAAAGTCTTTTTCAGGCCTGCAGCCATTCCTTGTCAGGTTGGAATCTCATCAGCTCTCCTGAGCTAAGTAGGGTCTGCGCTTCCAGCCCAGTCAGGGAAATCTCAGAGGCTTCCTCATGCAGCATTGCAGACCAGGTACATTCCTTCTGCTCTCTGTAGTGATGAAGGGCTCTGAATTGCTGAAGGTACCAGTGTGGCCCCTTTCATGGGAGATTCATACTGTGGGAAATAGCAAATGTAATTCTCTGTGCACATTGTCTATTACTTCCCAACTCAATAAAATCTTTCTCTTATGGGTAGATAAATATTTTCTGTCAAGTCTGAGTTCCTTTTAAAGATATGAAGCTTGGCTCAGGATCATGGCAAGATATTCAGTTTCACATGAAACTGGATAAAGATTTTTTTCCCCCATAATCAACTGATGGAATTTTAAAATATCAGAAGCCATTTCATTCTCAAATTAAGCAGACATGTAGGGCTAAGGAGCAATTATCTGGAACACAAGTCATTGGATAATCCGGTGGACAAATGTGAATTTTCCTGATTGGCTTTGATGTAAGAGGCAGTGCATTTACTTTCTGGGCGAGGGAGACTAAGAAAGAAGAAGGCATCCAACAGGTAGGAAGGAGAGAGAGGGGAGATAGCCAAACAAGAAAAGGTATATAGAAAGAGGCAAAGAGGCCAGGAGACAAGAGGAGATGCGAAAAGAGTAGGAAAGAGGCTGAAAGGAAGGGCTCATTCTGGGTAGAAATACTGCTTGGTATCCTGACCTGTTTGGTCAGCCCTAGCTGACTCCATTTTCCTATTCTTAAGGTTTAAATAGCTGCATGGCTTTCTTCTCATCATAGCTAGTGAACAACAAATGGTCATCAGGTTTATTTATTCTGGATAGCAGAAGTCATTTGGCACTTCTACTGGAGATGATTTAAAACTAGTGGAAAATGGCAGGGTGGAGTGTTTTCATTTACTTTGATGCATTATTTAAAAATAAGGTGGAAGGCGCAAGTTGAAAGGAGCTTTGCAGTATTTCCTTCCATTCCTCTGATAAAATGTCTCCTCAGTGACTTCCTGGGTATAAGACCTATTGGAAATTCTTTCTTCGACTCTCCTAGCCGTCAGACATCCCATCAGGATGCCTGAGAGAGGGCTCTGTAGGTCAGATTGTACTTCAGTCCGCTCATGGAGTTGTCGTGGTCAATGGAATTGTCCTCGGGATGACAGCCAGAGAACTTGCCTAGGCCAAGATAAATGCATTAGAAAGCGAAAGAGGAATGCAGCTCAATGGGCAGTGAAAATCAATGAGAGCAAATTGGCCCATTTTTGCCTCACTGACTTGTACTGTCCATTAAGCCCTATTTGCTGGTTCATGGTTGTTCACTTCATTTACTTTCTAATCCTTCTTTCGCCAGCTTGGCGCATCTCCAGGTTAGTGCAATCCTGTTAATTGCATCACCTGCTACTGACTAACTGTGACACAGGCCTTATCACCTTGTTACAGGGATTGGACATGAAACTCTACACATGAAACCCAGCATGAGTCCCGCTTTGTTTAGGATTGGGACTTAAATCAGACATGATCTCACAGCTTCTTGGGAATGGAGATTTTCCATGTCCTCATACCTCCAAAGGAGCTGGGATTTGCTTTAGCTTACTTGACTTTATAGTCTCACTGCCACTCTGCTCACTGCAGTGCTTTAGACAAGAAAGTTGGGAAAGTGGAATCCTCTATGATGACACAAAGTTTTTGGAATGTTCTTTTCCTATAGAATCCAGGTCTCCCTAAGTATTAGGTAGAGGGCTGTGTTAGTGAATGTATTAAACTGTGTTGTAGCTGCTAGTCTGTGTGTTTTTGCACTAGAGAGTGAGCTTCGCAAGGGCAAGGAAGTTGTGCATTTTATTTTTCATTCCTAGCAGCTAGCCCATAATAGTTTGCTGATTGAGTATACCACACAGCATTAATATTAGTGTAGCACCTACCATAAGCTGGCTCATTCTCAAAATAACCCTATGGGGCTAAATATTATTATCTCAAGACTCTTGATGATGGAACTGAAGCTCAAAGTGGTTAAATTGGCAAAGCTAGAATGCAAGCTCAGGGTGCCTGACCCTAGAGCCCCTAGCTTGTTTTCCTATCTTATACTAAAGAGACTTAATAGATTTTGATTTTATAATGAGACTGTTAGAGGTGGACCACATATGGGGCACCTGGGTGGCTCAGTCGGTTAAGCATCTGCCTTCTGCTTGAGTCATGATCCTAGGGTCCTTGGATTGAGTCATGCATCAGGCTCCCTGCTCAGCAAGGAGTCCGCTTCTCCATTTCTCCCCGCTCATTCCCTTTCTCCCTGTCTCTCTCTCTCTCCCTTGTGCAGCGTGTGCAAAAATGAATAAAACCTAAAAAAAAAAAAAAAAAAAAAAAGTGGACCACATACATCAAAGCATCTTTTGGTGAACTGAAGACGAATTACAAAGTTTTTGCCTTCATAAAATTGCTCAACATGTTGACATTTTGAAATATATATAAGCCTTACTTTATAACATATCTCACTTTTACTGAAGTATCTAATAATACAGAATAGAAAAAAATCTACTTTTTTGAGAACATGTTATTTTAATCCTTCTTTTTTTTTTTTTTAATCCTCATATGGTGTGCCTGGATGTTCAAAGAGAAATCAGTTTGGGCTTTTCTTGATGTTCAGTAAGGAAATCTGATCTCTCAAAAGAGATTGAGTGACTTTGTTTTGTGAGTGGCAGTCACTGTTGGATGACTCTCTTTTAGTTACTGAAAAGTGTTTGGGACTGTAATAGTCTACCATTTTGTTTCTGGAGTCGAAATACAGTCAACTGCAGAATTACTTCCTGGTTGGGATTGCACAGCGTGTTGGCCTTCCAGAAGCCCTTGCTCACGTGCGTGTGACTCCACGATCCCACACAAAGGCTTGTGTATATTTTCTCCAAACGTGCTAAGCTCCACGTGGCTCCTGTTCTAGCCTCAGTGTTCTGGATAGATGCCAATTTGATTCATTATTTTCTCACCTCCATTCCCCCTCCAGTTACAGATACATTCCTCTCTTTGATGTCGTGTTTCCAACTCTTGCATAATGTTATTTCCCAGTGTTTGAGAACTGTTTTTATGTGACTTTGTTTTTCAGCTTAGATAATCAAAATACTTTTTTCATTCTGTAGTAAGTGTGAAGTTTTGAACTTAAAAAAGAAGACTCAACTGGCAGTACCTTTTTTTCATATTTGCATAAAGTTGGTGCACCAAATTTATATGCTAACAAAGATTTCCCATTCTTTCTATTTTTGCCTTCCTTCAAACTCACTTTCTAAGCTATTGTCTTTTTCATCATTCGACTCCACACCAAATTCACCAGAGTGAGAAAATTCCTGTTGTTTTTAAAGATGCCATTATTATTCATTTTAATTCTGTCTCTGGCTGCTTTTAAGCTGGTTGTTCAAAGTTATATAAGATGTCTCTACCTTTTTTCCTTTTCCTTTTTCTTTTTCTTCTTTTTTTTTTTTTCCTGGTCTCAATGATAAATATCAAACTTCCCAGGGGCAAAATAACAGTTGGCAATGTTTGTCCTACAATCCTCTACATCAGACTTCAACAATCATTTTCTTTTTTTGTAGCACAGAATTCAAATGAGGATTTTTCAACAACTTTCTTTTGCTTTTTTCCAAAAAAAAAAAAAAAAATCGGTGTTATATACTGAAGGTGCACATAAAAATCTCTGGTAATTTTTATGGTCAGAAGATTTGCATGATCAGGAGCTTTGCGAGCCTATGGTCTCCCCGCTCCTTGCTACACCGTCCCAACTCTGCATACTGGGTTGTTCCAAAAGTGACAGAATAAAAAGAGAGCAGGGACAAATACCCTTTAAAAGTCAAACATTACTGGCTCTGACCCTGAGTATTTATTTGCCTCTTTATTCAACAAACGTTTATTGAACATCTAGTGATGCCAGCCTATCCGTGGGGATTTCTTGGTCAACATCACTTTTTGAGACCATTGATGTCTGATTTTTGAATCCCTAACTCACTGTTTGGTCTACTCATTACAGGTAGCCTCAGTTACCTTCTGAGCCAAACTAGAATTTCAGAAGGCTCTCTTCCTGAAAATTCTCTGGACTTACCCTCAAGACTACAGTTCTTATATTCAGATGGTAGAATGATTTTCATCTGAATGTAACGCAAAGGAAATGTTTTAATGATATCGACACTATCTGATACAGTGGCCTGAGCTCAGACAGCCCACTTTGGCAAGGACTCTTATTATGTGAAGTCATGTATTTGTGACCACCTTTTATTCAGCCAAAATACATACACAGTGTTTAAACTAGAGCAGATCTTCTAAAATGAAATGGAAGCAAGTTTTGTTGTTGAGCAAATGCTCTCCTGTCAACCATAAAACTAGCTCTCCTATTAAAATCAAGTAAAAAATTGGATTTCTACTATATAAATTGTACACTGAGATATAGAACTCTGGGCTTAACTTAGGGATATATGATTTTATGCTGTTTTAAACAAAACTATTATAGTTAAGTGAGTGACTAGTGAATTGTAATATTAATACACAAATACATGCATGTTACATGGCATAAGATAGGGATGGCTTAGGTCTTTAAAATATAATTTTTAGGGTGCTTGGGTGGCTCAGTCATTAAATGTCTGCCTTCGGCTCAGGTCATGATCCCAGGGTCCTGGGATCGAGTCCCGCATCAGGCTCCCTGCTTGGCGGGAAGACTGCTTCTCTCTCTCCCACTCCCCCGCTTGTGTTCCTGCTCTTGCTATCTCTCTCTCTGTCAAATAAATAAATAAAATCTTAAAAAATAAATAAAAATAAATATATAAAAAATAAAATGTAATATTTATAAGCAATTGCTCATAATTATAATCCTTATAAGCAGGATGGCCTCTAGAGTTATATATAAGAAAATAATTATGAAAAGTAGATGCAGAGGGATCCTCAAGGGAAATATTATTATTCTCAATATGTTTTAGTTTGCAAATATACATTAAAATGAAAATAATATTGTTGGAGTAGATTTCAAAATAATTTACAAAATCAATAATATTTCATTTTGATTTTGTGGCTAGAGGACTAGTTATTTGATTCCATTTTGGATGACTTAGACATAAAAAAATTAGTGACAGAAATAGAAAGTAAGGGAATCTAATAATTTATTTTCCTCTCATTGTTTCTTTTTTTTTTTTTTAAAGATTTTATTTATTTGACAGAGAGAGACAGTGAGAGAGGGAACACAGCAGGGGGAGTGGGAGAGGGAGAAGCAGGCTTCCCGCTGAGCAAGGATCCCGATGTGGGGCTCGATCCCAGGACCCTGGGATCATGACCTGAGCCGAAGGCAGCCGCTTAACCGACTGAGCCACCCAGGCACCCCTCTCTCATTGTTTCTTGGCAAAATTAAGAAAATGCTATTGGTGTGACCAGACCTGGATATTTTCACACAGAAAGTGTCAAAAACAAGGATAATGCTAAATTGATGCCCTGGGTTCTAGATGAAATAAAATAACACAAGTAAAATGCTTAGATCAACTCTTCTGCTATTCATACCCATTCAGAAATTTATGAGCACTGGCGGTTGTATGTCAGCCATGAATCACTAAATTCTACACCTGAAACTAAAGTTAAACTGTATGTTAACTAACTGGAACTTAAATAAAAACTTGAAAATATTTTTAACAGATTCATAAACCTGTACTTTCTGAAGGGGAATCTGTTGTAATATTCAAATCCTTTAAAGCATTTTTTTCCTAAAGACCAGTGATTTACACATATGAACTGTGTAGTGCTATCAAAGATTGACTTTCTGAGAGAGTAGTGACAGATTGTTATCATGGAAAGTTCACTTTTTGATTACATAAAGTAACCTTTCGGCTTTTGAGAAGCTGTGAAGTCATGCAACAGAGAAATTATATGACTTTCCCAATCCAGGTATTAGCAAAGTCAAAATTACAAATTTGAATGTACTAAAGCCTGTTCTTGTGTCTATACACTATTCCACGTTGCTTCTAAATTAGAAGATTGTAAGCTACCTGAAATTGAGACCATGTCTTCCATTTTCTTTCTATTTCCATGTGATTAACTCTTTGGTGTCAATATATGTTTAGTACAAACGTGAAATCTGGTTACTATTTGGTTAACTAATTCATTCAACAAATATTTTTAAACTCTTTTTATGTAATAGATACTGTATTGGAAAAATAGAAATAAAATGAGGCTTGTTCTTGAGGTTACATAATATTAGGTAAGATGGACAAGGACAGAAATACTCATTAGATCATCTGTGACGTATGGTGGTGGGAGGGGACATGTGAGCTAATGGGAGAAAGACTGAGAAAATGTTGGTTCTGTGCATATTAACTATGAGCCTTGCACAAGTCACTCAGTCTCACTGAATGTCTGTTTCGTCAATGTTAAAACAGATACTACCTAATTAGCTTGTTGTAAGGGTTTGATTCATACTAGGCACGCAGGACATTATATTACTATTAAATATATTATTTTTATTATTATTATTATTTAGAAGTGCTATAATTCTTCCTAAGTATATCAGGAAAGACACTATTAAGGTGGAATTATTAGAAGGGATTTTGAAATTCAATCAGAAAAGTATCAAATGAATAGGAAGTATGATAAGCACAGTGAATGATCACTAGACATTCAGACTCATTTTATCAAGCTTAAAATGATTAAATTACACATTTAGGTGGGTGGCAAGTTTGCTAGTTCTTTACAGAAAGTAGCATAAACTCAATGACTCATTGACTCACCCTGAGAAGAGGAAAGTGTGTGCGTGCATGCGTGTGTGTGTGTGCACATGTGGATGTGTGTGTTTAGCACTCAGCTCTGAACTTGTTTGAACCTGATCTTCTTCAGGAAAATAGGGAAAATTTTTTTTTTTTTTTTTAGCATCTAGATGCTATATTCTTCAGAGGTCCATTAAAGCACAAAGTGATGTCATTCTCAGGTAACAGGCAGCTACAGTGGACATTTTGCTTCATGTGCACCAAAAAAATGAACTTCATTAAGTCTTAACATTGTATGGGTATCTTGAGTAACAAATTAGGAAAAGCACTAACTGGAGCCAGAGAAATTGGATTGATTCATCTTCTTTAGGTACAGATGATGGTTGATAAGGTTGATACAAGATAGATGTGATGAAATTTTAGCTATGGGCATGTCAACTCTGATCCAGATCAGTGAACATTCAGAGGCAGCTAACACTGGATATGAGTGGGCATTAGTAGATTCAGAGAAACTAAACAAACAAACAAACAAAAAGACCTGGCCAGACTAGGACTAATCATATCACAGTATGGGGAAGGTACTATAATCATCCCTACTTTACAGAATAAGGATATGACCTACAGAGACATTAAATAACTTGCCCAAGTTTACAGCTAGTAAGTGAAAGAACTGGGCTCCAGGGGGCATATTTTTATCCATTGCTTAACTAGGATGAGATCAGTTTGGAGTACACTGTGTTTGAGGTCTAGATATAGGTATCCAGATATATTAAGATGTAAGGAGTTGGAAACCTGGCTCTGGAGATCTGGATAGAGATAGTAATTGGATATAGATTTGGAAACATAAATATGGAAGAGATCACCCAAAAAAGAGTGTCTAGAAGTTTATACCTTTGACTGAAATAAGACACACCAGAGAAGAAAAGTGCTGTCATGACTACAGGTGGTGCCAGTGATAAGAGAGGGAATCGCTCAGGGATACAATGAAATGCAGAAGTATTGAAATCAAGTGACTAGGTTGAGAGAGAAATGAAAAGGATGAAAGGTGCTAAATAGAACAATCAGAGAGATAGGAGAAAAACCAGAAAAAAATAATATTTCAGAAGTCAAGAATATTCAGGAAAGAATATTGAGAAGATGAAAGTGGTTGACTGTGTTAAAAATAGCCAAAAGCAGAGAGGTCTACAAAAGGGCCGTTGAGATTTAGTGACGAATTGTCATTGATAAACTTTGGTGAAGTGGAAGACTGAAGTCAGATTACAGTGGATGGAAGAATGAAATGAAGTGAGTGAAGATATTAAATGAAAATAGACTTTAGTCACCTGTCTGGCACTTATCATACCACCCAGATGTATTTCCATTGCTTTTTTCAACATGAAAATAAGAATTTCATGTCAGCCTGACAATGATCCCATATGGACATCAGCCTAGTCTTACTTATAGGTTCTAAGGCTCAGGAAGGAGTCAGCTGAGCTGATTTAGAGTAGAAACCAAGGAGCTCCACAGCTCTCATCCTCTCATCTCAGTCCATCCGAATATGCCATGTGCATCCATGGAGAGTGCTTGACTAGGAGGAGGAAGGAGGCAACTGTGAGTTTGAACCCAGCTTTGTGCCTTAAAAGGGCAAGGGATGTCTGGTGGCTCAGTTGGTTAAGCATCAGACTCTTGATATCAGCTCAGGTCATGATTTCAGGGTGGTGAGATTGAGCCGGCGTTAGGCTCAGCGCTGAGTCTGAGATTCTTTCTCTCTCTCCCTGTGCCCCTCCTCCTACTCTCTCTCTCTCTCTCTAATAAATAAACAAATCTTTGGGGAAAAAAAACAAAAAAAACCTTGTGGCTTTGGGCCTATTTCTTAAGTTCTAAATCTCAGGCTTCTTATCTCTAAAATGGAGGTATTGATAGTGCTTATTTCACAAGTTGTTCAGATGATCAAACGAGTCATTAAAAGCAATGTATTTATCATTGTATCTCACATCATTAACTGCCTAATAAATGGTAACTGCTATAATTATTATTTATTATTATTATCATCTGTACTTCAATTCCTTGTGATTAAGCATAGTGACCTGTCATCTGGGAAACTGCCTGACTTCCTTTATGGCTATCCTCTAGCCATAAATCCAGAACATGGGATTTAGAGAAAAATAGAAAAAATCTTGAGTCTGGTTACATTGATTTCTAGCTGTTTCATCCCAAAAAAATGTCTTATTTGTCCTATTTGTAATTTCCTCATATGTACAATTGGAAAAAATAATGCTTTTCTTATAAGACAGTTGTAAAAATTGGAAAGAAGCAACATTTATTTAAAGGGTTTTGTACGGGCACTTATTGAGTAGAAAGGTATGTTTGCATTCATTTATTTTCGCGATTAAACATGAAAAATGGAGTCAGGTTATTTCTTTTCTTTTCTTTTTTTCTTTTTCTTGTCTTTCTTTTTTTCAGTTGACACATTTTTAGTTTAAGATACTTTGCTCTTTCTATTTTTCTTTGCCTGTGAAAAGTCTGCTAGACCCAAGGGTCAGTATCTATAAAAAGCCAGCCGGTCTCATGAAAACATAGAAGCACAAACAACAAGATCATTTCAAGAAGCTTTTATGTTGGGCGTGGGAAAAGATAACAGCTCTAAATAGATGAGCCGTGTGCTCACCATCAGGGTTGGCACGGCCACTGGGATCTCATGGGATCTGGTGGATGCAGCATGTTGTTACATTTTGTTCTGATTCTCACACTCTTTAATCCAGAACCAAATTTCTGCTTCAGCTTTTTGATAATCTCATTTATTTTGTGGAGAAACTGCTGTATACCCAATGTGGCTAGGTTCCCCTCAAGAGTCCCCTTTTTATGGCTCTAGTGCTTGCTAGACTTTCTCTTTTAAATAAAATGGTTAATAATTCCTCTGGTGTATTTGAAATTTTTAAAAGTATTTTTTCAATCTAGTTTAATCTGTGTTTAATTTAATATATTAAATCTTAATTTAATATTTTATAATTTGAGCTAATATATTTAAAATGCATTACATCTTAATTTTATATATTCAATCACAGTTTAATAAAGTTTCCTTTTAACATCTTGATTAAAAGGACTGTTGCACAGTAGTTACGCCTTTCAATTAAACTCCAAGCACTGTTGTCCCAGTGGGCTTCAGTATTCCATCAAGGGCTGAAAGCCTGAAGTCCGAGCAAGGAGGAAGAATTGTCAGTAGAAAAATGTAGAAACCTTATTACTGGCATGGCCTTCAGACCCTAATGATTTCTTTATTAGTAAGAGTAATGCTAGTTACTGTCACAGGCAAATTCCTAAGTTTTATTGATTTAAAACAATGGAAATTATTCACATAATCTACCAAACTAATGTTCATGGTCCATGTGTGGTTCTCCACATGGTGATTCTGATACCCAGCGTTGTTCTATCTTGTTGATCTATCATCTTCAACACTTGTCACGAGAAGGTGAAAAAGTGTTGAGGATCATGTGGGATGGGTTTTACTGAGCCAGATCTGGAAGTGACACATGTTATGTCTATTCCTGTTCAGCTGGTTAGAACTCAGTCACGTGACTCTGACCTCCCAGGGATGATTGGGATTGTGGTTGAGCTATGTGCAAAGGAGAATAAGAAACGGGATTGTTTGTATTTAAGATCCTATTATTTATATCCAAAAGTACAGAAATCATTCATTAGAGATTTTATTCCAAGGATCACGTCTTTGCACCTAGCATGAAATTCAGTACTTCTGAGAAATTAAAAATCTCTAACTAAATAACAACCCCCCCGATATTTGAGAAAGAAAGCCAACAGATAGAAAGCCAACATAGAAAATTTGTCACTACTTCTAAATGTCTGAGAACCATAGTCTGCTTGTAGTCAGTAAGCTTCTGTACCAAAGTAAACAAACAAACAAACAGAACAAAGCTGTAACAACCACAAAAATGCTTTGAGGGGAACCCCCCAGGTCTTTCTATGTTTGTATAACTGTGCTTTTGAAGGCATCAAACAGAAGGGTGTACCAGGTGTTCGACTCTTCAATACACAGGCAAGTATTGATGATTAGAAACAGAAAATACAGATGTCTTGACCCACCCTCCTTCAAAAAAGATAAGGAATTATGACAGAGCCACATATTCTTATGAATATAAGCATTGAAATTTTGCTAACAAGCATATTTTGAGTGACCCATTAAAAGCTCATGATATATGGATGACAAAGGACATGAAAAAAAAGAAAACCCAAATATTATTAGTCTTTAGGGAAATGCAAACTGAAGCCACAATGAGATACCACTACACACCTTTTAGAATGGCTAAAATTAAAAAGTCTGCCCTTATCAAGTGCTGGCGAGGAAGTGAACAAACAATATTAATTCTTATTAAATGCTGGTGGATGTAAACAGGCATAACCGCTTTGGAAAAATATTTGGCAATTTCTTAAGGAGTTAAACATACACCTACCATATGATCCAGCTATTTCATGCCAAAGTATTTTCCCAAGAGAAATAAAAGCATATGTCCACGCAAAGACATGTGCATGAATGTTCATAGCAGCTTTATTTGTAATAGTCAAAAACTGGAAACAACCCAAATGTCCATCAACAAGTGCCAACAACTGTGGTATACCATGCAATAGAATACTTTAAAAATAAGGAATAAATATTGATACATGTGACAACATGGATGAATCTCAAAATAATTATGCCAAGTGAAAGAAGCCAGACAAAAAATATTACATTTAAATAAAATTTAAATAAAAATCTAAAAAAAATATAAACTAATCTACAGTGACAGAAAGCAGATCAGTTGTCTGGGGACGGGGGAGGAGGGCTGGAGGGAGAGATAAACAAAGTCTTTGGGATACTTTTGGGAGAGTTATTGACGTGTTCATTATCTGGATTGTAGTAACATTATATGCATAGGTCAGATCATTTCAAATTGTATACCAGGAGCAGTTTATTGCTTTTCAATTATACCTCAATAAAGTTGTCTTAAGAAACTAATAGTATCCAATTAGAGGAATTCATTGTCACTTCCAGATGTTCCTGTAAAATGATACATCATCAGAATTTAAACCTAAATTAAAGGATATTCTACAAAATAATTGACCTGTAATCTTTAAAAGTGTCAAAGTCCTAAAAATATAAGAAAGAGTGAAGAAATGTTGCAGACTGAAGGAAATTAGGAAAGCATGACAGTTAAATACAATGCAATGTGCGATTCTGAAATGGATTTTTAGGCTTTATGAACAATTGGCAAAAATTGGAGTAACAATTTTTTGGAAAAATTGCCAAAACTTGCCTGGTAATAAAATATAAGTGGTAATAATATATAATTAAGTGGTGATTAAGTGGTAATTTATTAAGTGGTAATAATATATAATGTTAATTTCCCAGATTTGATGATGGTTGTATTGTGTTTATATAGGATGATCTCCTCTCATAGGAAATACACATTGATGCAGTAGGGGACAATGGGGCATCAGGTTGACAAATTACTCTCAAATGGTTGAGGATTATGACGTCTTTGTGTACTTTTTCAAAGTCTTGTTTAATTGTAGTTTGTAATGATTTCAAAACTAACAATTTTGGAGGAAAGAAGTCTCAATCATAAGAAAACAAAAAAATTCAAATAAAAAATGGGCAAAGAATTTAGACAGATATTTCACCAAAATTGATGTATGTGTGGCAAATAAGCATATGGAAAGATGTTTAACATCATTAGTCATTAGGGAAATGTAAGCCAAAACCATATGGAAATATCAGAAAACATGTATTAAAGTGTGGGAAAGACTGACAATATCAAGTGTTGGGTGAAAAAGTATAGAAACTGGAACTCTCATTTCCGTGCTTTTGAGAATATGACACACTATAACCACTTTGGAAAACAGTTTGATAGTTTCCTAAAAAAATTAACTATATATCTTCCATATGATACCATCATTCTAATCATGGATATTTGCCCAAGAGAAATGAAAGCATATGTTCATACAAAGATTGTACACAAATAGCCATAGAAGATTTATTAGTAATATTAAAAAACTAGGAACAACTCATATGTTCAACAAGTGATATATTCATGCAATGGAATACTACTCAACGAAGAAAAAGAATCAATCACTGATACACATGATGACATGGATAAATCTCAAAATAATTATGCTGAGTGAAAGAAGTGAGACAAAAGAAAGAGTATATACTCTATGATTATCTTTATATAAAGTCCTAGAAAATGCAAACTAATCTGTAGTGATAGAAAGCAGAAAATAGGAGAAGCGGAGAGCCAGAGGAGGGGTAAAAAAGGGGCACCAGAAAACTTTTGGGAGTGATGGGTATGGTATGTTCATTCTGTGATTATATTGATGGTTTCACTGGTGTTTATATAAGTCAAAACACATCGAACTGTATATTCTAAATATGTGTAGTTTATTATATGTAAGTTGTACCTCAACAGAGCTGGTAAAAAAAGATGAAGGAAGGAAGGAAGGAAGGAAGGAAGGAAGGAAGGAAGGAAGGAAGGAAGGAAGGAAGGAAGGAAGGAAGGAAAGAAGGAAGTCAGAAAGGAGAACACTTGGTTGAGTTCTTGGTAATTTTAAGTAGCAATGAGCACAAGCTTATACCCTTGGTGAGAGTCTGAACTACAGCTATTCAATGTTATCAGGTGAAGGCAGACATATCTGTCTAATAGACAGTGAAGTTGAGATTATGGTTAACTTTTTGGGGGGGAAATCTGAGGAAGCTAACAGAATGCTTGTGAGTGGGCCAAGGAATTCCCTGGAAAGCCAAGCCAAAGCCAAGGCACAGCTCAGAAATTTTTTTTCAATCTGGTCCACCTTCCAAATGAATGATTATTAAATTGTTTTTTCAATTTTCTGGTGTGAAAATATTTCACAGAGAAGCAGCAGTCCAAAGATGCCAGGAAAGTGGCAGATAAACTTGGTTTTCCCACAGGAAGTCTCAGAGACATTGTTATACTAAACGCTTTGTCTCTACCAGCATTAGGATGTGTGCTGGGGCAAGTCAGTTCATTGGGGTTGCAAGTATCAGGAAGGATATGAATACCAACATGAGCCTGTATTTTCCAACTAATCAGAATCCAAGGCAGACAGGTGAATGCCATGCTCTTCTCTCTCCTTTCTTGGCTCAGCAGCCATTTGTCTTCTCACCTTCCCTCAAGGACTGATTCCTCAGGTGAAGCTGCCAGGAAGAAACCATGTATTTGAAGCTCAACGGAGCAGTCTACAAAAAGCCTTACAGAAGGCCAATCATGGAGTGCTATGACAATTGTTAAGATTTTTGTCAAAATATTTCTGGTTCCTCTTCCTTTAGGATACAGGTAGAATTGTACTTAACTGTCTTTAGCACACAACTCCCATCCCCCCTCCCTACCATTTAACTATTTCTAACCAATCAGTTCATTCCTGGGCTAGAACATCTTCATTGCTCCCTGCACAGTTTTTTTTTTAATTTGGCTCAGGCACTGGCAATGTCAGAAAAGGTGGCTTCTCATTTAGCCAGATTCGTATTGAGTATAATGAGCAAGTTCTCTCTTGCTTGCTTTCAATGGTCATGTAGCATGAGCAAGATAGAAGATTTTATTGTCCCAAGACACTGAGATGTTAGAGCCACTTATTAACACAACACAATTTTAACTATCCTGGCTCATTGTTTTAAAAGAACTTGCATTTGATAAATTGCAAGACACTGATTTTCTTTCTTAAAGGTCATTTGTAGTAAGACATAGACTGAAGTAGAAGTAATGGTCGATAGAAGCAAATTGATCCCAAGTCCACAGACAGCACCCAGGATTTTCCACGGCATTAATCAGTTTGGAAAATGGAGAACTATTTCATCAATACATAATAGAATAGACAATTACCCCCATGACAGTATTTGCATTAAATTCTATACCTTCAGCCATAGAAGCCACAGGTTTTTCAGGAACTAAGATTTAGTCAAGAAACAATTATGAACAAAATGATGTGGGCTGCTGAGTATTAAACATGCAAAGTTTAATGCCTAAAACTTATGAGTAAAGAAAATAATGATGTGGGGTGATGCCCGAATCCTCACTGCTAATGTGAGATGAATTTTTGAGTGGGCAAAGGTTGCCCCTCTGGCGACCTGCCTACTTTGTGGGATGCCTCGGAGTGGTGGTCTGTCCATCCCCTTTTAAAACTGAAAGAGTAGACTGGTATGAAGGTAATAAAAGAGGTTGAGAAGGAAACAAACAAACAAAAAACATGCGAAGTTTACATCTGTTACGTAGCCAGCATGTACTGAATTGCCTGTAGCTAAAATTAAAACAAACATATTACCTCCCAGAGAAGACAAAGTGAATATTTGGTTATCTGGACTCAATCACAAGAATGAGGTAACTGTCTCAAGAAAGGAAGAAGGCTAATATGGCAGTGGCTCAAGCGAATCTCCACATATCTTGCAAATTTTACCATTATTGGCATTAGCCCACTCAAGTGTAGTATTTAATTCTAAATACACAAAGTATTTCAGAATGATGGCCTGAGGGTTTTCTTTCCTTTTCTTTTCATTTTTTTTCTATTCTTCCCCAAGACATGATGTTACAAATGCTCCTTTCAATAATTTGATAGACTCCAGCTCTGAGCCAGAGAGAGCATCTGTTAGAAAACATGGCGATATTCTTTCTATTTATAGCACTTTCAGTCCAAACCACCACAGTATCATTTCTGTTGTGAACACCCATCCCTTGAAAGCACAGAAATCACAATGATAAGCTTTTGGAAAAATGGAATTATGAAAATCACCCAACACCTCCCAGCAATGGGAAGTAATTCTCTCTGTTCTTAAGTCCAGAGACTTTTCTTCATAAATAGTTCTGTAGAGTTGGTTCCCATCATGGCTCGACCAAAGTGGGAGACTAAAACATCTGGCCAGAAATGAAATTGGGAACACATATGAGCCACTGCATTTAGAGAACATTTTAAGACCAGAGAAATTATTGACTGAACCTAAACCATTAAGTCTTCCACCTCAAAAGATTAATAACTGACAACAAAGTTGATGTTCCAGAAATTAGCCTGACATATATGATAAGGACAGAAAACTAAACAAAAGGCCATGCATGTTTCTAATCCTCTTAATGTTACTCAGCTGCCAGCAACCAATAACTTGGGGTGGACGGGAATCAGAAAAAAAAATTGGCTTTTTTGCTTTTTCATAACTTGAATGAATTTCCGTATTCATGAAGTTGATTTTTTCATCAATTACAGTTTAAGAATTTATGATGGCTAAGCTAGAAAGAGACAAAAATAAAATATATCTCCTTATTATCTAAGACTCCTGGATCACAGATAAGCTTATGAATATTTAGCAACTTCTGGGTGATAGTGGGCTGCTTTGTTCAATACTCTCATCATGTGGACATCAAGGTGGCAACTCTGAGTACAGTTGCCACGTGCTATGGTGGCTTTCCTGGGAAGAGAATTCTGTCCATTCCACTGCACAGAAAATTAGGGGAGGAACTCTGAATGTTTGTAGTAAACAAAAGTGACTTCATAACATAGCTTAGGTAAAGGGAGGAAGAGACCAAGAAGTAAGGGGGCCTCGAATTATGAACCCAGATCAAAGGCCAAGAAGAAAAGTGAGTGAACATAGAGCTTGGATGACGCCTTTTTTTTTTTTTTTTTTTTAATGCAGACTGAAGGGATCTAGAAGGGGATGCAGGCTACAAGGTATAGTACTGTCCTAAATGATTCCCTGCTTTCACTCTCAACTATTATATCACCCTGGCCCCAAATACATTCTACACTCAGCAACCAAAGTAATCTCTTAAAAGTATACATTGTATCATATTACTTCTCAGCTGAAAATCCTCCAGTGACTTCCTACTAAAAACACAATGGAACTTACCTTATAATACTTTAGAATGTGGTGATTAATTTCACCCTCAGATATTAGTCCTCCCTCATTTCTTATTACTCCTTTCTTTGTTCATTATGCTCCCATTACAATGACTTCCTTTCCAATCCTGGAACACACTCAACTGGTCCCTTTCTTGGGCTGTTGTCCTTGATGTTCACTCTGGTAGCTGAGTGTCCCTCCAAATATTCACACTTACTGCTTCATCTTTTTTGTCAGTAATTTCTCAGCTCAAATCTTATCTCTTCAGAGATAACTCTCTGCAGGTTATGTGCCCCCGAGTCATTCTCTGCTACATATATCTTTTTATTTTCTTGATCATAACTATCATTATGTTTAATTCTTATTTATTTATTGTTTTGCCTGTTTTAATCTGTCCACCCCAGGTCTAAAATGAAAGTCCTGTGACAGTAGAAAACCAGATTGCCTTTTACCATTACCCAGCTCATAAGCAAGGGCCTCTCACACCATAGATACACAATAATTTTTTGAATTAATCCAAACATCTTTTGCTCAAGTTGTGTTCAGGGAAAACTACTAAAATCTAGATCAGCATAAAATGAAGTTGGGAAATTAATGAAACAGCAAACCAAGGAAATAGAACATTTCATTAGGGAAAAGTAATTGTCTTTCTTGTTTCAGCATGGTTACATGTGAGATTTCCTGTTTCATGTTTTCCCTGTTTAAGAATCAAAAAATTAAATACATATAAGATAAAACAAATTGGCAGGGTTTTTTTTTAAACTGCCTTTGCAGTGAGTGACAAGCTGAAAAAAAAAAAAAAATTCTTATACCAAGCAGAATTCTAATTCAAACGTCACAACTCACATTTGTAAAGCATTTCCACTCTGCATTTTTTTAAGGGAGACTTACCAGCCTAGCCAGAAATGCCACTTATTCATTTAAGCAAATGGTATATGGTAATAGGATTGGGAGCAGAGAACTTGACGTTTGGGTACAGTGAGGCCACAGTTGGAGTCTCATTTAATTTCACCCAGAGTAAAAGCTCTTTGCCTTGGCCGTAGGCACAGCTCTTGAATCTTGGTTAGCTGTGTACAAAAGGTATCTCCTTCTCACAAAGCAGGGATCATGCCAAGGAAGGCAGATGAGTCTCTAGTGATCCATCACACTGACACAGACAATTTATTTTGCTGATGAATTGGTAGCATATTCTGAGACAAAAGTCAGAATTTGTGTTTTGTTATTTGCAAAGACAAATAGATATTACTTTACACAGTAGTTACAGAGTTTTAAAAGAGTACACACTTTTGTAAATAACGCTGTCTTTTTAAAAGTGTTAAAGGAAACAATTACTTATAAGAAACTTTCAGGGAATTCTCTCCCAAAAGGAATAGATACTTTGTAAAATAACAGGGTTGCTGAAAATGCTCCCTGACTGGGTCAGTTTGGCTCAGATATTAGGTGAGGGTGATCATACTGCAATCAGTGCCTGAAGCTAGATAGAAGTGAGAAAAACACATAACCTCAAAAGATGATCTTTTAGAAAATTGGTATGACTAGGTTCTATTACTGACATACACAAATATGTGAATGTAATTTGTGTAAGGTATGACTATGTGCCCTAAAGCTCTAAAGTTTACTTTGACTTCAACCATAGGTGAGGGTCCCTCTATCTTATGTCATGTGGTTAGAGGGCCCCATTTTGGTCTTCATCTGGGTACCCCCACCCCATAGGTGAGTGGTCTTAGAGCCCAAAGCTATGTGTCCATCCATAGCCCACATACCCCCTTCTAGAAAGTTCTAGAGGTTCCAGAGCATCTGAATTTCCAGTACAAATATCACTGAGATTGTTCCCCAGGCCTACGTGGGTCTTTTCCCAAATCTGCCTTCCTGAAAGCAGACCAAGCCGTTGCTGGTGAATGCACCCCTCAACGTGGGGATATGGATCAAACATGGAAAGGCTGCCTGGAATGTGCTAATGTAAGGGCACAAGGCCCTTTGGATGTGCCCAAAGCAGAAGGTTGAAAAGAAAATGTCCATCAGTGTGGGCCTGGCATCTGGGATTGCACAGATTCTCTTTGTTCTTTGATATTCTGATGAGGATCTAGCCTTCTCAATCTTAATTAGGATTTATGTGGAAAGTTAGAGTGTATCCTATGTAGCAGGTTCATAGCTTGTCATGACATGAAAATATTTAAACATGTAATATATGAACCTCCATTTGTATTCTTGCTTTGGGCCCTGCAAATGTTAGGAGGAGGACTATTAGAGTGTCCACTCTGTTTATTTTCTGTTTAGGACCGTATTAGACACTGAACGTTGAACGCATTTGGAGGTCTGACACCAGGTGGCTGTGTATCCCCCTGCACGTCTGGGACTCTGCACTCCAGTGTGTCCGGGCAGATGTAAATGAGGGCAGCCTCTGTGTCCTGCTCACCTTGGCCACATGTGAAAAATGCATGTGGCTGCCTGAAACAGATATGGTATTCAGAAAGTGATCGGGGGACCCAAAGAAGACTGTGTGCTGGGGTAGATTATATTATTTTAAAAACTTACTTCTCCCTGGTAGAGTATTATATTTCCCCACATCGTTAAAATCAGACTTGGCCACAGGACTCCTTCTTGTCAATGAGATGAAAGTGGAAGTGATTTAAGCACTTTCTAACAGGAACTTTATGATCTACTTACTATTTGGTTCTAGGGTCTCTCTTTTCCTTCTACTCTGAGACTGGCCAAGTCTTTGATAGGAGCCGCTCGCTCGTCCAGACTTATATTCCAGACTTTCCTGGAATAAAGACTGGGACTTTGGATGATACTGCTACTGACCTTCAGTGAATATGCAGCCCCGGCAAGAAGTAAATCTTTGTTGTCAGAAGTCATTGTGATTTGGGCTTTTTGTTGTTGTTGTTACTGTAGCAAAATTTAACCTGTTAATAGAAGTGAGTACAATGAAGATACACGAACTGTCTGAACTTGACCAGAGGCCACAGAGGTCATGGATGTCAGCAGTGGGTGCCAGTGCACAAGGAGAACCAGGATTAACGTGTCGTACAGGAGCAGAGAGCAGCCAGGGTGCGGGAGGGTGTGTGGGCGTGGGGACCAAACAACTCTGACCTGATGCCTGGACCATAAGTAAGGACCAGAGATGAGAAAACGCAAAGGGACCAGGTGTAAAAACCTTAACTGGGTCCAAATCCTGAACTGAAGTCATTTTAAAACTGGAGTGACTATCACTTTGAAGTGCTAAGAAATTTGCCAATAGCTGGAATCAAGGCTACAGAACTATATTAATTTTAATTTTTTAAGGAAATAAATATTACATTTTTGTAAATACATCTTTGGGACTGAGAATGTGAACCCATTACAATAATAGTTTATAGCTGATATTTCTAAGCACTTAGTAGTCACAACAACACAACGAAGAGGTTTTGTCACCATCTCAGCTTTATCGAGGAGTAAACTGAGGCACATCGTGAGTGTGACCTTGCCCAAAGTTTTATAGCCCATGCTCACAAGCACATCAGTGTCACACCTCGCTCACACCTACGCTTGAAAGCTATGTCCAAACCTAGCAAACCCTAAGCATAGCCCATTTGAGGCCAGGCAGCTGGAATATAATGTCCCCGCCAGCCAGTTGGATGAATTTTTCACATGTGAATGAAGATAAAGGTAGAGAGAGAACATCATAATCACCTCTTATACTGAATAGTGCTTTAATCTTGTCTCATTTAATAAGAATGCACAATTATGTGGTAGGTGAGGTGGAGATCACTGCACACACATTATCAGTTTAGAAAGAGTAGAATGAGTCCAGAGTGTGTTCCTAAGAATCATATAATCCCTGAAGCTTCAAGTGACTTGAGAAAGGAGTATATTTTCTCTTTTTTAAGGTCACAGAAAAGGACCCTACAATAGTCACTGAAATAAGAGACATTATATAATGTCTGGTTTAAATCGAGTTAAAATCCTAATAAGAAAATGTGTGGGCAGCTCTATAATAAATGTATTGACAAAGGAAGTTGTTTTGTTTTTTTTTTTTTTTAAAGATTTATTTATTTGACAGAGAGAGACACAGCGAGAGAGGGAACACAAGCAGGGGGACGGGGAGAGGGAGAAGCAGGCTTCCCGCCGAGCAGGGAGCCCGATGCGGGACTCGATCCCAGGACCCTGGGATCATGACCTGAGCCGAAGGCAGATGTTAACGACTGAGCCACCCAGGCGCCCCTTGACAGAGGAAGTTTTATGGAGTACTGAATATGGGGCTGGCATTAAGTAGTTCGGTATAGACTGAACTGGACCACTGTTGAGATGATTCCTGAATCTGTTTGCCGACATCTTTCTCCAGAGCTTGAGCTCTCCATTTCCAGAAGTTTCCTCTGCAACACCACATGGACACCTTGTCAACCCTTAAAATCAGCTCTGCTCATCTTCCCACAACTTGTTCCTGCTCCTGATTTCCTCAGTTCTGTAAGAGTAGCAGAATTCTCTGTTACCCACATTAGTGCCTCGGGTTATCTTTAAATCTTCATTTGCTATTGCCTCACACAATTTAGGTACTTATCTTTAGATTCTACCTCTTCTATTAAAAAGCAAACAAATAAAAACAACAACAAACAAAAACAACACCTCATCCCTTTCTTTCCAAACCTTCTGACAGAAGGTTAGTTCAAGCTCTCATTATTTCTCTTCTGGATCCAAATCCAGTACCTCCTACTCTACAAAAGCATATTTATTATTATTGGGCTACTTTTGTCTCTAACCACAGCTCTAACTCCAACATGCTCTTTTTCAAACCGAATTAGATTTTCATTGTCTATGGAATTAAATGTGATTTTTGTTTGTTTGTTTGTTTCCAAGTTGGGGATTAAGAGTGGGAACAATATTTCTTTAATGTAACATTGAAGTCTCTTTTTTTCCTCATTGTTCTGCTGTGTGTACCATCATCTCTAATCAAACTGAATCACTTATTTTATAAGATGCCATGGACTTTCCCACTTCTTTGGTTTTTGCTGCTTTCTCTATATTTGAAATCCTTTCTCCATGTCCGCCTCAAATGACACTACTCTTCGAAGCCATCCCTGCTTGGGAAGATTAAATATTATCTTTATGGGGCGTCTGGGTGGCTCAGTCATTAAGCAGCTGCTTTCGGCTCAGGTCATGGTCCCAGGTCCTGGAATTGAGCCCCACTCGGGCTCCCTGCTCAGCGGGAAACCTGCTTCTCCCTCTCCCACTCCCCCTGCTTGCGTTCCCTCTCTTGCTGTCTCTCTCTCTCTGCATCAAAATAAACAAATAAAATGTTTAAAAATAAATAAATATTATCTTTATGCAATCATGAAAGATTGTATTTTCATAAATCATTATCAATACAATCATAATTGGTATCACCTTCACATAATCATGATTGATGTACAATAAGTGTAATTTTAAATCAAGTATGTGAAATGTAGCTATAAATACAGCATGCATTCTAACCTTGCTCTACTACCTAGAATATTGCTAGGTCCTAAGGAAGTGAGATTATTTTTATTTGACATTTTATTCCATGTAATGTATTACACCTAGATTGTATATGGGGGACACTTATTTATTGAGATGAATTAAAAAAACATTAGCTTAAAATTGTGGTATACTTTCTAATTACCCCCAAAATACTTGGAACTATTATTATGTTGCCTATTGCCAATAAAAACATGAAGTCAGAGACTGGAACTATTGAGGAATAAAACTACTCTTTTATTATTCTAAAAATATGTATTCTACATTAATAATAAAAGACAATATTGATTTTGGATATAATCATATAAGGAGAATGATTAGGAATTATAGACACTTGTTGTTCTTGTTGCTTTCCTATGACTTTCATGAAAATTTGAAACTGTGTTTTATTATCCTCAAATCATTTATAGAGGCCTACATAAAAATGAAGACTGGAGGCCTGCCCAACATAGCACCAAGATCAAAGTCTTATTTTCTAGTAAATGAGAATCCAGATTTTTTTATCACAAGTTTACAGATTTATGGAAGTATAAGCCATGAAATAGTCTGTCACCTGGTCTATGCATTTTAACACTGAAACACTGTAACTGTTTAAAAACAAAAGTTAATTAGGACATCAAAAAATAGAACTATGAGGGACATCCAAAAGGCATTTAGACTTTTGGTTATGCTTAGAGAGTGAACTTAAACTGTCCATAAAATTTTGTTTAAGGAAGGAGTATATTCTTTAGGTTATCCCCAGTTCAAAGGCCATAATATTTAATGAATGTGTTGTCAAAATTGACCATTGCTTAAAATGGTAAAGAGATAAGAGGTTTATATGACACTGGGCCCCGATAGGAAATCAAAATCAGACTCTGATTGCTTCCCGAGGACATAAAGAGCAGGTAGGTCAGTAATAGTTCAAACAAGGACCTAATGCTGAAGTCCAACCTGGGGCATATCAGCCCGGACGACACAACACCAGGTACTGTTCAGCGACTGGGGTGACTGTACTGAGTGATGATCATTGCTAGCTTGCATAGTATTCTTTAAATCTTTTAATTCCTTCAAAAAATCCACCGAACATTCTAGAATTGGAAAATGTTCCATTAACACAAAACACTGGATACTAAGATGTCACTGGTAATAAAAAATTGGTAAACAGATATTAAATTATTGCAGAAAGAAGAGTCTGTAGACCTGATCCTATTGGTTTTCTAGATTGACCTTTAACCAGAGACTGCTAAATATATAAGAAACAATTTGATACAGATATAAAATCTTTAGATGTGCCTTCCTAATTGTTATAATAGTCAAAACATTACAGCAAAATATTTTCTTTCATTAGAAAAGGTGATTTTTTTTTCTAAAAATGTATAATTTGCAAATGTTTGTAATAAAAATAAATGTTCTATTTAACATCAAAGTAATTAGGATATACACAATTTAAAAAAAAATTGAGTGTTTCTTTGTGAAAACTAGCTTAAAATTGATTTGTGGTTGTTAATAATTGCTTGCCAATAGAGAGTGAGCATCTTTAGAGATGTTGATGGATAAAATATAGGGAATGGAGGGAGGGGATGTACATTTGACTATTTGCATGTAGCAAAAATAAAGACCAATACATTGGTCAGTGAGATATGTGGCCCTATTAGAAGAGTGAAAGTTATTTCTAGGCTATAATGAGGAAACTGGAAAACACCAATACCATACAATACCATACAATTTTGAATAGAGAGCTATCTGACCACTTCAAGGGCTGCCCTTGGTGACATTGAATATAGGCTGCTTTAATGTTACTTAGGAAATCAATGGAATTCAAGAAGAATGATTTATTGAAATAAGACCATAGTAACTTAAACATAAAATGTTATTTAGAAGTTGAATAGCAAAGGTATACATTCTTCAAAGCCCATCTTCTCAATAAAGCCTTCCATGACTATACAAGCCTTCAAAGACTATACTGAGATGGAAAAAAATTCTTCTCAAACAAGATGTCAGTAGTTGCAAGTAATTTCTTAAGAAAGCTTAAAAATGATACATTTCAGGAAGATAAAAAGTATTACGGAGATTTAAACTTATTTCTGGACTGACAATGCTCCCTTTCACTAACATGTGAATAATTTTTTTTTTTTTTTTTGGATGTGTTAGTGAGTGAACTAGGAGTTGTTTATCACCCACAATGTTTGTTAATTGCAGTGTGGGACCTGGAGAAAGTCTCTGTGTGTCGCATGGTGAAAGGAAGCTGGGAAATTCTGGTATGGGCAGTTTTTGTTTGTGAAGGTAAACTATATCTCAAATACACTGCAAATTCTTCCAGGGAAAGAACCATGCCTTTCATTTATTTAAATATCAACTATAGGGTGAGGCACACAGTAGTCGCTTAAGAAACAATAGGACCAGATCAGCTAATGTAGTGACTTGTTAATTACTACTAGAAAAGCTGAATTACAAATAACCTACTTTTTCACCCCTCTTTGGAAAAGTGGTAATAATAGTAGGTTTCTGCCCATACCAGAGGTGTTAAAATCTAGGAAAAGTTTCTGGGATTTTTAGGAAAGAATTAGAAATGTAATTTGTTGAATAATTGTAAAAAGCAACTGGTAATGTAAGTTCCCTGAAGAAAAGTTCACAGAGAACATTTAGGCTAAACATCTAGATTTTTTTAAGTTAAGAGTAATGGTGATTATTTGCAACATATGTGTTTATCCAGTATAATTCAAAAAATACCTATTCATGTAAAAAACAGAAATCAATGGGATGAGACTGCATGAAGCATCAGAGTGCAGCTGGTAAGGGCACAAAGTGCAAAGCCCAATAGCCAGGGTGTGAAACACAGTGTTGCTTCCCTTCTGTGTGACCGAAGGTAAACCAGGGTGAGACACCATCTCCATGACTCATTGCTCCTCATTGGAAAAGTGGTAATAATAGTAAGTTTCAGCTCGTTGAGGTGTTGTGAGACTCACGTTAGTTGATAAATAAGAAAGCACATAGAAAAGTGGTTGGCATATATTAAACTCTACATATAATGTTTGCTGTTATGAATATTATGTCATTCTTCACTTAGCCTTATGTCAGTGACTGAAAGAAATACTTAACAAGAAGATACACACACACATATATTAATCATAACATTTTAATTAGATGAAATGATAATTATCAATACAAAGCATACCTTTTAAAATCTTATGTAAAAAATCATTGCTGATAAGACATATAAAACACTGAATTTTAGTTCACTGGATGCATACTATGTGTGTCAAAAATTTTGTAAGAAAAAATATTATTTTGATTGAATATTATTTTGATTATCACCTTTTGATTTTAGAGATACACTCTTCTTCAAAATGCTTCTGAAAATAACGTTGTTTATTTTAGAATGTATATTTCACTTATCACCTTTTTTTTCATCAATATGTGATCTCGACCATAAGTTTTCTTTTCTTCCAAGTCACCTCTGAGGGAAATTGGTAAATGTTAACGGAAGTGTGCTTGCGTGTGCATGTGTGTGTGTTTACATTTATTCCAAAATATATATTTACACTAGTCATCTTAGGACAGCCACCAAAATATTGGCAGTGGTTAACCTTAAGAGAAGGAATTAAAAATGATTTACTTTCTGTTTTCGAAAGTATATTGTGTTTTTCTTTGTATTCCAAAATATGTATTATAATCTTGTATTTCTTCCATAAAATAAACAAAATGTTATATATTAGAGACTGCAGTTGTTGTCAAACCCATAGTTCATTTAATCTAAGGTCTTCAGAAAATATAGATATGGCTGCAAAACTTGATCAACAACCAAGGGAGAAGTATTTTCACAAATTCTTAATTTTACTTATTATTATTTTTCACTCACATCATGCACTTATTTATACATTTTGGTAAATAACACATTTTTTCAACCAGACTTCAATTTATTCAATGGAAATCTATGAACAATCCAGGTTTTTTTTTTCCCCATGAAGTGGGATCGTTTTCAATCTGCCAAAGCATGTGCCCACACATTTTCACTTTGAAAATGTGGCATTCAAGTTTAGTCAGGGCAGATTATTGCTTTTTCACTTTCATAATTTTTATGCTGCTCCCAGAAGTCTTCTGGGCATTTGCTTTGAATTCTGTCTTCAGTGCCTCCCTCGTTTGCACAGATATGGGAATACCAGATGCGGCTGAGTCGAGCCTGTCGAGCGTACCCACCGCGACGTCTGGGGAACGCTGTCAATGTCAGCTCAGCGCGCAGCCCAGCTTGGGAACTGATATTTCTACCTTGCGCTAATACTTGAATATATAAAATAAAGGATATAAAGGACTTCTAAAAATTTAGAATCTAATTTGTTTGAAACTTCCTGCACATTTTACTCCCTGCATTTAGGCATAAACCCCTCATAGACAATTTCCTTTTGGATGGGAGAGTTCCCAGTCTATCAACGGGCTCACTTGACTATGAACCCTCTGAGGGGCGGAAACTATGTTTTGTCCTCTTTTATGTACCCATCAGCTGTTCGGTGCAGGGCATTTGGTATCCGCTCCATAGAATGGAAGTTGCCATGCGGCTTCCCTGATGTGTGTGTACCAAACCCTGCTCCACCCCACGTTTTCCACATCTCAATTAATAGCATTTCCATCCTTCTGTAGTCTCTTGGGCTACAACCTGTGGATTTATCCTTAGTTCAGATCTTTCCTTCACACCTCACATCCAATCCATTATAAAATAATGTCTACTCGGGGGCGGAGCAAGATGGCAGAGGAGTAGAAGACCTGGATTTCGTCTCCTCTCAGGAATTCCCCTGGATAGGGATCAAATCATTCTGAACACCTGCAAACTCAACAGGAGATCGAAGAAAAGAAGAGCAACAACTCTCATCAGAAAAGCGACCACTTTCTGGAAGGTAGGACGTTTGGAGAAGTGAATCCGAGGCGATATTCGGGAGGATAGACAGCGGGGGAGGGGCCTCCGTCGGCCGCTTCTGGCAAGTGATAGAACCACGGAGAACAAAATCAGAACTTCTAAAAGTCTGCTCCACTGAGGGCCGTCACTCTGGTGGCTAAGCGGGGGGTGGAACCCTCGTGGGACATTGTGGTCTCAGGACCCTTGGGGTCACAGGAAGACCGGGGGTGCGGCAGAGTTCCCAGGTATTGGGGCGGGGAAGCCGGCTGCAGAGACGGAGCCAAGGCATGGGCTCTCAACTCAGGGTTGCCATAAACCGTGATCCGTGGCACAGTCAGGCCACTGCTCCTCCAGCAGGGACCCAACAAGCGGCAGATCCGGGGAGACTCACCTTCCTCCCCCAGGAGGAGCGGCGCGGGAGCGCACCTCAGGGATCTTCTGGGTTTGGAGACTCCACCCGGGGTCGGGTGCCAGAGATAGAGGCGCGCGGTCACAGGCCGGGTGAGCACGGAGTGCGGCCGGAGACCGGGGAGACGGGAGTGACTGGCGGCTTTTCTCTGGGGGCTCACTGAGGAGTGGGGCCCCGAGTTCTCGGCTCCTCCGGGGCAGAGATTGGGAGGCTGCCATTTCCACTCTCGGCCTCCAAAGCTGTACGGAGACCTTGCAGGGAACAAAAGCCCCGGAGAGCAAACCCGAGCAGATTACTTAGCCAGGAGGGGGCAAGGGTGGGGCAATTTCACCTCCGGCAGAGACATTTGGAAACCACGGCAACAGGTCCCTCCCCAGAAGATCAGTGAGAACAGCCAGCCAAGACCAAGTTTACCGATCAATGAGAACGGCAAACTCCAGTGCTAGGGGACTACTGCACATAGAATTCACGGCTTTTTTACCATGATTCTTTAGTCTTTTAAAGTTAATTTTTTTTAACTGTCTTTTTGTCTTTTTATTTCTTTTTGAATTTTTCTTTTTCCCTTTTCCAACCAACATCTATTCAATCCCTTTTTTTAAAAAACATTTTTATTTTTCATTTTTAGAGTCATATTCTATCCCTTCATAGTAGATACCCGTATTTTTGGCATATATATGTAAGTTGTTCTCTCTTTAAAATTTTGAGATAGTTTCTTCTAACAGATTAAAATATACCCTAAATCTCTAGTATATGGCTTTTTCTACTCCCCTGCCTGATCACATTCTCTCCCTTTTTTTTTCTTTTTTCTTTTTTTAAATCCTCTTCTTTCTTTTTTCAAACAACTTATCAATTCCTTTTATAAAATTTTTTATAATTTCCATCTTTACAGTCATATTCCATGCCTTCATCATATCAACTCTTATTTTTGTACATATATAAGTTTTTCTTTCTTCAAAATTTTGGGAGGCACTTTCTTCTAACAGACCAAAATACACCCCAAATCTAGTGTGTGGCACTGATCTATATACCAGCTTGATCATATTTGATCACATTCTGTTTTTTTTGTTGTTGCTGTTTTGTTTTGTTTGTTTTTGTTTGTTTTTATCTTTATCTTTTTCTTTTTCTTTTTTCTCTCTTTCTGTTTCTTTTTCCACTGCTTCAGGTCTTTTCTGATTTGTTTGGAGTATATTTTCTGGGGACGTTGCAAGACAGAAAAAATCACCTCAACAAAAAGAACAAGAGGTAGTACCGACTGCCAGAGACCTACTCAATATGGACATTAGTACGATGTCAGATCTAGAGTTCAGAATCATCACTTTAAAGATACTAGCTGGGCTTGAAAAAAATATGGAAGTTATTAGAGAAACCCTTTCTGGAGAAGTAAAAGAACTAAAATCTAACCAAGTCGAAATCAAAAAGGCTATTAATAAGGTGTAAACAAAAATGGGGGCGCTAACTGCTAGGATAAATGAGGCAGAAGAGAGAATCAGTAATATAGAAGACCAAATGATGTAAAATAAAGAAGCTGAGAAAAAGAGAGATAAACAACTACTGGATCACGAGGGCAGAATTCGAGAGATAAGCAATACCATAAGATGAAACAACATTAGAATAATTGGGATCCCAGAAGAAGAAGAAAGAGAGAGAGAGGCAGAAGGTATAATGGAGCAAATTATAGCAGAGAACTTCCCTAATTTGGGGAAGGAAACAGGCACCAAAATCCAGGAAGCACACGGAACCCCTCTCAAAATCAATAAAAATAGGTCAACACCCTGACATCTAATAGTAAAACTTACGAGTCTCATAGACAAAGAGAAAATCCTGAAAGCAGCTTGGGAGAAGAGATATGTAACCTACAAGGGTAGAAACATTAGATTGGCAACAGACCTATCCACAGAGACCTGGCAGGCCAGAAAGGACTGGCAGGATATATTCAGAGCACTAAATGAGAAAAATATGCATACTATATCCAGCTAGGCTGTCATTGAAAATTGAAGGAGAGATAAAAAGCTTCCAGGACAAACAAAAACTAAAGGAATTTGCAAACACAAAACCAGCCCTACAAGAAATCTTGAAAGGGGTCCTCTAAGCAAAGAGAGACCCTAAAAGCAACATAGACCAGAAAGGAACACAGACAATATATGGTAACAGTCACCTTACAGGCAATACAATGGCACTAAATTCCTATCTTTCAATACTTACCCTGAATGTAAATGGGCTAAATGCCCCAATCAAAAGACACAGGCTATCAGACCAGATTAAAAAACAAGACCCATTGATATGCTGTCTGCAAGAGACTCATTTTAGACCCAAAGACACCCCCAGATTGAAAGTGAGGGGGGTGGAAAACCATTTACCATGCTAATGGACACAAAAAGAAAGCTGGGGTGGCAATCCTTATATCAGACAAATTAGATTGTAAACAAAAGACTGTAATAAGAGATGACGAAGGACACTATATCCTACTTAAAGGGTCTATCCAACAAGAAGATCTAACAATTGTAAATATCTATGCCCCTAACATGGGAGCAGCCAATTATATAAGGCAAAGAAACACATCGACAACAATACAATAACAGTGGGGGACTTTAACATCCCCCTCACTGAAATGGACAGATCGTCTAAGCAAAAGATCAGCAAGGAAATAAAGACTTTAAATGACACACTGGACCAAATGGACTTCACAGACATATTCAGAACATTCCATCCCAAAGCAACGGAATACACATTCTTCTCTAGTCCCCATGGAACATTCTCCAGAATAGATCACATCCTAGGTCACAAATCAGGTCTCAACTGGTACCAAAAGATTGGGATCATTCCCTGCCTATTTCAGACCACAATGCTTTGAAACTAGAACTCAATCACAAGAGGAAAGTCAGAAAGAACTCAAATACATGGAGGCTAAAGAGCATCCTACTAAAGAATGAATGGGTCAACCCGGAAATTAAAGAAGAATTAAAAAAATACATGGAAACCAATGAAAATGAAAACACAACTATTCAAAATCTTTGGGATGCAGCAAAGGCAGTCCTAAGAGGAAAGTGTATGGCAATACAAGCCTTTCTCAAGAAACAAGAAAGGTCTCAAGTACACAACCTAACCCTCCACCTAAAGGAGCTGGAGAAAGAACAGCAAATAAAGCCTAAACCCAGCAGAAGAAGAGAAATAATAAAGATCAGAGCAGAAATCAATGAAATAGAAACTAAAAGAACAGTAGAACAGATCAATGAAACTAGGAGCTGGTTCTTTGAAAGAATTAACAAGATTGATAACCCCCTGGCCAGACTTATCAAAAAGAAAAGAGAAATGACCCAAATCAACAAAATCATGAATGAAAGAGGAGAGATCACAACCAACACCAAAGAAATACAAACAATTATAAGAACATATTATGAGCAACTCTATGCCAGCAAATTAGATAACCTGGAAGAAATGGATGCATTCCTACAGATGTATCAACTACCAAACTGAAACAGGAAGAATTAGAAAACCTGAACAGACCCATAACCACTAAGGAAATTGAAAGAGTCATCAAAAATCTCCCAAAAAACAAAAGCCCAGGGACAGATGGCTTCCCAGGGGAATTCTACCAAACATTTCAAGAAGAATTAATACCTATTCTTCTGAAACTGTTTGAAAAAATAGAAATGGAAGGAAAACTTCCAAACTCATTTTATGAGGACACCATTACCTTGGTCCCCAAACCAGACAAAGACCCCATCAAAAAGGAGAATTACAGACTAATATCCCTGATGAACATGGATGCAAAAATTCTCACCAAAATACTAGCCAATAAGATCCAACAGTACATTAAAAGGATTATTCACCACGACCAAGTGGGATTTATCCCTGGGCTGCAAGGTTGGTTCAACATCTGCAAATCAATCAATGTGATACAATACATTAACAAAAGAAAGAAGAAGAATCATATGATCCTCTCAATAGATGCAGAAAAAGCATTTGACAAAGTACAGCATCCTTTCTTGATCAAAACTCTTCAGAGTATAGGGATAGAGGGTACATACCTCAATATCATAAAAGCCATCTGTGAAAAACCTACAGCGAATATCATTCTCAATGGGGAAAAACTGAGAGCTTCCCCCCTAAGGTCAGGAATGTGGCAGGGATGTCCACTATCACCACTGCTATTCAACATAGTATTGGAAGTCCTAGCCACAGCAATCAGACAACAAAAAGAAATAAAAGGCATCCAAATCGGCAAAGAAGAAGTCAAACTCTCACTCTTTGCAGATGATATGATACTTTATGTGGAAAACCCCAAAGACTCCACCCCAACACTGCTAGAACTCATACAGGAATTCAGTAAAGTGGCAGGATATAAAATCAATGCACAGAAATCAGTGGCATTCCTATACACCAACAACAAGACAGAAGAAAGAGATATTAAGGAGTCAATACCATTTACAATTGCACCCAAAACCATAAGATACCTAGGAATAAATCTAACCAAAGAGGCAAAGGATCTGTACTCAGAAAACTATAAAATACTCATGAAAGAAATTGAGGAAGACACAAAGAAATGGAAAAACGTTCCATGCTCATGGATTGGAAGAACAAATATTGTGAAGATGTCAATGCTACCTAGAGCAATCTACATATTCAATGCAATCCCCATCAAAATACCATCCACTTTTTTCAAAGAAATGGAACAAATAATCCTAAAATTTGTATGGAACCAGAAAAGACCCCACATAGCCAGAGGAATGTTGAAAAAGAAAAGCAAAGCTGGCGGCATCACAATTCCGGACTTCCAGCTCTATTACAATGCTGTCATCATCAAGACAGTATGGTACTGGCACAAAAACAGACACATAGATCAATGGAACAGAATAGAGAGCCCAGAAATGGACCCTCAACTCTATGGTCAACTCATCTTCGACAAAGCAGGAAAGAATGTCCAATGGAAAAAAGACAGTCTCTTCAACAAATGGTGTTGGGAAAATTGGATAGCCACATGCAGAAGAATGAAACTGGACCATTTCCTTATACCACACACAAAAATAGACTCCAAATGGTTGAAAGACCTCAATGTGAGACAGGGGTCCATCAAAATCCTAAAGGAGAACACAGGCAGCAACCTCTTTGACCTCAGCCGAAGCAACTTCTTCCTAGAAACATCGCCAAAGGCAAGGGAAGCAAGGGCAAAAATGAACTATTGGGACTTCATCAAGATAAAAAGCTTTTGCAAAGCAAAGGAAACAGTCAACAAAACCAAAAGATAACCGACAGAAAGGGAGAAGATATTTGCAAATGACATATCAGATAAAGGGCTAGTATCCAAAATCTATAAAGAACTCATCAAACTCAACACCCAAAGAACAAAGAATCCAATCAAGAAATGGGCAGAAGACATGAACAGACATTTTTCCAAAGAAGACATCCAAATGGCCAACTGACACATGAAAAAGTGTTCAACATCGCTCAGCATCAGGGAAATCCAAATCAAAACTTCAATGAGATACCACCTCACACCAGTCAGAATGACTAAAATTAACAAGTCAGGAAACGACAGATGTTGGCAGGGATGCGGAGAAAGGGGAACCCTCCTACACTGTTGGTGGGAATGCAAGCTGGTGCAGCCACTCTGGAAAACAGTATGGAGGTTCCTCAAAAAGTTGAAAACAGAGCTACTATATGATCCAGCAATTGCACTACTGGGTATTTACCCCAAAGATACAAAAGTAGGGATCCGAAAGGGTACGTGCACCCCAATGTTTATAGCAGCAATGTCCACAATAGCCAAACTGTGGAAAGAGCCAAGATGTCCATCGACAGATGAATGGATAAAGAAGAAGTGGTATATATATACAATGGAATATTATGCAGCCATCAAAAGGAATGAGATCTTGCCATTTGCAATGACATGGATGGAACTGGAGGGTATTATGTTGAGCGAAATAAGTCAAACAGAGAAAGACATGTATCATATGACCTCACTGATATGAGGAATTCTTAATCACAGGAAACAAACTGAGGGTTGCTGGAGTGGGGGGTGGGGTGGGAGGGATGGGGTGACTGGGTGATAGACACTGGGGAGGGTATGTGCTCTGGTAAGCGCTGTGAATTGTGCAAGACTGTTGAATCTCAGATCTGTACCTCTGAAACAAATAATGCAATATATGTTAAGAAAAAAAAGAAGAAGAAGAAGAAGGTAGCGGGAAGGGAAGAATGAAGCGGGGGATATCGGAGGGGTAGATGAACCATGAGAGACGATGGACTCTGAAAAACAAACTGAGGGTTCTAGAGGGGAGGGGGGTGGGAGGATGGGTTAGCCTGGTGGTGGGTATTGAGGTGGGCACATTCTGCATGGAGCACTGGGTGTTATGCACAATGAATCATGGAACACTACATCTAAAACTAATGATGTAATGTATGGGGATTAACATAAGAATAAAAAAAATAATGTCTACTCTACAAAGTATATCCAGAGTTCAACTCCTTCTCATTACATTCACTATGGTGTCTGCCTCATCCTCTCTCATTTGGATTACACCAATACCCCCCTGACTTCCTTACATTCCTTCCCTCAACCATACATTCCTTCCCTACCTTCCACACATCCCTTCCTTACATTCCTGTCCCTCTACATTCTATTCCCAACCGTGCAGCCAGAATCTTAAAGTTGAAATTAGTTTATGCCCTCTTTTTCAAAACCATTAACAGTTCCGATTTCACTCAGAGTAAAACACCAATGGTACACAACCGTCTACCTGATCATGTCCCCTACCTCTCTGACCTTTCCATCTACTACTCTCTCCAAGTTCTTCCTCTCCAGCCATCTGCCATCCTTGCCTTCAGTGAATGCTGCTGGAGCCTGAGAGCCTTATCACTCTGCCTGAGTATCTCTGTGGCTAAATCCCTCACTTCTTTCAAGATTTTACTCACATGTCACCTTCTCAGTGGGGCTAACGTTACCACCCTATACAAAATTTCAGCTCTACCTCCTTGCTTACTCTCTTGGTTCCCCTTTCCCTGCCCTGCTCTATTTTTATCCCTACAGATATATATTTATATATATTATATATATGTATATATCTATGTATATTCTACAAGGTCAAAAATATAGAGAATACATATATTATATGTATACATATATATTTGTGTGTATATATATATATATATATATATATATATATATATATATAATTGTCAGTTTCAGATGTTAAAATATAAACTCCAAATGAAGAATTTTGTTCTTTTACCATTTCCCTACTGACTTATCCCAAGTGTCTAGTGTGATTCCCGAAAACTATTTGTTGAATAAATGAATGAATGAACTGCATTTATTTGATTATGTCAAGTGTTCTTTTCTCCATTATTTGTAGATTGAGTGTATTTTTTATTAAGGTACAATTGCCACCTTAGTTCATGTATGCCTGTATTTTATCTTATTTCCATTTTAATGCAAACTGTCATTGACCTTATTTATTTATTAAATATTTATGCATACACACTGTATCTTTGCTTCATAATAAAGAACACACTGGTTAGGAGAGTCAGAGGAACATGAATGTTGAGGCAAAGCCTAGATACTGAAAGCAATCATTGAATATACTCTAAAAATAGTTCTGGTAGCAATGTGTTTAATGATCTAATGACTGTATAATTGGTAAAATGAGATTCTAGGTTCTTAGCATTTCATTGAAAGAACCTGCTTTTAAGGTTAACTAATCAGACAAGAATTACTGAAACTGTTTTAAATTCGCCTTGTGCATGCTAAAGAGACTGTAAACACAGTCTATCACAAAAATAAACTGTGTTACCATTAAAATTAATTCAATTAGTAAATTTGACCCTAAACAAGGTAAATATTCATAATGATTGACCTGTATAAACAATTAAATGGATACATAAGATAACAAAAAAATGTTTTTATATAAACGGCACATTCATGTTCGATGGTGATAACATTTGCTTTCTGTGATTATAACAGAGATGTTAAATAGCTAATTTTAGCAAAATGAATAGTACAGGTATTAATCCATTTTCAGGTGAGGAAATTAAGGATTTTTGACAATTATCTCATTAATGAACAGGTGAAATCTTCGTGTCCTTCACTTTTTTTGTTTCCCCTTCATTCTTTCAAACTTACCAATATCTTTCTCCTATAAAATTATTTCTTTATTTTCATTTTCAATAT
Source organism: Mirounga leonina (assembly GCF_011800145.1). NCBI lineage: Eukaryota > Metazoa > Chordata > Mammalia > Carnivora > Phocidae > Mirounga > Mirounga leonina. The sequence continues at coordinate 27,593,945 of NW_023270447.1, forward strand.
TTTCTGATTTTTCAGCTGTCAGTCTACTTCATCTGATGACTTTAGTCTTCACAGTACTTAAATATGTTTTTCTTTTCCAATCCAGACCTTGGCATGCTCTCTACAACCATAGCATTTAAGTTAATAATTAACTAATATTCTAAATATAGTTTATTTCCTTATTATGGTTTTATTGTGTATACTTGATACATATTAGAATGTACATACCATATATAAAGGGTATTCTTTATAAATTTTGGCATACATATATATAGCATAAATTTTATGAGAAAATTTATTTGATAAATTTATAAATATGTATTTATATATTATAAAAATATATATCTGTGAAGCCATCACAGATAATGAAACATACTCATCAACCTCAAGGGTTTCCTTGTGCCCCTTAGTAATTCCATTCTCCTCTCCTTCCCTGCCCCCCTCACCTAAGACAATTATTGATCTATAACTGTAGAACAATTTGCATTTTCTAGAACTTTATATAAATTGAATCATGCAATATGTAATCTTCTTTTGGTTGGTCCTTCTCACTCAACATAATTACTTTGAGATTCATTTATGCTGTGGCATATGTCAGTAGTTCATTCTATTTTATTGCTGAGTATTATCCCAGTGTATGGATACAGGACAATTTGTTTTTAACTCACTTGTCAATGGACATTTGGTTGTTTTCATTTTGGGCTATTACAAATAAAGCAGCTATGAGCATTAATGTATAAGTCTTTGTGTGGATATAAACTTTTATTTTTTTTTGATAAATACAGAGCCTGGGTCTTTGGATCAGGTATGTTTAATGTTTCAAGTAACTACTAAATTGTTTCTCGAAGCGTGCAAGGCATTTTCTATTCCAAATAGCAGTTCATGAGGGTTCCAGTTGCACCACTTTGTATGGCGAGACTTTTTTAGTGTTAGCCATGCTAGTGAATGTATAGTGATAGCTAACAGTGGTTTACATTTGCAATTCCCTGTTGATAGTGATAATGTCATGTCTTTTCATGTGTTATTTGCCATTTGTACACATTTTTGGGCAAAGTTTCTGCTCAACGGTTTTGCTTATTTTTATTGTGTTGCCTTCTTATTGAAATGTAAGAGTTCTTTACATATTCTAGTTGCAAATCTGTTGGATATGTGTTTTGCAAACATTTTCCAATCTTCGGCTTCACTTTTCCTTTTCTTAACGATGTCTTTTAAAGTGTGAAAATGTTTCTTTGTGATGAAGTTCTATTTATTGATTTTTTCTTTTATAGTATTTGCTGTCATATCTAGGAAATCTTTACCAAATCCACATCACTAAGATATTCTCCCCTTTTATAGTTTTAGCTCTTATATTCTGTTTATGAGCATTCCCAGTTAATATTCTGTATATGACATGAGACAAAGGTCAATGAATTTTGGTTTTTGTTTTTGCATATAACTCTCCACTTGTTCCAGTATCATTTCTTAAAATTATTTTCTTTTCACATAGAATTGCTTTGACACTTTTGCCAATAATCATTGGAATATATACCTGTGGGTCTATTTCTGGATTCTATTCTGTTCCATTGACCTGTTTATCTATCTTTATGCCAATACCACACTGCCTTTATTACCATAGAGTTTTAGAAGGTCTTAAAATCAGATATTGCCTGTCCTCCATCTTTGGAAACTGATCCTTTTGAAGCTTGCTTTTTAGCATAGAATGATTAAAAGGGAGGAAACTTTTAATCTGTGGCTATTTGGGAATATATGGCAATCTCCTGACTATGCTACCCTATACCCTGTGAATTATGATATTTTCCCATTATAGTTGAGGAGGACACAGACTGTTCCCAGTCCTCTGTGACCTCTACAGATTATTCCCTCTCCTCTTTTGGGGTAATTTTTTTCCTGATATGCCTATGTGGGTTAGTACTCAGTGGAACACTCAAGAAGAACCATCTGCCCATGTTTGGAGCTCTTTTTTTTTTTTTTTCTGTGTAGGAAACTTTCTGGTACTTTGTCTCACAACTCTGGGTGCTATTGACTCCCAGCATTCTAGTTCTGTTTCTTTAGCATAAGATGGCTTCTGGGTTACACCAGGGTTCTCCATCTGTTTGCTGCAACTGGGATACTCTCCCTACTAACAGTGGTAGGGCTCATTTCAATAGTTTTCTTCTTCTTAGATTACTGTTCTGCACCATTTACTGTCTGATATCTGAAAACCTTTCTTTCATATATTCAGTCTAGTTTTTTTCCACTTATTTTAGATGGTGGAGTAAATCAGTTTCCAATTACTCTATCTTGACTGGAAATGCAAGACCTCCATGGAGTTTCTCAATATCCTCAAATCCAAAGAACTTTGATTATACCACTCTTTCATGAGCTGGAAGGAACTTAGTCTCAGTTAGAATCATCCTGTCACTCATATCTTATCTCATACTCCACCTCTTCTTTATGTTACCCTAATTTCTTTAGCTTTCAGCTTTTCTTCTCTTTCAGTTTTATGCATTTCTGTGTATTTGTGACTGTATATCATTCAGCTAATCTTGATTGTTTTTCTGATTTCATTGACTATGATTTACTAAAGTTTGCTAGAAAATTCTTGAGATTACATAGTTGGTATATATAGAATAAAGCTATCTAAATGTTTAAAAGGTTAAAATAATAAAAAAAATGTTTTCCAACTGTAATGGAATAAAGATGGAAGTCAATAAAATAAGTAAAACTGGAAAAAAAACTCATAAATATGTGGAAATGAAACAACACATTCTTAAACAACTAAAAAGTCAATGAAGAACTCCATAGAAAATTAGAAAATACTTTGAAGTGAATGAAAGATAAAACACAATATACCAAAACTTATGGGATGCAGCAAAGGCAGTTCTGAGAGGAAAATTTGTAGCAATAAATACCTACATTAAAAAAGAAGAAATACATTAAATGAATAAGCTAACTTTATATCTTAATGAACTAGAAAAAAAAAGAAATAATAAAACCCAAAGCTAACAGAAAGAAGAAAAAAATGAAGATTAGAGTGGAGATAAACACAAATAGAGACTAGAAAAGCAATGAAGAAAATCAGTGAAACCCAAAATTTGTTTTCTTGATCAACAAAATGAACAAACGGTTAACTAGACTGACAAAGAAAAATAAAGAATATACAAAATAAATAAGAAATGAGTGCAAGGACTTCACTGTCAACCTTACAGAAATAAAATTGATTATAAGATAATACAATAAACAACTGTCACCCAAGGAATTGGGTAACCTAGGTGAAAAGGACAAGTTCTAGAAATACACAAATTGAGGTTGAGATGCTAGCACTTTCTTGCTCTGTTGTAGAGCAGGATCAGAAAACTATGGCCATGGGCCAAATTTAGCCTTCAGCCTGTTTTCTTTTCTTTTTTCTCCTCTTTTCTTTTTCTTTTCTTTTCTCTTTTCTTTTCTTCTTTTCTTTTTTGCCATCAAGCTAAGAATATTTTTTGTTTTGTCTGTTTTTTTTACATGTTTAGGTTTTAAAATAAATAATAATGTGGAACAGGGACTGTATATGGTCTGGAAAGCCTTAAATATTTGATATCTGGGTCTTTACAGAGAAAGTTTTCCTACCCCTGCTGTAAAGGAAAAGTCTGAAGGCTTTGGGAGATAAGACATTGCGTTGGATTGATTATGTGAACATTTTCATCTACTCTAAGCCATGCTCCTCCTAGGATATTCCAGAGAACATTTCATCCCTAAAGTTTTTAAAAAGGGAACTGGGGAAGGAAACACCAGCATCCTTTAATAACTTTTGAGGGACTCCCTTCTAGAGGTCAAAATGGTGGGAGATGGATCCTGAAGAGAAGGGGCCATACGGTGGCCCTCATTCAAGGAAGACAAGAAAGACAAAGGGATACAATGAGTATCTGGATGCTCTGACCTGCTGGATCTATGGTGGTACCTTATAACAGAGTTTATAGCAGTTAAAGTAAGTGGGCCACACACAATCTATATTTGGTGGGTTGAAATATCTTTCATTTTCTGGGTTGTAAAATATTTCCAGTTTCTCTGAACCCTCACAAACTCTTGCCATCATCATCTGTCATTTTGATAAAATGAGATGGTGTTTCATCATAATTGTTTCGTGTATTCCTAATTACTAGTGTGCTTGATGTTCTGTATACTGACCATTACATTTTCTATTTCTGTGATTTGCCAGTTCATATTTTACAACTATTTTTTTTTTTTAAGATTTTATTTATTTATTTGAGACAGAAAGAATGAGAGAGACAGAGAGCACAGGAGGGGGGGGTGTCAGAGGGAGAAGCAGGCTCCCTGCTGAGCAGGGAGCCCGATGCGGGACTCGATCCTGGGACTCCAGGATCATGACCTGAGCCAAAGGCAGTCAGTCGCTTAACCAACTGAGCCACCCAGGCGCCCCTTTACAACTATTTTTTAAATGAGTCTTTTTTCTTACCAGTATTTTAGAAGTCTAAAATTTTGAGTAATAATATTTTATTTATTATTTAATAATAATAATAATAATAATAATAATTTATTTATTTGACTGGATCCAAATACTTTTCTCATTCTGTTGCTCACCTCTTATTTTTGTGTATTTTTTGTTCTTTTAAAAATATAGTCAAATTTACTCTTCTCATTTGTTTCTTAATTATTTTTAAAACTCATTTTGGGGCACTTGGGTGCCTCGGTCGGTTAAGCAGCTGCCTTTGGCTCAGGTCATGATCCTGGGGTCCTGGGATCGAGCCCCATGTCCAGCTCCCTGCTCAGTGGAGAGCCTGCTTCTCCCTCTCCCTCTGCCTGCCACTCTGCCTACTTGTGCTCTCTCTCTCTGTCAAATAAATAAATAAAATCTTAAAAAAAAACCCCTCATATTATTCATTTTATTAGTCTTATTTTTTTGTGTATTGATGAAGAAATTATTATATACATTTATGGCACAAAGATATTCTATATTTTCTAATATGTTTGTTTCCACTTTAATACTTTAATATTTGGAGTTATTTTTGCTTTTATTTGGAAGATAATTAATTTAGTTATTTTAAAATGTTAAAACAAATTACCCAACCCTCTTTTCCTCAAAGATTTTTGATTGCCTACCAAGGTCCCACATATATTTGTTTCTGTTTCTTGACTCCTGATTTTGCCTCATTTATCATTTCTCTATCTCTATGTAAATATGACATTATCTTAATTATTATAGTTTTATAATAATCTTTATTTCAAATCATGAAACTTGTCCTTTTTTATGGTTTTGCATATTTCATGAGTGTTCTTGACACTTTACTTTTGTATGTGATTCTTGGGATCCATTTTTCAACTTCCATAAAAAAATCTTTAGTGGATTTCTTTAAGAAATATAGGAAATGTATAATTTTGTAAAATTTGATGTATCTTTGATGTTTTTGTCTTCCCTTCTATAAATATGCTATATCTCTCTACTTATTCAAATATTTCTTTACTTCCTTCAAAAATATTTCAAATGTTTCTCTTCAAATTTTTGCACATCTTTTATTATATTTATACCCCGGTGACATAAAGTTTTTGCTGTTATTTGGATAGCCTCTTTTCTATTAAACTTTCAGATAGTTAATATGAGTAAATAGAATCACTCTAATATTTCTGTGTTCATTTTGTTCCCCAAAACTAGGATACAACTCTTAATAGTTACAAAATGTGCTTATAGATTGTGTTAGATTATAAAGATTGATTTTCACTTTCATTCATGAAGCTAATGATACTCTCTTCATTTATAATCCTTATTAAGTTGTATTAATTTTTCTTGTATCAGTGCACTAAGAATTCCAAAAAGTATTAGATTCGCTGATTAATATTTGGCATCCTTCTATTGTTCCAGATCTTAAAAGGAATTCTACTGGAGTTTCCTCTTAAGTATGACATAGTCTGGTTTTGTGGTGAAAACAATCTTTTATTCCTGGTTTTCTAACAGTTATTTCTAATAGTTATTCTATGTATTAATCAGTTAGTTTTTAAAAATTTTATTTAGGGGCACCTGGGTGGCTCAGTCGTTAGGCATCTGCCTTCCGCTCAGGTCCTGATCTCAGGGTCCTGGGATTGAGCCACACATCGAAAAAAAATTAAAAATTAAAAAATAAAAATAAGTAAGAATTTTATTTAGAAAAAAGATGTGTTCTGTTAAAGTAAATTTCATGAAAACATTTACAAGGTTTAAATATTCTTCCTTTCTTTCTTTTTTTTTTTAAGATTTTATTTATTTATTTGACAGAGAGAGACACAGTGAGAGAGGGAACACAAGCAGGGGGAGTAGCAGAGGGAGAACAGACTTCCTGCTGAGCAGGAAGTCCGATGCGAGGCTCAATCCCAGGACCCTGAGATCATGACCTGAGCTGAAGGCAGACACTTAACTGACTGAGCCACTCAGGCACCCCTAAATATTCTTTCATTTCTGGGATAAGCCCTGTTTGGTCAGGATGCAGTATTATTGCTATTCTTTTTCAATTTATGATTTTATATGCTAAATTTTATTTAGGATTTTAAAGCTGTGTACGTAAGTGTGGTTGTTTTATAATTTTAGTATTATTCTCTAGTTGAGTTTTAAATTTATTATCACTTCATAAATGGATTGGTTGATTTTCTTATTTTTCTTTTTTTTGAAATACTTCTACAAGCTAAGAAAATCTGTGCCTTGGAATTTGGCAAAATCTTTTCAAGGCAATTTACACTTTATTGTTGTTGAGAGTTGCATCAGTGATGTTTAATTACTAGTATAATATCTTTAAATTTTTTTTATTATGTTATGTTAATCACCATACATTACATCATTAGTTTTTGATGTAGTGTTCCCTGATTCATTGTTTGTGCATATCACCCAGTGCTCCATGCAGAACGTGCCCTCTTTAATACCCATTACCAGGCTAACGCATCCTCCCACCTCCCTCCCCTCTAGAATCCTCAGTTTGTTTTTCAGAGTCCATCGTCTCTCATGGTTTGTCTCCCCCTCCAAATTCCCCCCTCTTCATTCTTCCCCTCCTGCTATCTTCTTCTTGAATCACAGATCTGTACCTCTGAAACAAATAATACATTATATGTTAAAAAAAAAGAGCAATTTTCTTTTGTGAAATTATATATTTGCTGTTGTATTTCTTCCTATATTCCCAATAGTGCTGTTTGTGACTTCCATTTTATAAAATCAGTTTTGCTAGAAGTTCCTATGGATTATGGTTCTTCCAGGAATCAGCTGTTGGTTTTACTGGTCATCTCTTTTTCTGTTTTCAATTTTATTTAAATTTTTAATAGTATCTTTATTATTTTATTCTTTTGCTTTTCCATGGGTCTACTTTACTATACTTTTTCTATATTTTGGAGTTGAATACTTCACTCAGTTGTTTTTCTGCTTTTTTGGTTGGGAATAAAATAAAGTTTCAACTTTCTTAGATTATCTTAGCTTCATCCTACAAGTTATAATATATACTACATTGTGTTGCACAGTTCTAAATATTTTATAACTTCCAGACATATGGTTTCTTTAGACTATTTTTTAATTATTGATTTCAAGTGTAATTTTATTGTGGTCAGAAGTGAGGTGTTTATAATATTGATCCTTGGAATTTTTTGAGATTTCTTTTGTGACTTACTAAGTGGTCAAATTTTGTAAATATTTTATTAGTGCTTAAAATATCTGCTTGATGCATTAGTTTTTGATAAAGGTTTGTTAAAATCTCCAGATCCAAATCTACTGATAAATTTGTTAATATTTTTAAATCACTAAGTTTTTATATTGCTTCTTTAAAGACCTATCTTTTTATGAATATTCAAGTTCATAATTATTATTTCTTGCGGCTGGATTACTGCAGTTTTCAGAATTTAGCATGTCACTGTATTTCTGTCAGTGCTTTTACCTTTAAATTGTGTTTTGTCTAGTATTAAGACTGGCTTTCTTTGATTAATATTTCCATCAAGAATTTTTCCATCTCTTTATTTTCTGTGTTGCTTTAATGCAGGATATAACTTGACTAAACACACATACACCACACTAACCTCCCTAACTTTTCATGTATAAATTTACTCTATAAAAATTTACTGTGGTTACTTAGTTCTATCATCTTATTTAATGCTTTTAAATTTGCTTCTGTGGGCTTTGTTCTTCCTTTCCTTTGATTCTATTGCTAACAGTTATTTTATTCTCATTTTCTTCTATTTGTTTAGAAAAAAATAATCACTCTTATTTTTAACATACATATTTATTATATTTAATTTAATAGACTTGAAAGTAGAAATAATTATTCTCCTAGCTTCCTTGTTAGTATAATCTAGCATGATAGCCAAATCATTTTTGAATCAACTAAAAATTACTTTTTCCTATCAATAATGATTTAACAAAATATTTTACTAAAAACTTAGCTCATACACCCCAATTTTTTTCCATCTAGATTTACCCATTTTTTTCTACTGCCTAAATACAATGGAGTAATGTATTTTATCAACTCCCAGAAGTTTGCTATTAGTACAACTATTATTTATTTGTAGGAAATACAAATTATTCTTTGATAGCTGTGAATCTACTTTTACTTGTGAGTAGAAATTTGCAATGACCTTTAAGTTGAATCTATAGTTTCCATAATTCTTAAAATACCTTAGCTTTATATTTCAAATGCTACTGGTCTGTCATTCTCTTTTTTTTTCTACTTCTAAAATTGCCGGGCACCTGGGTGGCTCAGTTGGTTAAGCGACTGCCTTTGGCTCAGGTCATGATCCTGGAGTCCCGGGATCGAGTCCTGCATCGGGCTCCCTGCTCGGCAGGGAGTCTGCTTCTTCCTCTGACCCTCCTCCCTCTCATGCTCTCTGTTTCTCATTCTCTCTGTCTCAAATAAATGAATAAAATCTTTTAAAAAAAAATTAAATAAATAAATAAATAAAATTGCCATAAAAATAATATCTTTTATTTATTGCATACTTAATATTTGCCAAAAATTTCTCTAAGAATGTTTCAACTACAGTTGACCCTTGAATAGCAGGGGTTTGAATGGCATGGGTCTACCCATATGTGGATTTTTTTTTTTCAATAAATACAGTACAGTACTATAAATATATTTTCTTTTCTCTAGCTTACTTTACTGTAAGAATACAGTATATAATACATATGAGATACAAAATATGTGTTAACTTACTGTTTATGATATTGGTAAGGCTTCTGATCATCAGTCAGCTATTAGAAGTTAAGTTTGGGGGGAGCCAAAAGTTATATGTGGATTTTCAACTGTTCAGGGTGTTGGTGCCCCTAAATCCCTTGTTGCTCGGGGGTCAATTGTAATTCTATCTCACAATTATCCTCCAAAGTAAGAACTATTATTATCAAAATTTTATACATAAAGAAACTGGGCTAGTGATGTCTAAAATGACCCAGACAAAAAGAATTAGAACTTGGTTTCAGATCTGTGATCTTAACAGTGAGCCTCTGAGATGCATTGTAGAGTCTGTCAGTCTATCTTCCATTTACTTTCATTTTCTTTTCATATTTTTCCATCATTGTGCTCTTTATCTTTATAGTACCTTCCATTTTATTAATTTTCTCCTTAACTGTATCTAATGAAGAGTTTATTCTATTGGATTTCTTGTAAATGTTATTTAATTGATTATATTTCTTACTACCTGGATTTTAATCGGTTCCTTCTCACAGTCATTTTTGATTCATATCTTCTTATTTGTTGTTCATCTTCTTTAACATTTACTTAATTTTTTTCTGGTGAAAAATTCCCTAAGTTTATATTTGTCTAAAAATTGTCTTGCTCAGGGGTGCTTGGATGGCTTAGTGGAGTATGCAATTCTTGGTCTCAGGATTGTGAGTTCAAGCCCCAGCTGGGTGTAGAGATTACTTAAAAATAAAACATTTCTAAAAAAAAATTTCTTGGGGCGCCTGGGTGGCTCAGTCGTTAAGCGTCTGCCTTCGGCTCAGGTCATGATCCTGGGGTCCTGGGATCGAGCCCTGCATCAGGCTCCCTGCTCCGAGGGAAGCCTGCTTCTCCCTCTCCCACTCCCTCTGCTTGTGTTCCCTCTCTCACTATGTCTCTGTCTGTCAAATAAATAAATAAAATATTTAAAAAAATAAAATAAAATAAATAAAAAAAATTTCTTGTTCATCTTCATATTTAAAGAACATTTTTGTGGATACTTGTTTCTAACTGATACATTGATAGTTCTTTTTTCTCTCCTTCAACATTTTACCCTTATCCATTGTCTTCAGGCTTACATCATTTCTAATAAGAACTCAAATGCCATTTTTGATTTTCCCTTGAAAATAATGTGTTTTTCTTTGGATGCTTTTTTTTTTTTTTTAAGATTTATTTATTTTATAGAGAGAGTAAGTGAGTGTGAGCAGGGGGAGGGGCAGAGGCAGAAGGAGAGGGAGAGAAACTCAAACAGACTCCCCGCTGAGCACGGAGCCCGAGGGGCTGGATCCCATGACCCTGAGATCATGACCTGAGCCTAAATCAAGAGTTGTATGCTTAACCGACTGAGCCACCCAAGCTCCCCTCTTTGAATGCTCTTAAGACTTTCTCTTTAAATTTTGTTTTCAGCAGTTTGACTAGCATATGACTATAGTTCCTCTTCTTTGTATCTTGATATCTCTGAATTTCTAGGAACTATGGTTTTATATATTTTATCAATTTTGAAAAATTTCAGCCATTTAATCTTCAAATATTTTCCTCTACACCATTCTTTCTCTCTTGTTCTGAGATTTAAATGAATGTTAAATTATTTCATATTATTCCACAATTCTCATACACTTGTTTTTTTTTTTTTTTCTCTAGGATAGTCTTTGATCTACCTTAAAGTACATGGATTCTTCCTTCTGCTGTGCTCTACAATACACACAATGCCACAGTGAAAGGAAATTTCTATCTAGTCTCACTGAACTTCTACTTTTTTTAAGTCTATGTACCTCTGTAATTTTTTGACTCAGCTATAAATATTAGCTTCTAATTGACCTCATTTCTTTACCAACCATGCAAACATTAACACATTACTCCTTCTGATGAATAGTTTACTTCATACCATCTTCTTGACCAAAAGCCTGCAATGAGTTCCTATTGTCTACCAAATTATATATCTACATCTTAGCCTTGTTTGAACATTTTTCACAGTCTGGTCCCAATTTACAATATTCTGGATTATCTCCTATTATTTATTTATGAATTCAACAGGCATTTATTGAGTGCTTACTAAATGCCAAGCACCGTACTAGACACTGAGGAGCAAATAGTAAGCAAAACAAATATAATCCCTCCTCAAAAATACCATTAACTCTGGTGGTTAGATCATATATTAATATAACAATCACACTAAAAAATCATAAAATTAGAATTCTAATTTTAGTAGCAGAGTTTCATGGTGCAATGAAATAATATAATAGTAGATTCTGACTAGATTAAGAAGGTTGAAAGCTCTTCTCTTATAAAGTAATGATCCATGATGAAAAATGAAAATGAATATAAGGCAAACTCAATGAACAGAGGGAGAAAGGATTTCATGCAAAGAAAAAAAAGAACATTTTCAAAATTTCTGTGGCAGAATGTAGACTGGATCATGTAAGGAACTAAAAACAGTGCTGTGAATGCAAAGAATAAAGGGTTCCAATTCTGAGATGAAGTTAGATAAGTAGGCTGGGAACCAAGAATGCAGTGCTTTACTTCAAGATCAGTGGAAATTCACTGAAGGTTTTCAAGTAGAGACATGACATGATCAAACTTGTATTTAGGGGAAACAAAGGTTATTAGTGCTGCTATGGAAAAATAGATTTGAAAGCAACAAGAATGGATATGTGTAGAGTGGTGCAGTTAGGAGGATATTGTAGCTCAGGCTAGAGATGATGAGTTTGTACTAGTGTAGTTGCTATGGTTATGTGGTTGCTATGGTTATAGGAAGAAATAAATAGACTTGAGAAATATGTAGATAAAATCAACAAGTCTTAGTAGTAGAGTTGATAAGGTGAGTGGGTTATGCAAAATCAAGAGTGACTCTTAGGGTTTGGCTTGTTTAATTTGGTGGAAGAAGAAATCATTAACTAATAAGTGTTGGCAGAGGGATTACATTTCTGGGTCTGTTTTAGAAATATGAATTTTAAGATGTCTTTGATTTATCCAAGTGGATATTGGAAGAATTCAGTAGGGGGTACAGGTCCACAGTTCAAAGTCATGGTCTATGTTCAAGGCATAAATTTTGGAGTCATCTGAATATTAGTGGTAGATAAAGATATGTGTAGATGAGATCATCTAGGAAGAGTACATGAAATGAGGAAAGAATAGGACTACTGAAAAGTCTTTGGTTTGTTCTATATTTTATCACTGGTTAGAGAAAGATCAGCCTGAGACAGTAGAGAGATGGACAGACCAGAAAAAAAGCTTAAGAGGTGTTATTCTGGAAGTCAAGGGAAAGATACTAATTCCAAAAGGAAATGAAAATGTTGATCAAATTAGATGAAAATCAAATATGTTCCATTAGATTTGGTGATGTTAAAGTTATGATAATCATATTTAAAGCTATCTCAGTGTAATACTGGTGGTACATGCCAGGCTGGAGGAGGTTGCATGTTTAAAAGAATTAAAAAGAATTGGAAAAAAAAATAAGAGGAGAGAGAAAAAAAGAACAGCATAGAAATATTTAATATCTCTGAAAAAAAAAAAGAGATCACATATCTACATATGCATTTCATAAAATCTTTTCTAAAACAAAAGAAGAATTGTATCTGCATAATAAAGGAACATACTATCTTCTGGGGAATGCGACTGAAATTAGATCTTATAGGAATGTATCTTAAAACTGGGTTTTCTGGGCGCCTGGGTGGCCAGTCGTTAAGCGTCTGCCTTCGGCTCAGGTCATGATCCCAGGGTCCTGGTATCGAGCCCCACATCAGGCTCCCTGCTCGGCGGGAAGCCTGCTTCTCCCTCTCCCACTCCCCCTGCTTGTGTTTCTGCTCTTGCTATCTCTCTCTCTGTCAAATAAATAAATAAAATCTTTTAAAAAAAAACAAAAAACTGGGTTTTCTAAGATTAAAAAACAGAAACTCTTGTAGACAAATAAGACAAAAGATCATAATTTGTTTTGTGCCTAACATAATCAGAATTGAAGTAAAGCTCACATACTGAAAAATGCAGAGGCTTTATGTGTACTATTTGATGATTTTTAATAAGTGCATTGCCATGTGATCACTGAATTGAGATATAGAATATTACCACCTAAAATTTTCTGATGCCTCTTTCTAGTCATTATCACCTACAATAATCAATTTTCGTATTTCCATCATCACATAACAATTCATGTAATGCAATTACACAGCATATACTGCTTTGTGGTGTTTTTTCTTTTTTTTTTTTTCCACTCAACATAATATTTTGGAGGTTTATCCATGTTGTGGCATTGCTGAATGGTATTCGATTGTATGAATATATTGGATTAGTTTATTTGCTCTTCCACTGTCAATTGATGTTGTCAATCACTTTTTATTTTAGGAATTTAATATTATTTTCAATTACTAGAAGTACATTATTTAAGTAAAAATAAGTGCCCATTTAAAATTTATACCAGTTTTTAAAATTAGGTATTTATTTTTTATTGTGGTAAAATATACATAATATAAAATTTACCATTTTAACCATTTTTTTAGATTTATTTATTCATTTCAGAGAGAGAGAGCATGAGTGGGAGGGGCAAAGAGAGAGGGAGAGAGAATCTCAAGCAGACTCCATGCTGAGTGTGGAGCCTGACATGGGGATCAATCCCACGACCCTGAGATCATGACCTGAGCCGAAACCAAGAGTTGGATGCTCAACCAACTGCACCACCCAGATGCCCCACATTTTAACCATTTTTAAATGGACAGTTCAGTGTCATTAAAACATTCACATTGTTGTGCTGTCATCACCACAATCCATCTCCAGAACTTTTTTTTTTTATGCTGCAGATTGCAACTCTGTACTCATTAGACAATAACTCCTCATTTATCCCTTTTGCCCTGCCCCTGGCAACCATCATTGTATTTTCTCTATGGTTTTGACTTTTCTAGGTACCTCATATAAGTGGAATCATACAGTTTTTGTCCTTTTGAGATTGGAATGTCTCACTTAGGTTAATGTCTTTTCATCCATGTTGAGGCATGTGTCAGAATTTCCTTTCTTTTTAAGACCAAGTAATATTTCACTCTATAAATATTTCATTTACCTATTCATCTGTTGATGAATACTTGGGTTGCTTCTATCTTTTGGCTATTGTGAATAATGCTGTTAAGAACATAGGTATACAAATGTCTGTATGAATCTTGGCTTTCAGTTCTTTAGGGTATATAACCAGAAGTAGAATTCCTGGATCATATGATAGTTCTTTTTTTAATTTTTTGAGGAAACATCATATTGTTTTCCATAGTGGATGCACCATTTTACACTCTCATCAACAATGCACAGGATTCCAAAATCTTCACAGTCTTGACAGCACTTGTTAGTATTATTATTTTTTGATAACAGCCACTCTAAGGGTGCAAAATTGTATCTCACTGTGGTTTTGATTTCCATTTTCCTGATGATTAGTGATATTCAGTATTTTTTTCAGGTACTCACTGGCCATTTGTACATCTTCTTTGAAGGAATAGTAACTTAAGTTCTCTGCCCATTATTAATCAGGTTTGTTTGTTTTTTCTTGTTGAGTTGTAGGAGTTGTTCATATATTAGAGATATTAACTCCTTTTTCAGTTATGGTTTGCAAATGTTTGGCAAGTAATTTTAAGGATAAAAAATCATGGTGAACTGAGATTTCTACAAAAGAGCACATAATGCAGTAGAAAAATAGAGTAAAATACCCAAGACAATCTAGGACAGAAAGTGTGAGCCAAGGATTTTTGACCTGACAAGCTGCCTTCAAGTGTATAAGCTATAGAAAAACCAGTATTAAATACTCAAGAACTCAGAAAATATGTTTTCCTAAAAAAGTCATAAATAATTTTTCCATGTATTAATCTCAACCAATGTGTGTGGTGAGCACAGAATATATTTAATTGTAGAACTGAGATTAAAACAAATGTGGACATTACAATGAAAGAGAAAAGTAAAGCTGTATATTATTCCGAAGGAGAAATTTTATGACTTACAAAAAATTAAACATTAGTGGGAAAAAATGGTAGGAAAGACAATAGTTATACTGATGGAATTATTCCTAAGATTCAGTAGAAAAACAACCTAATTTCAACTCTACAAATCATGTTCAAAAGAGTAGGAGTATATTTAAATATACCAAAGTAAATAGTTGGAAAGTTAATACTTTCAGAGGAGTGCTATAAATTGATTAATATTTCAGTATTCATTGTATGCTTACTTAGACGGAAGATCAAAGGTATGTTAAAACTAGGGAATGCAGGGGCACCTGGGTGGCTCAGTCAATTAAGCTCCTAACTCTTGATTTCCACTCAGGTCATGATCTCAGGGTTGTGAGATCAAGCCCTGTGTGGTGCTCCTCCCTGGGAGTGGAGCCTGCTTAAGATTCCCTACTGAAGACTGGAGCGCCCAGCTGGCCACTGAAGACTGGTCTGCAGCTCCCACTGCTCAGGCCACTGAATGGGTAGGAGGAACCACTGAGTGGTCTCAAGCTGCTCTTCCACAAAGGCAAACAAAATGGAAATAGAAATGGAAAAGGTTGACGGAAAATAAACAGTTTGTAAAAAAAAAAAAAAAAACGATTCTCTCTCCCTCTCCCTCTGCCCTCCTCTCTTGCTCAGTCTCTCTCTCTCTCAAACAAACAAAAAAAGACGAGGGAATGCAGAGATTGCAAGAAAGGAGAAAAACCAATGTAAGCATTTAGAATAAATAACAACAATAAAACAACATTTGGCATGTAAGTGAATTTAGTGGTAAAGCATAGTGAAGAAGGAAAAAATAGTTCTGAGAGCTTTGCTTGGAAGGTCGATGAAAGAATGGTAATGCTTTCTGAGTTCAGGAAGATTAGCATAAGAGGAGACTTGAAAGGAAATGTGAACATTTCTATCTTTCTATGTTGATGTTGATTTAGCTGGATTATCACCTGGCCTACTGGCTATGTCAATTTCAATTCCAAGTGACTCAGAGTAAAAGTGCAATACTCAATTGAAAGGACAAATTCAAGGGACAGATATTGATCAACTGTGTCTTCTGTTTACTCATGGAAAGAAACAATGTAGATAAGTCTCTGGAAAATAAAGACAACTACAGGAAATCCAGGACAATGTGGGTGCATGATAGGTGTGGGCAGAGTTAAAGGACGTCAGGAGGATGAAGTAAGGCTAACTAGGTGGAACTAAGTCCTGATGCCTCTATTTCTGAGAAACCAGCAGGCGGCTGGAGCTACAAAGGGACTTCCTTGTCTATTAAGAAACACAGATGCTCTCTTTTATCAACACTAAGATAAAGAGTATGTTTCAAAGAAGATATATCACAACATATCAAGAAATATTTTTAAGCTATAAGAATAAAATTGATCAAACTAATAATAGGTTGTAAAATAAATCTGAAATGATATAAGGAAACATGGTTAAGAAACATAGAAATAAAATAAGAGTTGCTATTAACATCTACTCAAAATGAAGTGCAAAGGACATAATATTAAGAAATATGTATACATATAATTCTCAATATATAACAACTACTACACATAAGGGAAAGAACAGGGATGTTACCTTCTTGCAGTATTTTTATTAAATACAAGAAGTCATCCAGACTTACACATGTATTTTTGGAGCTATTATGAAGATAGACCCATTTTAAAAAGGCAAGTAGCTTTTTTATATGACTAAGATAAAAAGTAGTTTTGAAAAAAGAGGATAATTTACAGAAATATAAAAACTGCAGGCAGAACAATGAGTAGCTGTTCTCCTTATCTACTGAGAACAAAACAAGAGAAAATAGGCTTATGTTGTAGACAAATGGATTTAAATTTTGTGTAAGTTAAAACTTCCTAAATAAAAGAGTTCTGAGATACTGGTTGGGAACATTTTTTGGTTTTTGTTTTCAAAATTATTAAGTATAGGGGTGCCTGGGTGGTTCAGTTGGTTAAGTGTCCCAGTCCTGATATCAGCTCAGGTCATGATCTCACCTGACATCAGCCCCGAGTTGGGCTCCGCGCTCAGTGGGGAGTCTGCTTAAGATTCTCTCTCCCTCTGCCTCTCCCCCCACTTGTTTACATTCTCGCACATGCGTGCACATTCTCTCTCGCAAATAAAAATAATCTTAAAAAATTATTAAGTATAAGTCCTGACTCTCATTTATGTTTTTAGCAATTCCAAAATTACATAAGGCTGAACTCTGCGTAAGTTTGCTGTCACATTCTTTATATTGGTATTGAAGTCTATCAAGACTTCTTACGCCAAGAATGCTGACCAGCTTATCTGTATCAATTTTAAACAATACAGCAAATGATCTTTAATTGTATCAGGAGAATTTAGTTAACTACAGAGAAGAATTTCCTGCTGGAGAGGAATGTTGTTGTTGTTGTTTTTTTTTAAGATTTTATTTATTTATTTGAGAGAGAGAGAATGAGAGACAGAGAGCATGAGAGGGAGGAGGGTCAGAGGGAGAAGCAGACTCCCCGCCGAGCAGGGAGCCCGATGCGGGACTCGATCCCAGGACTCCAGGATCATGACCTGAGCCGAAGGCAGTCGCTTAACCAACTGAGCCACCCAGGCGCCCCTGGAGAGGAATGTTAAGCATTGAAATGAAATCCTATGGAACCAGGTAATAATGATAGAACACAGCAAGATGAGGCACAGCTGTATAGGAATAGGAATTCACTGCTGAATTTGTCAGCCAGGTGTGCCCAGAGAGGCCGGTTCAAACACCAATCACCACAGGAGTGGAGGGCAAATGAGAGAGTGGGGCCTTATGGTATGAGAAATGGTTTGGGATGACTTCAGATCTTTCAAGCCCATGCTAGACTAACGATCCAGTTCAGGGCTAATGCCGTTGTGTGCACTTTGTTCAAATCTCCCTCCAAATCAGGAAGACTTCTAAGACAGGTGAGTGTTGACCTCACTGTTACATAAGTGCTAGGTAACAGCGTCACAAGCATTATCTTACTTAATCATTATAAGGAACTTGATAAGAAAAACGAAGAAGGTATTATTGTAATTTGCATTTTGCAAAAGAAGGTATTGAGACTTTGGATATTAGAACGTTACCCAATTTCCCATAGCAGGTAAAGCATGTCAGTCTTACTCTAGAGACCATATTCTCAATCATTATTCTATATACTGATTAAATTTTATTTTGAAAATACAGCAAATTTTAGTAAGTATGGCTTCAACAAGACAAACTATTAGACTTTGTTAATTTGTTTACAGAGTTATTGATTTATTTAGAAAATTATAAATGTTTAAAGAAATGTAATTTCTCATTAGTAAATTATTACATGTAGTTACTGATAAAATGTCTAATTTCCTTTTTATGTTATGCTAATTTCAGATTTTTAAAAACCTTATTAAAATGCATCCATTATTTACTAGAGTTAAAAGATTAGTTGTTCCCCCTTATGCATAAGAAAATGGAATAATCCTCATTTCTGACAATTTTTGAAGTAACTGTGCTCTGGAGGAAAAACAAATTTCAATCATATAAGATTTGCCTTTCAAGGACACATTTATGTCCTTTATTTGGCCTCCGGTAAAATATGATTATATTAGATCACATTTCCTTAGATATATACAAATTAGGCATATTGCACAATGGCTAGGAATTACTTTCCTAATGTTTCACAATAGCTAGAATTAATTGAAATCCTTTAGGGTATATGAGGCCGGAAGTGTGTCGTGTTCATGGTATAGTAGGAAATAATTAGATCTGTAGTGAAGAGACACTCCCAATTAAATCTTTATGGGGAAATGATTCTGAAATTAGCTCTAAGGAAATTGAATGGTAGCAGATCACAGGCAAAATGCAATACCCATGCTTAGTATTAACAAGTATATTTTATATCTATGCATGGAACTATGTTAGCTCCCTTTGAATCGGGATATACTTTGTGTGACATATTAGAGAAAGTTAGGTCTATACCAGAAAAAAAAAAACATGGAAAACATTTTTGTCATAATGGGAGATAAAGTTAATAGCAACAGTCAACGTCTTACTTGTAATCATCAAATTCATATATAAACCTTAATAGGAGAAATTATGAATGTAGTTAGTATTCTAGAATTCATATGAAACGGATACAGACTGATACTGAAATTTCTTTTTATTTCAGTTTTATTGAGATATAATTGACATACAGTACTACCTAAGTTTAATGTGTCCAGCATAATGACTTAAAAATACTGTAAAATGATCACCACGATAAGTTTAGTTAACATAAGAAAAATCTTGTTAGATTCTGGAATTTGTTTCTGTATCTCTCTGTTATTATTTAGTTAATACAGGATTTACTAGACAACATGAAAGATACTATGTAAGATCTTCTATTCCTAAGTTGATTGATAAGACCTATAAAATAAAACTGTCTTGAATTCACATGAAACAGGATAAATTCCGAAAAAGTCTGAAATAAGTGTATGTGTGTAATTCCCCCAATTCTTGTTTTGTTTTATTGTCTTATCTTGGAAGTGCTAGGACAAAATCTCCTTTTTCTTTCATTTATTTCCAAAATGTCTAAACAATATAATTTCAAAATATAAAATGTCTATATAACTCTTGATGTAACTGAAGAATTGTATATTTGGGAAGGACTTTCCAATTTTATAAATGAGAATATTTAGATGCAGAGAGGTTACATAACTGGCCAACTTTAAAAGTCTGGTTGCTAGCTACACCTTTGCAACGAGAACTGAAATCAGTACTCCTATCTTAGGTCTCTAGTCTGTACACAGAACGAAAACGCTTCCAGTGGGTAGCTGCTTGCTTGTATTTGTCCATCTTTGGACAAATGCTCAATGCATATTGAATAGGAACATTCTCTAAAAGTTAAATTTGAGGACATTTATACCTGTGCTGAGGTGCGGCTTTAAATGTTTTCCTGGACCATTATTGACATTCAAAGATTGTAGCCTCCAGGTTTTTGCCATAATATTCCAATTATAGTTTACATAGTGCTTCCAGTGACTGGCAAGAAGGAGACTGCAGTGTTATTCACATGTGGAATTTCAGTCCTCGATGAGTAAGCTATTATGTATAAAAGGAAGCATTTTAAGCAAATTGATTTTCTGTGTAGAGCTTTAGCCCAAAAGGACTTCTCTGTACAAAAATCAAGATCAATAGTTCTAAGCAAAGCTAAATTGAATCATGTCACTGCTTCAATTTTATAATAGTTTTAATGTAAGATAAATAATAAACTTGCTTTGGAATCTTTCTTGCTGGTCGTCCTAATTTCAATAACGGTCAGTGTGTATTTCATCACCGCACTTGCTGTTGACACCAGAACCATACATAGAATATACAGTAGAGGAGGCAGACGTGATGCATGATGACCAAGGGCAGCATGCCTGACGTGCCTTGTCATCTATTTAACCAAAACACTGGTAAAACTCAACTCTATGATGATTAAACTCACAATTTATGGATGTCGTGTGAAAGAACAAAAATGAAGAGAGCAATCCCTGCCACCATGGGGGAGCTGAGGTTAATATTTGGGTAGCTTTGTCTTTTAGTGCATTAAATTACGACTAATGATAATATGTTTAAAGGAGGAGGTGTGGTATCTCCAAAGAGAAAGGGCTATTTGGCTTTAGATAATTATTCTGACAAGTGAAGCTTAAATGCACAGTTGTTCCAATCACAGAAATATTTGGGATAGATAGACTCATGCAAATCATTAACTGCAAGAAGGAAGGGGAGGTGTCCTCTGTGTGCTGGGCAGCAAGCTTGCTATCCTGCACATTCACCAAGCCCATAAGACAAGGATTTTTCAACTCCTACTATGCTAGGAGTCAGATACATAATGTTGCACAAGGAAGATAGAGTTTATGCCCTTATGGAGCTTATAATAACCTTGCGATGGGTGTCCAAGTAGCTCCAATTTATGCTTAAGAGAACAGGAGCTTAGAGAAGTGAAATAACTCGTTCAAAGTCCCCCTTTGAGAAGTGGCCAGGGCGGGATCCAAACCCGAGTCTGCCTGTCTTCAAAGCCTGACATACTCCATGTCACAGTACCACGAACAAAGTCCGATGAAGAGTATTTGCTCACGTATATAATAACACACGTGCCTGCAACTATTCGTTTTGCAAGTTTCCAGGCCCCTGAATTTCTCTGGGATTAAAAAAAGAAAGAAAGAAAAGAAAAGAAAAGAAAAGAAAAGAAAAGAAAGAAAGAAAGAAAGAAAGAAAGAAAGAAAGAAAGAAAGGAAGGAAGGAAGGAAGGAAGAAAGAAGGAAGGAAGGAAGGAAGGAAGGAAGGAAGGAAGGAAGGAAGGAAGGAAAGGAAAGGAAAGGAAAGGAAAGGAAGAAAGAAAGAAGGAAGGAAGGAAGGAAGGAAGGAAGGAAGGAAGGAAGGAAGGAAGAAAGAAAGAAAGAAAGAAAGAAA